>NW_025062479.1:2647720-3247720 GCF_000002995.4 Brugia malayi
GCTAACCAAAATACTTGTAGTGGATAACACTATAAGCATTCTGCATATCTCTTAATTGATGAATTAACCTGTCATTGAGTTCGCAGATAAGCTTAACAAATTGCACCCACGTCATTGACAACATTTCAATTGTGTTTTGTGACTTCCTTGAAAGTATACTTCGCTCTTGGCCCATTCCGCTGAAGCTAACAACTTTATTAATCTAATGATTGTAAACATATAAGCATTTATCCAAAAATAAACAAATATAGTCGTTTTTATTCAATAACAGCACATATGCTTTAAAAGCATTAGCACATAACAGGTATGTAAATAACTGCATACATTATGTTTTAAAACAAAAATTTCGAGAGAGAAAAAAGGAAAGAAAAGAAAAACCACGCCTTATCGGTCTTAATGGGAACGATTCATGCCAGTAATGTAAATTCAAAACTTTTTTTCATTGTACGAGAAGAAAATATGTAATGTTTTATAATTATATAAAATTTAAAATAATTATTACCAATTTGCTGAATTTACCTCACTCTTCCCTTCCTTTCTCATACTTTTTAAGAATAAAGCTCAAGTTCCGAAAATGAAGTGTTGGCTGATCCGTTGTTCCCCAGAAAAGCTGGCTGGACTAAACGGATGTTAAAATTTTGTGAGTTTGGCATTAGCAATGCTAGTTTTACGGTTTTGAGTTTTTGTGATGTATGAGTGAGTGGTTCATTGTTTAAGATTAAGGTTTATAGGAAGAAGAAATGATCTTGATAAATGTCATACAATGAGTAACTCTAATATTTGCATATTTTCGGATTTCATATGTTTATTATTTTCTATTGCATTTTTATTATTATGCTTTTGCATTTTAGGAATGTATGCATGATCAATGGATGGAAGCAATGAAAATGTAAGTATTTTCGAAATAAAATAGGGTGTAATACTGAAAGATAAACAAAATTGAGTAAGAAGTATTCATCAATTTTTGGGTTGAATGAAGAATTCTATACATCGAATCTTATATTATATAGATTATAAATCATTTATGTTAACTAATTTGCTTCAAAATAAATTCATTAACACATATTTCTATTGCACATACTATTGGCAGCAACATAACTAGTGATAATTTTGACAGCTTATAAAATATCATCTGGAATGTAAGTTCCTTTTTATGCTTTCGTAAAGGACTCTGTAGTTTGAGATATTAATATATTAATGGTGCTTGAGAGAGAATTTGACATAAAAGTCATAAGTGAGGATGCGAAAATCATGTAAATCAAAAAAAAAAAAATAATGCAGGCAATTTTCATTTTTGCTTGCATTAGACACACATCTCGGCATCTAACTTCATTTTACAACCATTTTGTTGAGCCGAAATGCTACTAAGTTGTGGAAAAGTCTCAGCTTCTTAGATGAGATATAACACAAAATGGATTTAATTTCAAATTTAGCAGAAGACAATATGATGAAAGCAAATTATTACAAGTGAAACGGCGACGATTCCGGGGTGAAAACAGCAAGATGGATGTTGGAAATGTCAACAGTGTAAGTAAATTCGCTCTTTTATGATCGATAGACAAAGAAATTCTTTTGCTTTTTTTTCATCATTCGCAAGTATTTTGTGTTATATGTAGATGCTTTTGAAATTTTGTCAAGTGAATGATAATTCTACTTTATAATACTTGCTTTATTATTGAATTTGAGTTGGTTTAATGTAGAAAGATGTAATTTAGGATCTGGATGGTTTGGAAACGAAATTTGAATTGAATAGTGTTTTTGTATCAGCTTCACGTGGTGGTCCATCGTATAAGCCTGAAGTGACGGATAGCAAATTTAACAACGATATTGTGACTGATTCAATACCAATGTTGAAGAGAATGAGAGAGATGTTGAATTCGAATATCGCTAGAGGCGAAACAAGCCTTGTTTTTAAGTATCTTTTCTTTTCCTTGGAATTTTTGATATCCTTCTAACTGCTAATTTTCTGTACTATGCCAATTATTTCTTAACCTACATTTTGCTTTTTCATTTAATCTAACAGTTGACCAGTAACAGTTTCTTAAGCTTACTAATGCATTTTGAAAATCATTGTTTGCGTCGAATAATCAGCAGTTATGGCCATTGTGAATCTATTCTATAATTTGTAGACATTTTTATGTGGATTGATTTTGTCAACATTTAGTTATTTTGCTTTAAACTTTAACTCTTAACTGGAGCAGATTAAAGCAAACTATCATAAAAAAGAATACGCTATACTAATTCTAATTTATATGTTGTGTAGCTATGTTATTTCAGTAGTGGAGACAGCATACAGGTTGCTTCTGATGAAGATTTTAGCTTTACTCATGCAAATATCCTTGACTCAAGCATGTCTACTACATCTTCGTATAGTTTATTTTTACAGGTGTGGATTGAAGATAATATAACTTTTTATGTTATCGGTTCATTTAAATAAAATTGTTTTCATTTCATTTTAAAGTTCCATTTACTTCATACTCATTCAAAATTTTGTTTGTATACGGTAATGAAGAATTCGTCTTTCATCCAGCCTTTTTTTTTTTTTTTTTTTTTTTTGGATTTTCCAAACTTTTAAATTTATTTCAGATATTATTCCCATTCGTTCCTGCTGGCCTTGGGATGGTTTTTGCTGGATTTGTTCTTGATATTGTACAACACTGGAATCTTTTTATTGAGGTACCTCTTCAGTTGTCTAACATTCTTTAAGCTAGGTTTTTATGGGCCATACTTTTGGATGCCTTCAAAATCTCTATTTCATTAAATTTTATAGGTACCTGAAACATTCATTTTGGTTCCTGCATTACTTGGCTTGAAAGGAAATCTTGAAATGACCTTTGCATCCAGATTATCAACATTGGTATGTTCATTTATTCTTTCGTTCTGTGGTTCTGTTATTTGTTAATGCTTCCCGTTGTAGCTGAATTCGCTCTCGAGATTGAAATAGATTCATGAGATTCGTTTTATTCACTAATAACTGATATCCCGGGTTAATAGTACTATGTAAGATATAATATCTATTTAAACAATTGTATCAGGCCAACATGGGACGAATGAATTCAAATCCGAAGAAGATTATTGTTGCAAACTTGGCTCTCATTCAAGTACAAGCAATTGTAGTAGCATTTCTGGCTTCTAGCTTTGCTGTTACGCTAGCATGGATACCGAAGGGGCAGGTGATTCTGTTAATTTCAGAAAGTGGTCTCTACATCAGTTTATCATTGAACTTCGATTCCAGAGAATGAGAATGTAGTTGATTAAACTGTTAGCAGTTTTTATATGTAAATGCAGAAATTAGTAAAAATGATTTATGCAGTAGTTTAGTTAATTTACTTTCATTCGTACTCGTCGACTTTATTAATTGTAAATGGACCTGAATAAAGAATTGCAGCAAAGCTGAAACAAAAAACCTGAAACAAAACCTGCGTTTTTCTTAACAAAGTCTAGTGTTAAAAAAAACTGAAATCGCTGTTGTTTAGTTCCAGTTTACATCATTCTGTTGCGAAACTAATAGCTTAATGTTGTGTATGTATTATTTATAAAGTCAGTCCTTTAAAAGTTTACGGTAACAACCAAATGATTAACATGGGCTTTTGTCGTTCAAAATCACTGCACAAAAAAATTTGACCATGTTTTTTCAGTAAATGTAAAATTTCAGATTGATTGGTCTCATGCTTCTCTATTATGTGCAAGCAGTCTAACAACGGCGTCACTGACATCATTAGTGCTTAGTACGGTTGTGATATGTGTCGTTTTAATTTCACGGAATTTCGATATAAATCCCGACAATATTGCAACACCAATTGCTGCTTCACTGGGTGATCTTACTACCTTAGGAGCTCTGTCATTATTAGGTAATTGTCTAGTTCTAAAACGTTAATTGACTTTGGTATTTGTACTATGCAATTATATCATGATTTCAGTATAAGCTTAAATTTCGCCAGATTTTATATGTAGCCGGTCGGTGGTCATGAAATTCTTTTTACCTTTGACTTGGTAGAATTTGGAATCGATATTTTCACTTGATCAGGCGATGACAGATAGATGCTTCACATCTTCATTGAGAACTTCAAATAACATAATTCTAGGGATCGAAACAGGGAAGGAAGCAGACGGCGCAGCCGTCTTGCGCTGAACCTTTATGAATGAATGACCCATTTACCTTTGAATTGTTAAAGATCTAATCTTTTCTAAGAACAAAGAAGGGGAGAAGCATCGTGTGTTGCAAGATTTTCACATACTTACGAGGAAAACAAAGAGGAAAGATAACAAAAATGGCTTGGAAGATAAAGGTGAGAATTAGAGGAAACAAAGATAACTTAGTGGACAAAGCACTTAATCTACTTTGTATCACTTCCTTATAGTGCTATAACGCTTCCAACAAGATAGTTACGTCATCCTTACTACTTCTCTGTGCTACATGGAAATTTTTTTGATTTTCATGTCTAAGCTGATATTTCGACTAGTTTCATTTGCACTTGTATTTTTTTATAATTTTTTTTTTTTTTTTTTTTTTTATCTTAATTCTGATGCAAACTTCAAGTAATGAATTCTTCTAGGTTCGATATTTCTCCACGCACATCTCAATGATACTTGGCTTAATGTTGGTGTAATTGTAACATTCATAATGGCTACACCGTTCTGGATTTATCTGGCACGAAAAGATAAAGGTACAGTCGATGTGCTTGAAAATGGTTGGTCACCCATTATATTCAGCATGTTGATAAGTAGTGCTGGTGGTTTTGTGTTAGAAAGCACTATCAAGCGATTTCCGAAAATTGCAATGTTTCAACCTGTTATAAATGGTAGGTTGGAAGAACATTAATTTTATAAAAAATTTTATGCTTAGAGCTCGCATAAACTCGTTTCTTTTTCTTCACTGTGGTTTGTATATATACAATTCTTTGATAACTTTGAAAATACAAGTGATCATTTCGTGCACGGACGGTTATTTTTTTCAGGAGTTTTTTTTTTTTTTTTTACAGGAGTTGGTGGCAACCTTGCAGCTATTCAAGCTAGTCGTCTTGCTACTTTCTATCATCAGCACTGTCCATTTGGAACATTAAGCGATACTTTATCAAGTCGGTTCAGTTTTAGACGAGCATTCTTTTCTAATGGTAAGCGTCTTTTTTCTGAGTTCACTTTTTTTAATTGAACTTTTTCAGCTTTGCTCTTTAGATTCTTTAGATGCTATAAATACTTTGTGGTTCCTGAGAATTTTGCGAATATTACTGTATTAAAAATTATTAGATAAAAATGTGATTTTTAGACATAGATGCGCATTCAGCTCGTGTGTTGCTTTTGTTTGTGGTTCCTTGCCATATGTTCTTCAATTGGATTATACAGATTTTACACAAAGGGAGTAGTCTGCCATCTGGATCACTTTTTACTAGCATTTATATTTGTGCAGCATTGGTGCAGGTTAAACACTTAGTTTTTTGAAAGGACGAAGTCTAAGATTATCTTGATGAGCTTTGCTTCATTTTTACTAGTAAGTGAAACCAACTCCAGTCAACTGGGTTACTTCACATTTACCAGTAAAATAATTATGAGTTCTATTCAGACCGGAATTTATTGTATTTATTTTAGTATTGCTTGCTTTCATGGAATTTGTATTTGGCAATAAATGGAGAAACAGTCTGGATTTTATGTGAACAAGTCAGAAATTGAAAATGAGTAATGGGTTTTCAGGTTTTATCATTACTTTACGTTTGTCAGTTACTTGTTGCCTTTTTATGGTCAATACGGATGGATCCAGATTGTGCTGCAATACCATATTTAACAGCCCTTGGTGATTTATTTGGTACATTTTTACTGTTTCTAATATTTGCTTCTCTTCCTTGGTTTAACAAAGGCGGAAATTTACGGTGATATAATAATAATTGCATTTCTTGAAGCTGCTATTGCCATTGGTTCTGTTGCATTAAAATGTAGATTCATATATCTTAACTGAATTGTAGATGTAAATTGATTGAAGTTGTGCAAGTTTGTCATTCATTTGTTTTTTTTTTTTTTTTTTGAGACTCTGATATGCTAGAATCAACCATCTTTCCAAAATATCCATACATATACATATGTGTTTATGTACTTTTAAGGGATCTGATATTTTTTTTTCCTGTCGGTTTCTTCGCGAATAAAGTAATATGACATTGTGTTGATGGTGGTTAAGTCATTTTATTAACTACCTCATTTTTTATACCATACAGAGAAAAAACTTTGCCTCTGATGGTTACTTTCCAGGTATATGTTGAATGTTGAAATTGATAATTGCAATATTTTTCAGTCATATGCATGTTGAAATTGATAATTGCATTTGCACTTTTTTCATTCTATTGAAAGTTTATCACTATCAATGAAGAAAATCCAAATTTTTTTTTTTTGAAATTTCGAACTTCACATCTTCCTTTTTTCAATTTATCCCGTGATCAATTCATAACAGTCATATGTCGAGGATTTTAACTCTAATAAAATTATGGGTGTCCAGCTTATATGATATAATCTAAACTACTTAAAGAAACCAGACAGAACGATTTATTTCACTGTGTATTAACAGTGCTGGATGATAATACACGATTTAGTCGCTCTATAGCAAGATTGCTCCAAACGAACTAAACTGCACTGTTAAAAGCGAACAAACACGGTTTTGTGAATTTCTGCTGAAATACCGAATTAAATTCTTAACTATCGCAAAATTCTATTCGCATTCTAACATTAGAATACACCACACCACTGTTGACATAAGGTGTGTTTTAGAGTGTCACATGTCCTTCATATGTAAAAATTTGCACTCATTTCAATGCGTTGTGTTACTGTAATAGCTTCAAGTATAATTTATATTATTTATTTATAACTATTGGATGATACAGATTAGATGATTTAGGATAAATAATGATTTAGTTGTAGTCATCTATTAATTAAAATTTTCTAATTTTACACTGTTTTAAAATTGCAACATTTCTGGAGCAGAAAATTTACTACCAATTAAGTAATCGTCTATTAATAATTTGCCTTACCTCTGTAATAATCAATGATGAGAAAAGTTGAAGTGCTATTAAATTCAAATGCAAATTATAATTTTTTCAATATTATTCAGTATCAGCTTTTTCCCTTCCAATAACATTAATAGCATTAATATTATCTTTCCATTCTGTTTTTTATTCTTGCAAATTCATTAAATTACATTATGATTTTTTTCAATATATGTATAGAAAGTAGTTCATCAAAATGGTATTTGTCATTTCGAAACGAATCGTTCTCATTTCATCCGTGTGGCAAATACGATCATTCCCTGTTGATCATAACCCAACTGTTTTATTTCATCTTATCAGTTGATATCATCTTGTTTGTATTATCACTCATACTATACTATCACTACATTATTACTTTTTCATGCTTTTATTTCTGCTAATGAATATTCATTTTGCTCATTCTATAATTTTTAAGCATTAATTTTCGCTTCTTAGCATTCAATTTTACTTTTGTTTATCAGTGATAATAGAATTAGGCTGTTTTAGCGAAGAAATTGAAATTTATCATTTTTTCTCCTTTTTCTTTATCTTTTGTTTTAAAAGGAATGTGAAAATTTTTGCATTAACCAATTATCTTCTAAAATTTGTAATGATTTCTTAATGCATTTACATGTTTATTAATTTGGTTTATTTGCTTATCTTTTTTCTTTCCATGAAGTTTTGATAATTTATGATCACTGTCATTAATATCACAATAGTCTAACAAATCATATATATTCCCAGCATTATGATTGTTTAGAATGTTTTCGTCATAAATGTTATTTTCATTCGAATTACTTTTGATTGATGATAATTTATTTTTATATCATTTGATTATTCCAGAAGTGTAACTATTTTTTGGAATGGCTGCTCAGCAAATATTATTTAATCGTATTAGATTATTTCATTTTTCATTAAATCAGAGTTATTCTACAGCTCGACAACAATTTATTGATTTATTAAATAAGGAACTGAGCACAATTCAGGTTAGTCTATCTCTATTCTTAATACATTCTCATAATAATTATTATACCAAAAACATTTGATAATTGATATAGATAATCATCAATTAGTAGTGATAATTTTTAGGATGCTGGTACATATAAGAATGAACGAGTTATCGTTGGTCGACAAGGAATGAAAATTAAAATTATGAATTACAATATGCCATTGTTAAATTTTTGTGCTAATAATTATCTTGGTAAATTATATTTTTTCTTTTTCCCCTTTTTTTTCTTAAGATAATTAAATATCTATAATGGGAAATTATTCAATGCAATTATTTGTAAAACAAGCAAACTTTTCAATAGATTTTATCTTTATCAGGATTAAGTAGTCATCCAGAAGTGATCAAAGCTGGACAGGAAGCAATAGATACTCATGGTGCTGGTATGAGTTCAGTAAGATTTATTTGTGGAACACAAGATATACATCGAACTTTGGAACAGAAACTTGCTAAGTTTCATGATCGTGAAGATGCTATTCTGTATGCAGCTTGCTTTGATGCTAATGGAGGATTATTTGAAGTGCTTACAAGTAAGCAATATAGTTTGAGGCATTTTTGCATGAATTAATTCATTCTTCTTATTGCTTACCTATTTTGTCATCTAGCATTAACAAGATTACTTTATGTGATCTTTAGTAAGATATCTTTGATTTTTGATTGAACATGAATTGTCATATTTTATCTTAATTGGATATGGTAATTTAATGATATAGATGAGATGAGCAGATTATATAAGACTTATTTTGCTTATATATTGTGAACAGAAAAGCTATTTATTTATTTATTATTATTATTTCGTTTGTTTCAAATCCATACTATTTATAATTAATGAATATTGTAGATGATGAGGATGCAGTTATTTCTGATGAGCTTAATCATGCTTCAATTATCGATGGCATACGATTATGTAAAGCGAAACGTTATCGTTACAGACATGTTGATTTGAATGATTTAGAACAAATTTTAAAAGAAACTCAAAGTAAATTATTAATTTCTTTATGCTAATGATATATAATCCATAATTGTTTTATTTTTCTTTTCCTATCTAGAAAAAAAGAAATGAAAAGATTAAATTTTGAATTTAGGAACCATTATAAGATTTAGAATGTGATATATAATTTACTTCATGTCCATTTTTTTCTTTCTAGCTTTTCAAAATCTTCATTTTATTTTTGAAATTTACATTTAAATCTTAGCAATAAATTTTGAAGATAGGAGACGACGAATAATTGCCACCGATGGCGTTTTCAGTATGGATGGTGATGTAGCTCCATTGAAGGAAATATGTGATCTTGCGGATCGATTTAATGCACTCGTTTTCGTTGATGATTGCCATGCAACTGGTTGAATTATAGTATTGATAATAACGATAAACATGCCATTAATATAATTTACAAAAAGAAAAATGTTTTTTCCCTTATTGATCAGTAGTAGAGTTAGTACAGATAATGTAACAAAAAAAAAAAGTGTGAAAAAATCTAAGAAAAGATTAAAATAATAATTTTTTTTTTTAGGCTTTTTCGGGCCAACTGGTCGTGGTACAGAAGAACATCTTGGTGTTCAAGGACGTATTGATATAATTAATTCTACACTTGGAAAAGCTTTAGGCGGTACAATGGGTGGATACACTACAGGACCTAAGCCCTTTATCGATCTTTTAAGGCAACGCTCTCGACCATATTTATTCTCGAATTCATTAGCGCCGTCCATTGTTGGCTCTTCCATCAAAGTAATCTAATTTTAGTAACAATATGCCGATTTTTCATCGATTTTGATGCATTTAATCTCAAAAAATTTTTCTTTGTGAGGAATCGGTTTAATATGCTTACAAAAAAAGAAAAAAAATTAAATTCAAATGTTATTTTTTTTTTCAATTTCCTATTGCAGGTATATCGCCTAATTGATTTATTTCTTACTTTGAAAACAACAAATGTTTTAGTCATATTGTTATTATGATCATATCACTACATTTATTCCCGAATGACTTACTTCACTTTATAGACAATAAAGTGGAAACGAAAATTTTTTTCACTATTTAGGTTCTTGATTTATTGACCAATTCATCAGAATTTACAAATTCTTTAAAATCCAATGTATCTCATTTTCGTAAATCACTTACTGATGCTGGCTTCAACGTGATGGGTAATTCCGATCATCCAATTTGTCCAGTATTTTTGGGTGACGCAAGGTATTTTTCATATTTTCCTTCTTATTGCTCATACGAATATCACTCTTTATCCTTAAACTTGTGTAGGATGGAAAAAGTGATAGCAATTTTAGTTTTAAAATTAATAATTTATAAACAGATTGGCTTCAACATTTGCGGATGAAATGCTTAAAAAAGGCATATATGTGATTGGATTTAGCTATCCTGTAGTACCTAAAGATAAGGCAAGAATTCGTGTTCAGGTATTTTCCTTTTTTACTTTTTTACATATCAAACATAAAAGATAAAGATGTGCTGTTGTCACTTTTTATTTTCATTCTCTTTCTTTCTCTTCCCTTTTCAATCAATCGCTCTTTTTAATTTAAGGGTTAAACCCTTAAATTCTAATTCTCCATATTTGAAATAATCTATGATTTAGAATGATAGTACAGTAAAGATTATAGTTTCTGATTAATGGAAATTCCCTATATTTGCTTCCAAAAGGATTTGAAGGAATGTTTTCAAAAATTTTGTTTTCATTTTGAACTTGAAAATAAAATAAAATTTAGATTTCCGCAGCTCATACAAAACAACAAATCGACCAATGCATTAGCGCATTCAAGACGATTGGCAAGAAACTTAACGTTATCTAAAATCAGTTCATCAATAGCAAAAGTGTATCAATCATTTGCATCACATTCCCTATTCCATATACATTATGTTTGATTTTAATTTCAATTTTTAACCTCCTTAGAATTTTATTTGTATTCCAAACAATGCCACTTCAATTGTTATTCACTATCATTTAACTTTTACAAATCTTTGCTCAGAATCAATTTGATTTAATAAGATTATTGGCCTAAAATTAGGTTATAGTTGTTCTTTGAAAAATATTATCAATCTGTTGAGATATTGCACTGCGCTTTAGTGATGCATACGCTGAGATTGAACGTAATGAGAACTTTCACATTTATAATTCTTAAATAACAAGACTTAAGAAGATATTGATTATCAGATAAATGACAGTGCAACTAAATTGCTTTCTTGTAACAATTTCAGCCATTTAGATCATTTCTAAATTTCATTTGATAATAGATAAAAATACATAATTCGATAACACAATTGAAACATATGTTAAATTGAAAACAGAGGTATTGAAAAGTGATAGATCCTCACCACAGTTGTACATATTTTCATCATTTTGATTTGATATCAAAATGATGAAAATATTTAGCTCAATAATTTATGTCGTATGATCAATCGAATCTTCCACCGAAAGTAAAAATCCTCCGTAATAATTCCCGGGACATTAAACCGACTTCCTGGAAAAATATTTTTTAATAAAGTTTTGTAGAGGAATTATAAGTTATCATTGCAAGATTATTACATCCGAAATTCAGATTGCAAAGTTTATTTTTCCTTTCTTCCATAAAAAATAACAGTAAATTTACCCGTCTAATTTTGCCTAAAACAGAAGCATTTTCTTGTGCCCTGCGAGAAAGATAAGGTAAAACTTTATCGATAGATCCATAAGGTACATATTTGTATACAGAATAACCAGCATTCCCGAGTGAATATGAAATCTGGAATAATCAATGCTAGCAAAATGTTAGCAAATAATTTCAATCCATCGCTACAACTCATTTTTCTTTCCACTGATAATTTCATTAGCTTCCAATATTAGCTTCTAAGAGCTCAATTTCGAAGTAGCAAAATATTTCATCATAAAAAGTTTAGAAATGTATTACTGCCACCACTTAATTTGGTAACAAATTAGCTTAGAGACTGGACAAGAAAATAATATAATCTACCTGATCACACATTCCATAAAGTTGGGCAAAAGAGACAGTTTCACTTGAAGGTGATATATTAGCTTCACGCATCATCTCGACCACATTTTTAGTGCTTTGTTCATTATGTGTTGCAGCCATTACCGATATACTTCCAGGACTTCGTTCCTGACTTTCTTTAATTATTCTTTGCATCACTTTTCTATACATTTCTGCAGTTGCCTAAAACAAAATAAAACATTATAAAACACGCTGTGATTATCAAATGTGAAAAAAAAAAGATTTTTTACCATCATTTTCATGATTATATTTACCACAGAACTTTGTATATTATTATAACTTTCCTTTTTGATTTTATTTTTTTTTTCTCTAATTTCAATTTTACTTCAATATTCGGATTCACTGGATCATCGTAATTTAAAGCAGCAGCACGTTTCCTTTCTTGTTCCATATATGCACCCCGAACAACTTTACATCCAAAATGGAAACCTTCTCGTCTAGCCAAATGCAAATCCAATTCAACATTTCTTAAGCAACTCTTCAAATATGCTTGATAAGTGCTAAAAACTATAGCGTCTTCTTTGTTATACCTGAAATCAAAGAAGCTGTATGGAATAACGAAATTTATAAATTTTTTGCAATTTAAACTAGTTCATATATAGGTCAACTGTAATTTCACTAATTCTTTTTTGTTTTTCTAAGATAAATTTTAGGATATGAGAATATCAAAACAGTTCATTTTAAATTTTAGATTTGCTTCATTATATAGATTAAACCGAAAAAAAAAAAAAAAAAAAAAGAAGTGTGAATTAAATGACTGATAATTACAACTGTATCTGACTTCCTCATCATTGCCATTGCTAATCTCGAAATAGCCGCTTGAAAATAGGTCTGTTCAGCATCAATCATTGTACGTAAATTATGCTTTTTTGCATATTCAATTGTTCTCACAATACGATCCATCATATTAACAGTCTGTAAAAATTTTCAAGTTTTAATTCAAAACTTTCACAAATCAGTATTATTTATCATGTTAATTGAAACAACAACAACGACAACAAAGCAAAAAAAAAAAAAAAAAAAACTAATTATAGGTTTACTTCGCGAGATTCAGCTTCTGTCAAACAGTTCAATAACGGCTCCATCCTTTTTGTTTTGACATTGTACACCTGAAAAAGAGAAAATATAATTAAACCTACAATGCTCAATCTATGCTTTTCAAATCAATTTGAAAAAAAAAAAATTGTGAAATTCCTATGAAGAAAAAACTATGAAAATGAAAAAAAAAAAAAAAAAAAGCATAGCAGAATCGTTTAGATACACCAGTGTTGTTTTCAAATTACATCTTCCTTAAAAACAACGGATTCACATTTTGCCAATTTCTGGATTACTTATGAATAAGCAAAAAGATAACATTTCAAATTTCATATAGAAATTGAAAAATTGCGAAATTTGATTACAGGAATAAACATCAACTCTTCAACTACCTGAAATATTTGATCGAGCCGTTGATGTTCTTCGATAAGTTTACGCCAATCGTAAAAGTCAACGAAGCCATTCTCGTCAAAATCTACTGTTTCTAACCATTTTTGCATCATAATTTCGTCTATTTGAACACCGTGATCCTAAATATTTTCAACTTCCTTTTCCTCAGTTCGCTTAAACTTTAAGTAAACTTAGGATCCCAAAGAAATCACAGGAAACAATCCTCGAATGTTGCAATTTTAAATATTTGTTTTAAATACTGCGTATAAAAACAAAAGAAACTTCAATTCTCTTCAAAAATTCTTCTTTTTTGATTTTATTAAGCAAAAGATCGTCCCAGGATGAGCCAATTAGTGTTTTGTAAAAATTATTCGATTGCGCTATCAATTCCGATAATTTCAAGAGCAACTGAGGCCTGAAATATGAGATGCAGTTCAAATAACAGAAAAATTTATCCTAAAATGTATAATCAAAAAAACTCTGGTTCGTTATAAAATAATCAAAATAGTTGATTCCTATACTAAACAATTTCAATGAATTAAACTAAACAAACACAAGACCTTCCAAGAGCCGTTAATTTGATACAGTTAATTCCCCAACTGCCGATTGCCGAAGTTATTGCATCTACGCTAGCACAAAAGATGTCACAATTCTTATCGCATTGGACTTCACTTTCATAAAAATAAGTTCTGAAATGTGTAAATTATATATTACTAGAAAAATGGCAATTATATCATTATAATTTTGAAAACTGAAGACTAAGAAGTCTTTATTCTAAATTTTGAAAAAAAAATTCTTTGCAAAAAAAAAAAAGAAAAAAAGAATGGCTCTGTTGATGTCTTATGATTCTTAAATTGTACTCTACCATACATATATTGTAGAAGTTTTATTAGGAGCAGAGAAATTTCATTCTACAGATCAGAAAGAGATTAAAACCTTGCGCTAACAACGTCTTTACGGCGATCACCAAATTCTTTGTGGACCGTATAACGCTGCAGTGTTTTTTCTACCGTTGCTTTGTCAACAACACTTCCTACCGGCTAGAATTAAAACTTATATTAAAATTTCAGATTAGTGGAAGTTAAAACACACTTCAACGAAATGACATTTTTGGGATTTTTATTTTATTTTTATTATAATTATCATATATCAAATCCTTATTAAATAGATCTGTTGACTGGTAGGAATATATATGTAAATTAAATATACAAACACGCAAATATATGAATAAACATTTCAATTAATTATCCAACCTTTAATTAAGCTGTTAAAAAACATACCTCAATTTTAGCTTCACCTCCGACTATTCCTTCCACTGCTTTTTTTTCAGCTTCATCCGAAGAAATATCTGCCTCAACGCAATAATCCAAAATTGATTTCACTCCACAACTCTTCAGTCTTTTCATTGTCTGTTGCACCTTTAACAATAAATTTTCAGCAAATGAATTTAAAATATCTCGTAAAATTAGTGACTGATTTAAAGAGATTTATAGAATGTTCAAAATTTACTAATCAAGACACTTTTTAAAAAAAAGAAAAACCATGAAAAAAATTTGTTAAATATATTTTAAAATACAGAATAACTGTCAATATGCTCCTCTCTTTTTCATTCATCAACTTCGTCATTTTTTTTTTTTTTGAAAATCCAGAAAGGACAATATTAAGACTGATGTGATAAATGTGAAAAAGAGACTCTTTCCATCTATTCGATATAATAATTTTTCACAATATTTTCATATGCTAATTAAACACTGCATTAATTTTTGCACTTTTGTGCTTGAAAGTGTAAGATAACCAGTAAGATAACTTACCTCATCAATCGTTTCACCGCCAACAAATTGTCCGAAAAACGTTGATTTCAGAAGTTTCGCATATAATTTTTCACCAAATATTTTTTTCAATCCAACTAATAGCAATTCCTCCCTCGTTCTTAATGTTTGTACTGTACAAAGTGGAAGTACAATAAGACTACGTAATAATTCGCTTGTTTTTTTGCCCTATAAAAAGATATGAATATAATTTCAAACTTTTACATCTTATCAATAATATAAATTGGAAAAAAAAAAAAAAAAAGAACTGCATGAGAAAAAATCTCGCTCGTTTAAACATTGGTGCCCCATTATTATATATATTCATTTAATGTAACATTTAATTTTATTTATATAAAATATTTAAAGAGAGGAACAGAGAGGGAGAGAACAAGAAGAGAGAAAGAAGGAATTACTTTAAAAGCAGCTTTTGTGCTTTTGAAGTCTAAATCTAGCTTATTGTAACATTCTTTGATTTCATCAATATTTACGGCCGCTGATGCTTGTGATGATGATACTTCTGTTGATGCCATGCTGCAAAATAATTCATTTGCAACGAATTAGCCAACAATTGTTACGCAATTTAACATAAGCAAAAGAAAAAGCAAAGAAATTTATGATCAATAAAAATCAAAAAAAAAAAAACAACTCGAAATTATATCATTTTTTTATCGCTTAAGGAATAAATAAAACTCGCAAAAAAAAAAAAAAAAAAAAAAAAAAAGAAAACGTACCGATATGACAAATGCGCCAATAATCTAAAGTTTAACACTGAAGTAAAATTATTTGGACGTAGTAGTATTGCCGGCATTTTATTCTTCTTTTTCTTTTTTGTTTTTCGTTTTTTTTTTTTTTTTTTCCCACAAAATAATAGAAGAAATGTGATCAGTGAGATAAAATTTTAATGATTAATATATTTCAGCTATTTCTATAGCAAATAATCTAAAAAAATTTCGAAAATTTATTAAATTTTCACTTTTTTAAGCAAAAAAAAAATCTCCAATAGCATTAATTTTTATGACTAAATGATATAAAGAATATTGTTATATTCGTCCCTTTTTTTATATTAAATGAAATTTTGAAATATCATGCAAATTTAATTAGTTTAACAATAATGCCCATTGAGATGAAATCTGCCATAATCATTATAATTTATGCATAAGACAATAAAATTAAATAAATAATTGAAGCTCTTATCATTCAATGAAGAAAACTAAGTATAGTAAAATGTTTTATTTCAACAATTAGTAGAAATTTGCAATTCTATAATTGCTATCATTTGATAAAAAAGCAACAAAAAAAAGAAAAAGGAAGAAAAAAAAAAAAAAAAAAAACGATTGCTGTTGGATTTATTACATTGATACAAAAGGTTTTATTTAATTGAAATTTTTTTTTTTAAAAAAAAAAAATTTCTTTCCTTCTTTTTTTTTTTGACTTTAACAGTCCAGTCACCATCGTCAACCCATGTGATACATTTTAGCAGGCGCCAATAGTTTCTATCTGTCTAGACACACATAGGCCACGCAAACACCTCTCCGCATTTAATCTTATGCTAGAATGAAATAAACAATTGCAACTACGCGGACACACGCACATACACACACACACATATATATATACATACATACACACATACATACATACATACACGCAGACACACACACACACACACAGTTTTGTAAGGGTTTTACCTTTCCGATTGTAGTAGTAAGAAGTAATTAGTGATGGAAGCATCACGTGATTGTGTCATTTGTTCTTTCCTTCAAATTTTTATTTCATCTGCGTCCTTTTCGTTCTGTATGCAGCTATGCTACCTGCATGTTAGTATAATATATGTGTGTGTGTGCAATATGTGTATAAAAGTATAATAAATATATGCGCATGTTGGTGTAACACGTGTCTATCAATATAATGCGTGTATATGGCTATAGTAGTACGTGTACATGTATGTATGCATAGGGGTATAACACGTTAATACGTGTATATAGGCGTAATACATGTATATTAATATAATACGTATACGTGAAATATAATGCGTGTATATGGTTATAAACGTGTGTATTGGTATAGTGCGTGTATATGGCTATAATACGTGTGTGTCGGTATAGTGTGAATATAGGTGTATATAAAGGTAGATATGTTGTGTGTATAACATATAAACATGTATGATGTTTTTATGCATATTTAACTGCTAGAAAAAAAAATGATAATTGCGAGAGAGCATGAATGTGTGTATGTATTTACATCCGTTGCAGATATTTTCTCTTCATATTGATAACCAAATAAATCAACTATACTATTTATCAATTATTACTGATAAGCGATGATAAAAAAATGCTATGGAAATTTATGATGATATACGTACCAAATAATTGTTAAAGCTATCAAATTTTATATAGTTGAATCGAATTTGAGAAAGAAAAATGTGACCAAAAAATTTGAGGTTAAAACTTTTAGCATTTTGATGAATATTCTACTATTTTTTTTCTTTTTTTTGCTGTACTTCTTGAGATTTCATTTTGATAATTTCTAAAATTCTCAATGACAATGTCATGAGACATAGACATTACAGTCCATAGTAAACTTCTTTTCTGGGAAACGAAATTTAGCACAAATCAATGTTCAATGTTGTAATCTTTGATTGTTGATAAAATCATCCTTTTGTTCCAACACTGTTCATACAGTTACTATTTATTTCATTTCTGACAGATAGAAAAAGCTCATAAATTAAATAATAGTTTGGATGTTTATAAAAATTAGATGCTCGAACACAAGAAATATTCGTCACAAAGCACCTCGTATTGCGTATTGCGATTGTCCACCAAGGGTCACCTTGCTAGGATAACCGTGCTTGCTTCATTTTCATGATTAATCCATAAAGAAATCCACAATGAACGAAAAGTGCAGGTGAAACGGAATGAAACAATCAGTGCAACCACTCATCTTTCAATTTGTTCTATTTAGCCATGTCAGAAGTTAAATTGTTTATTTGCAAAATTTGAAAAACTGAATTGTTTTATTTTATTTAGAAAGAAAAAAAAAATGAAAAAAAAAAATTCGAATGCCGGAAATGACATTTTTTTTTCCTTTTCTAGACTCAAATTTTTTCAGTTTCAAAAGTTTTTAGTTTGTCAAATTCAAATCTATTTTTGACTAAATTTGATGTGAAATTTCAATTTCGGCAGAAAAATGCAACAAAATAATTCGCTCGTCATCTCACGATTTAAATCAGTTTATATGCATTCTATAACATTTAACACACAAATAATACAACTACATCAATTCTTATACAATTATCCATTTATCATTTTTAAAATTTCAATTTTCACATTTCAAATAGTAATAGAAATGCAACAGTGGCAAAATTTCACTTCCTTCTAAATTTCATAAAATATTTTATGCTGTATATTAAACGTCATTAAATTAGAAAATGGTTTATAATTTTTGTTTTAAATGAACAAACAAATTAATATAGTTAAATACGATTAAAGTTAGAATTATCTGTCTTAAACTTTATTATAATAATAATTCATTTAAGACAAATTACAAAAAAAAAAATAATACTATAAAATTATGTTCATTGAAAATTTTCGAAAATTTTTTGACTGCAATTCATTTCACATATAAACATAACTTCATCAATGAAGCCAATCCTAAAATGACAAATGTCACATTCTACAACAATAGGAAGCATCATTTGCATCCATTTCGTTAAATCCTTCCCAAATCATTTAACCTAAAATTACTTATTCTCACGATTTCATTCACTCAGTCATTATCAATTTAAATGTCCACAATGTACATTCATTCACATACAAATAAGTAAATAAATAAATAAATATATTAGGTATATAGAGACAGACAACAGACAGACAATGCACACACAGACACACACATACAAACATACACGACGAAGATACAGGGGAGTGATCGATTTGAGTATTGATCTGTTGAACAATTTCACTTCATTGGTATATGTGAAATTTTTCACTCACAAATGTTTCTAATGGTATACCTTTTTGCTCATTTATAAATAAACTTTTTTTTAAAGTATGAGTTGGATTTTTACACTTTTTTTGGCAAAATCAATCTAATTAAAATTGAATTTAAATAATTTAGGTTTTGACACTTTTATTTTATTTTCGTTAAAAATTAATTTATAATTTGATTGATTCTTTCTTTCTTTCTTTTTTCTTTCAATTTTTTCAAAATCTGAATACTAATTTTGTAGCGTTGAATGAGGATGATTTTAAATCAGCCTGTAGCACTAGCAGATAATACAACAATGGATCGTTCAAGGTTTGGTCTTGATCTAACACTACAAGATTTGGAACCATCACGTGTACCAATGACTGATGAAGAGGTTTCTAATCCTTTTGTTATTATTTCATACTTTCTACTTTGTAAACAAATCATATGACTTTTCGTCCAATATGAGTCATTATCATCGGGTGCTATGGTTTCTAATTAAATTTATTAAATACTGTAAATTTGGTTTTTTATTTCATCATTTACCTAAAAACGTATGAGATCTTAAAGCCTATACATATTGTAAAGTAGAAAAAGTCACAATAGTTATTTTTTTTTAAAAAAAAAAAAAAAAGAATGTTAATTATGTGGATCATATTAATAAAGGTAGAGGAGAAATATGAATCAATTCGAGAAAGATCAGGTGTGCTTACTATAATGGGTACTGAATACAGAGCACAACTTTCTGATATTGTTGATATCAAAGAACTTGGTCGTGGTTCATTTGGTGTAGTTCGAAAAGCGCATTTTAAACAAACCAAAACACTTATGGCAGTTAAAGTAATTTATTGAAACATTTTGAATCAAGATGTTCTATAAAATAATGTTTCATTTTCTAGTCTGAATCTATTGTAAAAAAAAAACAAAAAAATGTAACAGTGTTTAACAAACAAACAATAAACTCACTAATTCTTCCTTTTTTTCTCAATAGATAATTCCAATAACGGGTAATGCCGAGAATAATAAACGAACGGTAATGGATATGGATGTTATTATGCGATCACATAATTGTCCAAATATTGTACGCTGTTATGGTTGTTTTGTTTTTGAGGTAATATATTTTAAAAAGTAAACAAAAAGGAAAACTTATACTGATGGCAATGAGGTAAATTAATATTACAGTATGATCATTTTAATATATTTTTTTTAAATTCAATCATTTTATTTAAACTTTTACAGTGTAAAAAGATATTAGATGTGGAATATTTTATGAAATTCAAATATTTTTAGCATTTATTTTAGCATTTTAAATAAAATTCAAATAGTTTGTATGTGGAACCATTATTTTAAATGGAACAGTAAATAATTTTTTTTTTCTTTTTTTTAACGGAACTAGTAAATTTACAACATATTCTTTTATTGTCTTTGCTTTTTTGATGGAAAAAATTTTTTTTAAGAAAAAAAGTAGAAAACTTAAAAGGGACCAAAAAAAATTTGTTTTTTTTTTTTGTTCGAAAAGTGTATATCTAGTCAGAGGTGCGAATATGCATGGAGTTGATGTCGATGTGCTTGGATAAGCTGCTTAAAATAGCGCTTCATTTTCCGGAAATTATTCTTGCTAATATAACCAAATCAGTGTTGTTAGCATTGGAATATCTTAAGGAAAAAGAGGTTTATTAAAATTTATTCCAAATGTGTTTTTTTTTTTTTTTTTTTTTAATAAAAAAATACTATTGAGCGATCGATTCAATCGTATATATGTTTTACTTCTTAATGATTATTCAAATTTTGCAAATGTATTTTCTTTTTTCTTTTATAATTAATAACGGAAATATGAGTTTTCTATTTGTTTTTAAATATATCACTTCTAATTTATTTTAAATTTTGAAATGAAAAGTTGTATATTTTGTTTGAAATAATTTAAGCTCATTTAATCACTTTTTTTATTGTATATTTTCAGAACATCATACACCGTGATATTAAACCATCCAATATTTTAATCGATCATAGTGGTACAATCAAATTGTGTGATTTTGGTATTGCTGGCCGATTAATTGATTCTAGACGAGCAGAAACTAATACCAAAGGCTGTACTGCTTACTTAGCGGTTCGCTTTTTTTTTTTTTACCTTAAGAAGATTTTTAATTTTAATTTACATAATGTGTGTTTCACACATTATACTATTATTGGTTGAATGAATAGTAAATTATTTTTTAAAAAAAGTGGAAACTTATCATTGATGTAAGAAGTTATAAACATTTTTAATCATCTATTAGATGAATATTTTTTTAGTACTCCTTCTCTCCCTCACTCTGTTTTTCTCTTCCTTCCTCCGTCTCTTTCTTTCTATTTTTTCTATTAATTAGACTTTATTATTTTCATAAGTTTTTATAAATTAAAATTTTTTTGTTCAAAAATAAAAGGCATCAAGTTAAATGTAATTTCAGCCTGAACGTGTAGCAAGTAGTGATTGTGAATATGGTGTACGCGCTGATGTTTGGAGTTTAGGCATAACACTTATTGAGTTAGCCAAAGGAATTCATCCGTATGACGGTTGTGCAACAGATTTTGAACTTCTTACTAAAATTATAAATGATCCACCACCACGACTTACACCAGTACAACAATTTTCACAGTCATTTTCAATATTCATTGCTAGATGTCTCGTGAAACGTCCAATTGATCGTCCAAATTACCACGAACTTTTGGTTCATCTTTATTTATTTATTTTTTTGAAATATGTTTTCGAGAAATATTATATTTGCTATTTATTCTTATATTACAGCCAAAAATACTATTATCATAAAGTTATGTTCAAAAATAGACTAGATTAAGCTTGAGGAAAACAAAATTCATTTAACTATATTTATAATGGATAGAAGTCAAAAAAAAAAAAATGAATAAATTTTTTTTTTAAATAATAGTTCTCTTTTTGTATGAAACTTATTGTAATGCTTACAAACATATCAAAAATGAAATTACTTTATATAAATATTTAACTTATAAAGATGTAATACTTTTTTCTTTTTTTAATTTCAGGAAGATCCATTCATTAGAGGAAATACAACAGATACAGCAGCAGTAGCTAAATGGTATAGTACGCTATGTGCATGATTTTAATTTCTCATTTCTTTCATGAATTGTTTATGAATTTTTGTTAGAAAAGTATTTTGGAATTTCACTCAAATTCAAAATTAATAAGAAGAAAAATTTCTTTTTTCTTCATTAATCAAAAAATTTTTTAAAAATAAATCTAATGCAAAAATCATTATCAGTTTATGCATTTTTTCAAAAAGAAAAAGAAAAATTATAATTTTAAGATGTATTCATTTATGTATGATGTTCACATTTCAATAAATGGATAAAAATTATAATATTATTGATAAAATATGATGCTGTTTTACTTGTATATCCTAGTCATTGTGTTATATTTAGAAATTTCAATTTATATATTATGAATACTAGCGAAATTAAACATTTGAAGTGTTTGATTTCTCAAGTGTTATTGATATATTCGTTAAATTATATTTGTTTTAGTTAAGAATTTGTTTTAAAAAAAAAGAAGAGAAAAAATTATTTGTAGGTATTTATCCTTCGATATTATTATAGCTATCATTGTTTATTTTTTTTTGTCTTTCATATTTTCTCTTTTTTCTTTTCTTCTAAATCACTCTAATCGCATACTCTTTCTATTTATACAAATTTTTGTTTTTTATATTTATATAAATAATTCATAGTACTATTAATAAAAAAGAAAAAAAAGTGTTGAATTTTGAGTAATATGTTTCGAATAATATCTCAAATGTTTAAGTGAAAGTTTTCATTCATTGTTGAAACATTAATTTGTTAATAACGGATTTTTTAATTGTTTAAAAAGAGGAAAAAATTGTTAATTACTAATACAGTAATTAAAATATATACAATGAGAAATTTCGTTAATTACATTTCATTTTTGCTCGATGGACAGTTCATATTAGAATCATTCATATTTCCACTATCGTAGAATAACTGCAATAATTATTTAGAAATATTCCAGTAGTTTTAGAAATTAATTTGCTTCAAATTAAACATCAAAATTTTACACAACAAACTACAGCATATAAATTGAAATGATGTTAGAAGTGAAGGCAGTCGAATTATCATTAATCATTCATTTGAGAATTTCCGGCGGTAAATTTCTTTCATAAGATCCAAAACTTTAAATTATAAATTACTGTACTATTAAATAATTTGTTGTCGTATATAATTTTATGTTAATAAATTCCATTCCATAGAGAAAAGGTGTGTTACCTCATTTTTATTCATATCACTGTTGGATGATAGTAAAATTTTGGAATCCATTGGACATAGCTGATATCTTCCTTGCCCATCATATTGTAAAAGATGAGTGTGAAATCGCCTAAGATTGAATATTTATTCAAAATGGCTTGTAAATTTTAAACTAAGATTTTCCTCTCCTTTTTTGTCTGATAAAAATACATCTACAAATGATTTAGGTTTTTTTTTTGAAATAATTTTTTCATTTTTAGCTTCATAATATAAATTATGGATTTAGTAAATTTATGTAGCATAAAAAATTTTAATTAGAAAGTTAAAATTTTCTCAATGAATTGAAATAGGAAAAAAAAAGGCTGAATTATTAGTATTATTTTACCAGAGACTTGGTCGATGTGATACAGAGAGAAGTGTAAAGCCTGCATCTTTCATTGCTTGATAAATTAATGCTTCAATATCTATCGATATTGCACTGGTGCACTCATCAAGTAGAGCATATTTTGGTTGATGATAAAAAATTCTTGCTAAACCTAATCGTTGCTTCTCACCACCTGATAAGATATCAATCCATTCACGTTCACTTTCAAAACCTGTAGTTTTTCATTTCATTTTAAGGTATTGAAGAAAACTTATTTTTTTTTTTTTTAAACAAAACCGTTGCTTTTGTCGTTTACTATTAAAGTTTTTTTTTTTTTTTATATACTAATATTGCCTTTCATAAGATTATTTAAATTACAAACCTCCTTCACGCTCAACAATTTCACTCAAATGTACCGTTTTTAAAATTTCCATCAAAGCATTATCAGTAATACCTTTTCTCCGCATATCAGCCAAAGTATCCGGATAAATGATCTGTCATTTTTTAAAAAAAAAGAAGTGTATTGGTAATGAAGTACAGTAGTAATAAGAGTTTAAGTAAAATGATAAATAATAAGCAATGAAAGGTAAATAGTATAATAAATATTGGAACTTAATTTTTCACTATTTCTGGTAAAAGTAATGTAAAATAAAAAAAAAACAGATCAAAGATTGAAATGTATAATCAGTTGATAAAATTATATTTATTAAAATCAACATCTAATACTATTATTGACGTTTACTACTTTACTAAGGTAATTTAAACGTTCTCTGTCATCATCATCATCTTCACAACCTTTCTTTTTTTTTTTTTTTTTTTTTTTTTTTTATGATTGAAATAGATTAAATAAAGATTGAGAATTAATTTTTAAACTTTCCATATAGCAGATATGCTTACTTATGCTATTACTAACCTGTTCTCTTAAATTTCCAAATGTCATATACGGTCGTTGTGGTAAATAATACATTTCTGCTTTCGGTGGTAATTCCAATCGTCCACGATATACTGGCCATAAACCACCAAGAATTCGAAATAATGAACTTTTACCACAACCATTTGGACCAGTAATAAATAAATGCATACCATCATGAATCTATCAATCATACATGATATTAAGAAAAAAAAAAAGTTAAATTTATAATTTCGTAAAAATTTTTGAATTGATAAAAAATATAGTCAAGTATTTTATTATTCTTTTCTCCCACTTTCTTTCCTTTTTTCTCTCTCTTTCTCTCTTCAATTTTTGCCCATTTAACAACAATATCAATTTTTTCAAGATGTTCATTTCTCGTAAGATAAGCGTAAAATAAGATGAAATTGCATATTTTAATTGTTTTGAATTTCCAGTTAGAAATAATTAAATGAAAATTTCTCCTTTTATCATCATTTATAAATATCTTATCATTTTTCCGGAAAATTTTTGCGTGCATATTAGCCTAATTGTTTTGCCGAAAATTTTTGAAATGCAAATTTTTTAGCACAACAAATCGTTTATTCTCTGAAATATATAGCCAAAGAGGTTGGAAAAATTAAAGAGTGAAATATTAGTGAATGCTTTAAAATCTCTCATTCTTTATAACCAAACAAATGAAATTTTAAAATTATTTAATTAAATTATGAAAGTATGTAAATCGCCAGAGGAGCGTTTAAATTCAAATATTTCCCACAAACCTCGATGTTAAAATTGTTGACAATGACATTACCAGTTGGAGTAACAATTGGTACATTACATAATCTAACAATGCCATTTGTTTGAAGAATTTGACCTATAAATTTTTAAAACGTTTTTTAGAGAAATAAAATAAACAATGTAACGATTAGAAATTAATATAGTCTATGATTTTTTGCAATATTACAGTTTTTTTTTTTCTGCGAGATTTTAGATTAGATTTCAAGCGATAATTTCAATTTTATAAATTAGTTGCCTCGTATTTCATGTGTATTAAACTCTTCCATTGCATTATCATTCATATTTTCCAAATTCCTTTTTCTAATAAATTTTTGTTGTTTCATGTCCTCAAAAACTTTGAACATATGATAAACACGTGATGCATATCCAGCTAGTTCTATCACCTAAAAGTAAATAATATAAATTTTAGAATAAATAATGAATCTGTTATAATAAAAATTATATAAAATTATAAAATATGTCAGAACAAAAGAAAAAAGAAGCCTTCATGGAAATATTTTTCAAACAATCTTTTTATTTGTAATATTTTTTCAAGCATATAAATGATTATTTTATGTTATTTGCATACTAAAAAGAGTAAAGATTTGAATTTATCAATAAAAAGAACCTCTTTATGGGAAATCATTAATTTTTCCGCAGCAGCTGCTACAACATTCATCAAATTTTTAGCAGTCATGAAATTTCCTGTACGATCACCCACTTTTATTCCAGCTAAAATCTTAAAGATAAAATAAAAAACAATAATCAATATAATATAATTAATCTCATTGTAAAATCACATTGTAATATTATCATACGAAATTGTTTTTTTTTTTTTTTTAAGTATTACTATCTTAAGAAATTTGTTGATGCATAACAATTGATAAAACTTACATAATGTTTTGGTAGGCTTTGTTGTAAATAGCGGGGAAGCAATCATAATCATACCCGTAGCTGTCCATAAATATTTTAGTAAATATTGTTCCACCATAATATATGATATTTTCTTCCGGCAAATTAAGGATGCGTGACGTTGAATGTTATTAAATGCTTTTAGCAGACAAATTTTTTCGGTCTAAAAATCTTTAATTATTTGAATTACTTCTTACACTTTGCTAATTTTTAGCTAATGAATTTTCTTTTTTTACTTTGAAATAATGATAATAAACCAATTCAAAACATAAAAACTTAATATATATAAAAGCAAATAATATTAGCAATTTGAATACTTTATAATAATACTCATTTTAAAATGTGAATAAGAGAAGTTGTAACAAATTAAAGTCAACTATTATTAAATATTCAACTATGAGATATTTTATTCAATGACCTCATGCCCTCTGTAAAGTGCAACTTCTTCGGAATTCGAAATGAGACGTGAATGTAAAAATCGTAATTCGCCTTTCTTTTTTGACTCCTCCGAAAGTAATTCGCTAAAGCTGTAATAGGAAAAAAATTGAATAATAAAACAATGGAAAATAAGTAATAATCAAAAAATTTTCACTTATTTGTTTCTTTTTTTTTAATGAAATTTTGCAGGAAGAAAATACAAGAACAAAAAAAAAAAAAAAAAAGAAAGATTAAAATGCTCACTTAGGTGATATGTATCGTAGCAGTCCAGCAGTACTCATTAAAACACTTGGACCCATGATAATCAAAAAATATATACCTGAACCTAATTTTGCTTTCCATAATTTATATATTAGTGTTAATCTGAAATTTAAAAATTGTTGAATGAACCAACAATAAAAATTAGTGATTTTTGTTTAGTAATTTTGAATATTTTTAAAAATTTGTTAAAAATAAATGGAAATTTTAGACATTATATGAAAAAGAGGAGTACAAAAAAAAAAAAAAAAAGCACCCCACGAAAGAAATATCAAAAAGTGGTTTAAGGATTAGTGAAAAGAGGCGCGAAATTGCTTGACAAAATGCCATAATGTCATCTGTCAAACATTGATCAACATTTTTCAGTCGTTCATCCAAGCTATTTACACGATAATATGTACAATCCTTAAAAAAATTTTCTTATACTATACAAATTTGAAAAATAAGAAAAAAAATTTTTTTTTGTTTTATCAAAACAAGAAATTGCTTTAGAAGTATTTAAATTTTAAATTTAAAAATTAGAGATTTGAATTTGAAATTATTTTATTCAGATATCTAATATGTATCTAATATTGATTAATGAAAAGGGCATTTTTAGACATATAATTTGTATGATGCGTTAAATTATGAACATATGTACTTTAATTGATAAATTTAGTAGTTTAAAATGATTTATTGATTTTTCAAGGAGGAAGGTTAAATTTAAAGCAAACTGATAAATATTTATTATAAGCATATTGAGTGAGGCGAGCGCGAAATGCTATCGCAACATAATCTTCCATGAATCTGAAATGAATAATTAAAAAATTTTTTCAATCTGAAATTAATTGTTTACATTTTTATATATTAAGAAATTATTACAAATTATTTTTTTGCAAGTTTATAAATCAAAAATTCAAGAACTTACATAACATTTCAAATTTTAATTTCATCATTACATAGGAAAAAAAATGATAATTTATACAAATAAGCTATAAGACAAAAACATATTTGAAGTATACGAACTGTTTGTATTTTCTTCTATTTCTTTGAATAGTTAATTAAGTAAAAAAGATAATAATTTAATAAAAAAAAAATTGTTGTTGAATTACATTAGATTAGAATGACTTTCAAGAAGATAAATTTTATCAATGGATTTAATCAGTTAGTTTACATCACTAATTAAATAAGTATATTCAGTGTGCACTGATCATTTAAAGGAATGAATTAATTAAAAATCAAAATTATTGAATAAATTATTATTTTAATGATTACAATTGTGATCCAAAGTAAAAATAAAATGCCGAAAAATTTTAATGATCAATGATCAAACTTGTAAATAAAAAAGACAACAACATACTTGATCATACTATTGACAAATGTAGCAGGTACTGCTATCAGGAACCATCTGATAAGGTATCGAAGAAATGCAGCAGATTGTTTTTCAACAACTGTTCGAATTAAATGACCTTCGAGAGATGCTACATAAATAGACAACAATGTCCTTGACAGCAATACAACAGAGTAGAGTGCTATAATTTTCTCTACTTTTTTAAAAATATTATTGAAAATTTATATTAAAACATAAATTTTAATCCTATTGAAATATTTCTTTTTGAATTAACTAATCAGTGATAGTAAAATCGTATTGATAAAAAAATACTCTTTACTCCGAAATTAGTCAAATTAATCAAAAATATATCTTAATGAAGAAAACGGAAAAGGAAAAAGAAAGTTGCTAAATTTACCTATGAGAAATGTTTCTTTACAGTTGAAATGTGGAATAATAATTTTTAACAAAAAATGAAGCTTGTGCAAAAGCCTTATATTCATAGTATTATACCATTTTGAAGACTTCCAATTTTTCACACTTTTTTGTTTCAAGATTGTTGATGATGGAACTATAAGTGTATTTATTAATCTTTACAGCTTAAAAAAAGGGTAATTTTAAATTTTCAGATGTATTATTTTCAATTTTAAAGTAATTAAAACAATTATATTCTCATTTCAAATATTAAATATGAAAATAAATGGATATTTCAAATAGCTCTTTCAAAGACTAATAAAATTAATACTTATCATTTTTTTTTTTTCCTAATTTTAAATTAAAAAAAAAAATTAACCTCCTTTTCTCACAATATTCACAAATGCAGCAACAAAAAGAATTGAAGCAATTGTTGTAGCGCCATAAAACAAATGATTCATTGAAGTATTTCCAGAAACAGGCTGGAATTTTGATAAAGCAGCCATCTTTGTGTATAAATTTCATACATGTATATGCACAAACATATACAAACACACTTTTTGCGCCGAATAAATCAATACACCATTTTGCTGCAATAATAATAATAATAATAATTAGTAAAACAAAAAAAAAAAAAAAAAATAACAATAATAATTGCATGATTCATAGAAAATTTTGAATTTACAAATATTTTTAAACAAATTAATTCAACAATTAAATGATATATAGAAAAATGAAGTAATACATGCTTTAGTAACATTTTCCATAGTAAATGAATTTTATATGACTAATTGTTGGAAGATTGTTGAATGAAACAAAAATTAAAATTATCATTAGGAAAAGAAAAAAAGAAAATTTCTATATTTTAAATTTCCACAAAGTGAGAACTTTCACACTTTTTAGATGATAAAGAAAAAAAAAATTATTATTGAATAATTTCACAAAAAAAAAAAAAAAAACAATGTTTATTTTGTTATTTATTTATTCAATTTTTTTTTTTTTTTTATCAGCGATAAATAAAATGAAATGTAAGGGTAATGTTTAGTTGTAGCTAGAAGAAATTTTATCATCGGCAATGAAATATATATATATATGAAAACAAGAAGAATGACAGGTACATACAGTATAAGGGACGAAAACAAGTTTGATAAGCCTTTATGAATGCAAGGACACTCTCCGTTCATCATTTTTATACACAGTTATTTCAAAATTGCTCTCTCTCTCTCTCTCTCTCCTCTCTTCCTCTCTGTCTCCCTGTTTTCTCTCAAAAATAATAATTGTTTAAACTGTAGCAGTTAAAGAAAAAGAAAATGCTTAAGAAAATTTTTAAATGTACATTAATTTGTAAACATTTGAAAAAGATTAGTCTCATACATTTTACAATGATAATTATTAATAAAATAACGCTATGGAAGCAAAAAAAAAAAAAAAAGTGAAAATTAAAATAAATAGCTTAAACGATTCAAATAATAATTTAAAAGTTAATAATACAAAATTCAAAGTTCCAATAAATGCTGCCGCATTCTTCATTTATTTTATCATTTTGTTTCTTTTTGCTCAATGTACTAATGACATATTTTATTCAAATTTTATCAGATAAACTTTTAGAACCAGTTTTAACATTCTTTATTCATTGAAATATCGTTTATTCAATATGTATACACTGCTTTGTTTACTAGCTGTTTTTTATATAAAATTATTTCCAAAACTGGAATACATGTATGATAAATTCATTAGACGGAAAGTTAAAAAAGAACTAGATTCTTTGTATATATTTTTGCTTTAAATTCATTTAAAAATTAATTAGATACAAAGTAAAAATTGGTCCCAGAAGAAAAAAAAAAAGAATGCACTTTGGTGTGAAATTGCTTAAATTCATTTAAAAATATGACCAAAAAAAAAAAAAACAAAAAAAAAAAAACAAAAAGAAAAAACAAAAGGAAAGTTTGAATTAAACATTAATTTATTTCTGTATAGTAAATCATTTAAATTACCTAATTCGTTTTTTATTTATTTATTTATTTTTTTCTAAAAAAGAAGCATCAGGAGACTCTCCGTTCATGAAATTAATTTATTTTTGATTAAATGAATTTCGAAATGTTTTAATATCACAAGAATCACACTATAAATAATAATGAAAAGGAAAGTCAAGTACAGTGTTATAATCATTTCATTGAAGTGAATCAATTCATTATGGAACAATGTTAAAATTCAGTTTTTCAAAATTCATGTAATTCAGTTAATTTAGGAGTTCCACTTCATTCATTGTCTTCAAAATAAAAGTGATACAATCTTCTTTATTTATCACTTTGTACGCAAACAGAAAAAGGAGAGAGTGGAAAAGAGAGAAAGAGAGAAATCAAATATCAAATCTAAAGGAATTATCTAGAGAAAAATTCATAAATAATAGTTTGTTGTATCTGATAAATGGATTTCAAATTTTGAAAGTAAGAAAAAGTTTTTTGTTGGATTATTTTAGTACAGTTTTGTCATAATCGTTTTGGTTATATAACATTTTGTTGCTTTTATCCTTCTAAATGTTAATGCAATTAATTAAACGAGAAGTACGTAATTAAATGTAATTAAAGAAGAAGTGCGCATCATTACTTCTCGTTTGTTGACACAATTTTATCTATCTATTTTCCTTTCTTATTTGAATTACTATTGTTTTGATGATTGGTCAAATTATCAACATGAAAGTGAAATTTGTTAATTAAAATACTGAAATCGTTTTATGATTCGCTTTGGTTTCAGGCTTATATAATTGTTTAATGTTTTAAATTTTGTCTATAAAATTACGATTTTAAACTTTGTTAAATTATGTTGCACACATGCGTATTAAATTTAAAGATACTAGAATTGCAATTTTTTCATCTAAACAGATTAATTAATGATCGATTTTTATTTATAGCATATAGTATTGTCACTAGAATTCATTTCCTACAGTTTAAATTAATTACGCAATAATTAATTTGGGATCAGTCCTTAACTTGTTTTTAATTAAAACAGAAAGAATTTAAGTTTGTTTATCAGCAACTGAATGTAAAATTTCCATCAAAAAAAAAAAAAAAAAAAAATAACATTTATGCTTTAGCAGCTAAATGAAAGTATTTGCTTTTTTGTATCAGATTTCTCAACCGTATCAACTGTATACAGTTTGGCATAAAAAGCAAATATTTATCATTTTTATCAATTAAATCTAAGAGATATATGAGACAACTGTTAATATATTACTTCCAATTAATGCTAGAAAAAAATAATTGATGAAATGATACATTGTAAATTTAAGAACATACAACAATTTCAGAGTGTATTCAAGATATGTATCAAAATTATGTAATAGTTTCAAATATTATCCAAATTGATTTATTTCAAGATCAGATTTTTTTCAGAAATAGTTAAAAAGGTTAGGGCAGAAAAAATTTTTTGCTTTTACACAATAACTGAAGAAAGCATAATATTATATTGCTTACTGTAAAAGTTCAACTGGAAAGGATGAAACGGTAGCTAATAACAATATTAACTGAAATAATTGATATTGTTATGGTGTTGTGTAAATACTTGGAAGAACAAAAATATTATTTTTGTCCTATAGTTTTGATGATTTGTGAGGATGTACATAATATAGCAAATACAAATGATTTGCAACAAGTCTTGTAAACCGGAACCGGTAAGTCCATAAAGGACTTCTACTGGAACAAATACCGGACAACTACCAAATAAAAGAAACACCAATAAAGCAATAAAGAAAAACTATAAAAGGTGGTTGAGTGAAGAGGAGCGGATAAAATAGAGGATACATGTGAACGGTCAAATATGAAGAATTTGCTTTTGTGGTACAAGGACTAGTCTGTCAAATGTGCATCGTTACATGTAGTAGAAATGAAACCAAAAATATATGGCTTAACCTTTGAGGTTGTTCTCCTATCCCAAGCTTCCATTTTTCATTTCATAAGCACTGCATTGTCATCTCACATTGATCAGCAATCACTGAAGCATTTCCAAAAATTTTATACTATTGTATTTTTCATATCGTTAGGCTTCCTTAAATTACATTTTAGTTCTTATGGTATGTACCAAATTATAGGCAATATGAATTCATAATAACTGCTGATGAGTCGGTGGCTATGAGAAATTTAATCTTTTATTACCGGAAGATTTTAACGTAGTTCAATCTTGTTATAGAATGTAATTGCATCAAATAGTTCAACAATTATATTAACATCAGATTGAGATTCACCAGTTGTATTCAACAGTTACAAGTTTCGAAATTTCCGTTTTCATATTTTCTTTGCATTACAAAATTATAAATATTAAAGCAAATTTTCCAAATTTAAGTTTGATGCTTCGCATAACAATTTCGGGAAATTTACAGTGATTGTAGAAACTTCATTAGGCGCAAATGGTTCAGAACATAACGTTAACAACATTCGAACATATTCAACTTTCTAAAAACGCTAAGACGGTTAATGTACGTGTTGTAAAGATTTGAAATTGAAAACATGAAAAAAATAAACCAGGTATGTTAATGACCAGACGAGTGCTCTACTTTGATGACGCGATAATTCTAAAATTATTTCTTGTCTGGAGCAATAAATACAACTGTTCAAAAAACATCTAATTTCATAAATTGATTAATAAAAAGTAAAAAACTCGAGCTCCCACTTCAAATATCTTACTGGAATCCAAAATTTACAAACTTTCGGATAACATTTTCTTCAAATCGTTAAAAAAAACTGATGACGATAAGTACATGGGAAGCTGTAATCTATACTAAACAAGGAATGGAAGTTCGGGATTACATACAACATAGTTTCCCTAACAATTATCCGTTCCAAGCATATTTCAGGCAGAACTGAATTTCGGCTTAAAATGGATAAATTGATGATAATGAAATAAAAATGAATTTGAGGAAGAAATTAGACGCTGAACCCTTTCCCATACGAAGTTAGAATTTACAGAAAAGAAAAATTAGTTCATGACGATAAGGTTTACTCAAACACCTGAGCAATGATACCAGAAAGAGATGGGTCACATCGATAGGTAGAAAAAATTCCGAATTTACGGATGTTTGAGATCAAAATCGCCACGCTTTTTGCAACAGTTTCAAAAATTAGTTCAAAAACAAAGGTGAATGATAACAGCAGCCTTCTTTCTCATCAAAATATTTGCGAAAATTGCTCCTGCCAAATGGTTAGCTTATCGACTAAGTTGGAGGAATATTACGTTAAAAGAAAATGGAAAATGGAGCTTCATTCAATCTCACTCTTTCCATTGAAAAACTATGCATGTTAGTAGAAAACAAAACAAATTACAGGTAAAGTAGTTTAAGAACTGCTCGAGCCCAAAAGCGGAGTAAATATGTGAGCACATATGAGAATTTACAAAGCATAACAAAATTACTAAAATACCAAACATAAGAGATATTTCACATGCAAAATACGAATGCATTTTTATTATGTGATCCTGTTGCATGCTAATGGAATGCAAAGAAATGAAGGAAAATCAGTAATTTGTAGGATTGGAATAAAAGGATAAAACAGCCAACCACAGAGACACCATTTCTTACAGCAACATTGAAGATAGGATTTCTAATCGTAATGCTCATTTATGTAACTATAACAATCTAAACGTACACAATTCAGACCGACGTATCGTTTTCCTTTTTTCTTTTTTTTTTCAACCTTGTACATACACAACTTGAAGTCAACAAACTGTACTTAAAATACAAAGTTTGCACCAACCTCATGAGATCAAATTGATTTACTACTTGTTAATCAATGTTCAGTTTTCCCATTGTTTTATGAAATGTAATCGTGGACTACTCGACTACTGGGTGAAGGATAGGATAGGGTTCACAACAATCCGACAGATTCAATTTCGAAACGAAGTGGAAAATGGAAAATCATTTTAATTGCAAATGAATGGACTCCCAATGGAATTCAAATTTAATGCTACAACAACGACTGACAGCAATTTCAAAACAAAAACTGCCATTAGAAATTGATATAGTGGTGTAATGAAATCCTATAAACCGCAACTTTACGATAAACAAAAATACAGTATTCTCGACAAACTCCGTATCCTTTTGCAACATATCACGAATGAGTTCTTCAATCGTTGATCTTCTGGCTGAAGAAAATTAAAATACAATTTAGACTTTGAGAAAGAGAATTTGATAAATGATCAATACTGCACGAAAATTGTTATTCGATTACAGTACTATCAGCCCAATTTTAACTGAACTGGTGAGGTAATCATAAGTTAGTTATAGAAAACCTTTGCTTGTAGACAGCATTCACTTTTCAAGTAACTAATTTCAGTCTGTTCCCCAACTGTTCCTCAAATAGATTAACAATTCAATAGAAGGATTGAAGAACTAACATAACACTAGCGATATGACTGCACCTTTGCCTTAGCCCGCAACTACAGTACCACTGCAATGAATCGAGATCATCACGATGTGTGGCCTCTACAATATGTGGTGAACCATCTCTTGCTCGAACCGCAAAAGTCATTGGACTAACCAAACGTACATATGCGCTAAAAAAAGTTTTTAAGTTAACATTTTAGAAAAGCCAAGTGGATCATTACGGACGAAAGAAAAATAATCCTCACTTTCTAGAATATGGTAAGCGCGAATCATCAGCATCGATAATAAACTCAAAATTTGATTCAGGATGCCCTTCCCAGAATAAAGAACTGCAAAAAAGTGTTAGTTACAAAAAATCACAATTTACTAAATTGTATTTAAAAGTGTAAACACAATTAGTTCCTGTAAAAAATACTTTCAATTTTACTTGCGGTAACGCTATATTTCAAAACATTTAAAACATTATTTGCAGACTAAAAAGTTGAACAATATTTTGGCATTATGAGATGATCAAAACATAACAGATCCATTAACAATAATTAAACCTGCTTGCCTTGTAGAAGGTAAGTCAATTTGGTTAGACAGAGAACTAGGATGATTTTGATACTCATTATCAAGACACGTCGACAATGTTGAACCATCATTTACTCCATCATGCGACAACCGCTTGTAAGGACGATTTGGACACATACTGAATGAGGTCATCACAATATTTTCCATGGCTGGTGCATACGGTAATTTAGGTAACTGGAAGAAAATGGAGAAATTTAACTTAAAACCTAACTAAAAAAAAAAAAAAACTTAAAAACAGAGAAATTTTAAAAAATTTAAGAATTGAAATGTAAGCATAAAATATGTAGAAAAAAGAACAAACAGTGGATGATTTGCTGATACTTGAAATACATATAATAAAGAATCACATATTTATATTAAAATTAAAGCTTGAAATTTATCCAATAAATATAACACCTTCAAATGACTCTGCTGAAAACGCTCCCTGTAACATTTCTTCAATCTCCATGCACCTGACTGATGCAGTCCAGCAATAAACAACCTTCGATATGCATTTGACAATAAAAACAGTGATATAATAATAGTATCAAGCAGAGCGTTACTATCACAGAGCTGCGAAACAAGCTGGAAAGAAAGCACTGTATATTAAAATTTTAAACAAATCCAAATGTCTTTATCCTATTAACTTCTGAAAAAGCAGGAGAAATTTTTATTTCTTTAGCATGTGTTTACGCTATAGTCAGGAAACCTATCAATATAAGTGAAATATGCCAATTACCTTACTTAAACCTTTACACGGTCGCCAAGTTATACCCTTGTCAGCATCTGGAACACCGCAGTTCTTCAAATGCCAGATGGAACTAGTAAATTTAAAATCACTCCAAACATTATCAAAATAACTGTATACATCTGGCCGTTCAGTATAACGTTTGCATGCACTTATTTTTCCCCACATCTATAAAATATGAAAAATTGATTTCTCATATTTTCAAAATTAAGATTCATTCTACTTTCTGGTATTTCTTTCAAAAAACTATTTGGTGCCTTTTATCGAGTAAAATTAAATCGCTTTACATACTTACCTCATCGAAAAGTTTTTCATAAGTACAGCTCATCAAAATATTCATATCACTGGCATATTCATTCAAATTAGCTCCGCCAAAAAGAGTTTCAATATAACTGAGTTTCACCCTTTTGAAATCATCCCAGCACCGAATGTGTTCGGCAACCTAAACATTTTATCATTGAACAAAATACAAAAAATAAGTTTAAACTTCTATCAAATGAATCTAAAAAATAAATAGCATGAAATTCAGAAAAAAAATAGTAAACAATGAGCAACCACAAAAACAAAAAAAGACAAACCGGAAAAGCATCCGGGGTGAAACACAAGCTCTGGCCGGTGATAATCACAAAACGCCCATTAAGAAGCTCATTAAATCTATCGTATAATGTTGACAAAAAACTGTCATGATCATCACAACGGTCCGGTGATGCAGTCGAGCTGATCATGAAAGCTATGGGTAACACTTGGTCACCTGTAACAGAAATCACTTACCTTTTTTAAAAAATCTAGAAAGCAAAAACATATAAATAAGTAATAATTAGTATCCCCAAACCTAACCTTCAAAAAATGGATGTACGAACGAAAGCGTAGAAAGGTGATAATCGACAGTGACTGGTTCAGTATGGTAAAAAAGCTGAACGGTACGGAACGGAGTGCCTTGTTGCAAATAACCTGCCACAGCAATTAACTGTTCCACCAATGGATAGCAAAACAAATAAACTACACTCACACCACAGTCATCAAATTCAACTCTTTCCACAAAAGTTTCTTCATTTTCATACTGCAATATGGATGTTATAAAAAATATTATTAATGTCTATATTAAATAAATTGAAAAAACACAAATACTAACAGTAAATAAATAAACGAATAAATAACAATTAAATTTGGATCAGAAATATTCGGGACATTAGTAAGTTTTATTACAGGATAAAAAAAATTCAATTACCAATAACTGCCGTTGAAGGCCCTGAATATTGGATAACAAAGTTTGACGAAATTTGTTTCGCTCTTCTTCAGATGAGTGTTCATTTAACATAGGTAATGGCAACAAGTTTAACGAATGCAAATCTTCAACTCCCTGTTGTGCTTCACTATATGCTAACATAGCCATTGGATCATTGTTCCGCATGCACTGAGAACAAAAATCATTGATAATTTCAGCTAAATGCAAAAAAATGGAAACAATAAAATACATCCAGATCAAATTAATCCAATTTTTTTTCTTTGAAAATGTATAACAAATTTCCATATGATCAATTCTGAAAGTATGAAAATTTTTTTAAAGAAAAATGCTACTTTACTGCCAAATGCTCAGTAAGTAAACGAGTCGTGGAATCATCTGTATTCTTCATTGCATATTTGCTAAATTCAAGAATGGTTCTTACTCTAGCTGAAACTTCCGCCGCATGCTTTTCGTCACCGATATAATGCATGACCATTACGCCATAATTTTCACCTTTCAACGAAAAACGGTATTTCCTAAAGTTAATATTGTTTTTGCAGAAAAAGGTGAGGAAATTCATAAAATGTCGGTATTTTATCAAACTTCTCATGATCAACATGTCTTGAAGTGCAAAAAGATAACGTATTCACCAAAAACGTATGAGCATCACGCAGAAACAAATGAGATGACAGAGAATATGAAAATAGATGCAGAAATAAATTTCAGAATGAATGAACATACTTAAAACTCGGATCTCCAGCCGGATTATTTGGATCATACAGAAAATGATATGTGCGTACAAGTCTATTGCCAACACTCTGAATCAGTTTCACACCTTTCGAGCGGCCCCAGCGATAGCCATCATTGTGAAGGGCTCGATTTTGGTCGATACTAAAATGTCTTTTGTTTCAAGTAAATCGATTTTAAGTAGTCTTATAATATTTCATTTAAAAAATTCGAAAAAAAAAATGCTTGAAATATGATGCCTCAGATAGTGAGTAAAAATCCTAACCCATGACAGTCATAGACAATTATTGTTCCCCCTACAGGTCTTAATTTTGGCATATCCAAACTGATGATTGAAGGATCTCTTTTCGCTCTACCTGAAAACAGCATTTTGCAAATAAGCGCAGTACAATTTTCTACTGACCAAGTCTTTCACTGTTATTTACTAAATCAAAAAAGCAATCAAACACTTTTATTCTTTACAAATATAGAGTACGGAAAACAAAATCAATCAGTCGATCAACTTACGGATAAGGTCGAGATAAAACCGATATGGATATAAACGCTGATGACCCGTAAAACAGAAATGAGGATTATTTGGATTGGGTGCCAATTCTTGCTCCTTTCTTACGCTATATGCTGTGGTTTTCCCATAATTATAATTTTTTCGAGGTACTTCGCTCGGCCAAACACGCCGATCAATTCGTCGAATTGCATATGCTGGCGTCGTGATACGACGGATTTTCATTACTGGCTGATTTTCATCCTCATCTTCATCGACCTCTCTAGATCCAAGTATGTTTCGTAAAGAATAAATTTCGAACAGAAGAAGAAAAAACAGTTGAACCCTACCAAAAAAAAAAAAAAAAAAAAACATAATAAATGTAATTAATCGACAGGTATGACTTGCCGCTTGCAGAGTTTAGTTTTACTGGTTGTTGGTGCCGTTTCCTGAGGAAAGTTAGGTGGTGCATCACCCTCAACATCGACCAGCTCATGAACTCCGCTGTCACCTATTCCTCCTCCCACGTCAACATCTTCCGATGGCTCTTCCAATGCAGCGGTAACCGAACGTCGTCGTAGCGTCGAACGCAAATTTCTATTCCCTCCCGGCATTACTCTATCCACCTTAAATGTGTTGAAACTGCTAAGTTTTCGAATTTCCCAGAAATCTTTTTTATTTCTATTATGTTGTGAAACGGCTTTAAATAACACAAAGTTAACTTTAAAAAAACGAAAGTAAACTACGTGTCACGCTTAACACGCACCTCACGTACGTCCCTAATAAAGAACTGTTTATGTGCAAAGTGAAGACATGAGATTGGGCCACGGACCGTCGGAGCGAAGGCCTTGGGCCGCGATCAATAGATCTCTCCGCTTACAAAGCTCCGCCCACCACCGTATTCCATACTATCGTCTCGTCTTATACACGAATCTCTATTTGCGAAGTACTGCTTTGTCGAGGAAAGATAATGCTATAAGATTGGATTTCCGGTTCAGTTGGAGTAACAATTTTCTGGATACATTTTGTAAAAAGAGTAAAATTTTAAAAGTAGACATTTATAAAAATGCATACCATCACATGCAAGTATCTTCTACATATGGGTATATGTTTAATAAGAATATAATTCCAGTCATTAATATAACTAATCATTTTTCCCTACCACTTCCTCAATCTATTGTTTTATCATCTATCACATTCGCTATTGCTCATATAAACTTATGAAAATCTATATATAATATTTTCCTCCCTTTTGCTATTTCCCTCATTGTAACTGTATTTCATACTTTGTCTTAATTTCTATTTCAAAAATTTTATAAATTTGCAAGCTCATTATGATTTATTTTCATTTGATGCTTTGTTAACGATAACTTTGAAGGAGTGTCCGATGTTATTTCTATGACCTATCTAGCTAATGTAGATACACTGAACATCATCTTCAGTCATTCTGTTTGATTGCCGTAGTGATCATTTATGTAACGCAAACTCTTTCAATCTTCCACTGTTGGTAACATATTTCAAAACAAAACTTTTTTACAGCTGGCATTACCGATATCTTGTGCTAGATCGGTATTTGCTGTATTTCTTATGTGCTGATTTGTCGGAGTTTATTCCATGTCAATGATTCAGTTGATTCAGTAAATACAGTGCTGTTTTCGTATGAGATGAAGAAGATTTGGAAGTCAGTTTTACGCACGATGAAAAACCGGAATTATCAGCAAAAAGCAATTAAATATGCTGAAGATATGGAGAAAACTGAGGTTTATTTTCATCACTTAATAATGTTCTTAAATTGTTTGAACAAATGTTTATAATTTTATATATGAGAATGGAAGAAGTAATTGATTTACTTGTTTATGTGTCTCCATCATTTGTGGATCATATTGTTCAATTTATTTTGGAAGTATCATTAACTTTAAAGTATCTGATTTTTACGTTTTTTACTAATTATTTATATTTTTTCTGTTGATGTTGGAACTTCTTTTTATCTATAGTCATATTTCATGTTGCACATTAAATTTTATATGTGGCAATCGATATGTAATTTTTTGTTCGCAAATTGATCCTGCCTTTGGTAGTTCCTTAGGCACTGTTAGACTGTTGCACATTAAATGCGTCTTTACTTTTAAAAAACAGCAACAATTTTTACTAAAACTTTGGTGAGGTTTTTGAGAATAGAAGTATTGTGTGGATGAAATATTAGAAATCTCGTTTATTTGATTTAGCATATTAAGTTGATTCAAATTTTTAGGCCGTTCATCGAGCGCCTCGGCATCCGACGGAGCAGAAATATTTCCAAAAAGTCCAAGCCGACGAAAAAATTACACAGGTATAAACTTGTACCACAAATTAAAGCATTTTTTAGAAAAATATCTAAAAATGAAGATTAGAAAAAATTATTAAAAAGCTTTTTTGGCATGTTTTTACTTGATTTCCTTATATCCCAGTATTTACTATGTTCTTTTTTTTTTTTTTTTTGAGTTTTTATTTTAGGAAATAAAAAGAAGGAACAATATTTTAATAGACAATATGAACAAAATTACAGTAACTTCTTCGGAACCAGAAAGTCGTTGGACAACAACAAAGTACTTTTTTTTTTTCCAGTGAAAATATGGGAGATATTGTTAGTAAACATTTGTACGGTTTTATGTTTTCTGCTACTTTTTACATTCTCATATATTTTTTTTGTAGAGAATTACAGTCAAAAGACACGGAGTGGGTTCATAGGAATGACCAAATATGGGAATTTGGATTTTATGAGCCTCCACCAGAAAAAGTACCCAAGGGAAAATTGATGTTTCGAGAAGCTATTGAGGTAAGTTAATCATTGGGTTTTTCTAATCGAATAGAGGATGTATAGCGATATGAGTTGTCTCTTTATTTTGATTGCAGTGGCACAGTACTTACTGTTTTGGTAAGAAGTGCTTAAATCACATGAAGGTTTAAGAAGATAATTTTACTCTTACATTCACGTTTAATTTGGTTTTACCTTCCAATTTTCTATATGTATTTTTGTATTTTAAAGATTTATTCGTACTGTTTGCAGATCCTGCGAACACAATGTGACAGAGATTTCGTATTAAAATTGAATGAAGAACGCAGAGATATTTTACTGCCTCAGATCCTAGAAAGTTTAGAAAAACATCCCGTAAGATATTTTTTCTTTTTATAGCTGTTCTGTATACTCATCAATTGATATTTGGTTTTAAATGATGATTTATGTAAATTCTAGGGCATGCAGAGGATTGGTAATGAATCTTTTAACACAATTTGGCAGTATTTTAGACCATTCGAGCGGAAGGAACAACAATATGTATCATTTTTTTTTTTTTTCAGTTTTACTCTTTCACTTACAGTAGTATTTTTATTCATTAGATTATTAAATTGTTATTGTAATGGTCAGCTAAACTTCAAATAATTGAATTATTAAGTTTTCTGTAAATTGTTTTATTACGATTCATATTACAATTCATATTATGAGTTAAACTGTCTGTGAAATAATTCTATGAAATAATGAATTTGCATCTTCATTCGTTTCTAATCCAGTTTCGAATCAGAACCAATTTGGAAAAAATTTTGTTCATACATGTAAAAATTTTTGGTATCCCTAGTTTGCTACTTTTAGGTTGTAAAAAGGAAAGATATAGATGAGCTTCGCGATATAATGTTGGGTTTCGACAAAGAACGCAGAGTGCCATCGTTGGAAAGTTTGAAAAGAAAACAGGAGCAGGAGCTTGAGGATGAATTTCATTTTCGTTTGGAAGAAGGTTTATTGGTGAGTTGCATTTCATTTTTCAGTAAATCCTTTTCTTTTCTTTTGTGTGTTATCTTGTTTTCTTTAACTGCACATTTCAGTGAGATATTCGTTCTTTATAGGATGAAGGTGAAAAAGAAAGGATGGAAAGATTAGAAAAAATGAAGGAATTAAAGGCAAAAGACGATGTGCGACTTTCACAAGAACTAAAAAAGGTAAGTCCTGCATTACTTTCCTGCCAAATTGTAATCAAATTGTTTTACATAATTCATTCAGCTTGGTCTTGTGAATGAAAATAAAGAGCCGGATAAGGCAGTTAAGGACGATACAGAAATACGACGTTTGGAACAAGCGAAATGATTAGTAGTCAGGTATTGTATAAGTAATGAATAGGCATCCTGTATTAAATTTTTGTACTTAATATTGACTGATTCTCGAATAAGCTGTTTCTTTGCTGAATAAAAAATTGGATGTAAAATTTGTTCTTTGTTTCAAAATGCAATCACCGTAGTCAGACTCACAGCAATGCTACGTTGTATTTCTTTGGATGTCATAGTATGTCTGTAAATGAGTACGGAAATATAGTAATGATAACATTGTTGGAAAGGATAACGTTACATAATTAGAGGAAGTTATTTGTAATTCTTCATAACTGAAAGGGTCATTTATTTGCAGTACTATTCTGTCACTTATTCCATATTATGGTATCTATATGTCATTATCTTGCAAGAAGTGTCATAAAGCTAATCATCAGAACTGTTTTGCTTCATTTTTTCATCTGGTTATTGATAAGTGATCATTGATCCTTCTAGTTTTGCTTGTTTTTACTCTGTGTATTCCGTGTCCCTATCATTACCTTTCAATTTCTTCAGACTAGTTTCTTCAAATGAAAGTTTAACGATAAATTTGATAACAATGAAACAAATCCGAAAAGTGGTATGTGCAATTTCTGGTGGTGTTGACAGTGCGGTTTCTGCATATTTGTTGAAAAAGCGAGGATTTGATGTAATTGGTGTGCATATGGTATGGTATACTCTATGCTTAACTATCACAGATGAAAGATTTTCTAATACGCTTGTAAAGTATACTCAGTTTAGAACGAATGACTGCATGTTAAGTGTTAAGCATTTAAGGTAAATTGGGATCGCGCTGAAGAGGATTCAAACAACTGCCCACAATCTGTGGACGAAAAAGATGCGGAAAAAGTGTGCAATCATTTACAAATACCTTTTTATGTGACCAATTTTGTAGACAAATATTGGAACGAAATTTTTATGTGAGTTTAACATAGCTAAAACATAAGATGTTCTAGGTTTTATTAAAATAAGATGAATTTAATTAGATTTATGACCTGTTTCAGTGGCTTTTCAATATTCTGGAGAGAAGATTATTTCATTTAGGTATTTGCTAGATAATTACCGAAAAGGAAGGACAGTCGTATCTGATGTGCTTTGCAATAAAACGATAAAGTTCGATCGGTTTCATAAATATGCATTTGATGAACTTCAAGCTGATGCTGTTGCAACGGGCCATTTTGCAAGGACAAGTTTTGGTGATTTTCTGGAGAATCGTTTAGAAACCGGATGTAAGTGAACAAATTAGGTAAATGTTTTCTGTATTTGAGACACTAGTAGTTTGAGTTAATGCTTAAATATATAGACGATCCTCATTTCCACAATTATGAATAAAGTTGAAAATGCTAGACTTTGGTTTAGATGAAACGTTTCTATATCCGTAATTTTTTCGTTATGCGTCATTTTACTTCAAGTGATTGTTTAGTGATTCGATTGCTTGCTGCTGTGGATCCGATCAAAGACCAAACATTTTTCCTGTCAACTTTAACTCAATCGCAGTTGAGAAGATCAATGTTTCCAGTAGGTTCATTGACAAAACAACAAGTACGCCAAATTGCGATTGATGCTGGGATGGATGAAATTGCTGAAAAGCGGGAGGTGGGTTTTCTTTTATCTCTATTTTTTCTTGCAACAAATCAACGAGGTGGAAGTACCTGGTTTTAACTTTACTCCTGCAAATGAAAATTTTTCAGAGCATGGGACTTTGCTTCATTGGAAAAAGAAAACGTTTCGATGCTTTTATTAGTCAGGTAAGATGAAGTGATGAAGTTCAGAGTACATTAGGCATGTTTTTTGTGAATGACAATTCAACAAAAAAAAAAAAAAAGGAAAAAAAAAACCACTTTTATAAGTGGTTTTTTTTTTCGTATATATCAATAAATATAGCAGTTTTACAGTACATTGAACCTGTAATTGGACCAGCGAAGGACATCGATACCGGTAAAGTTATTTTTGAGCACAAAGGTATACATCACTATACAATTGGTAAACGCATTACAATGGTACCTGACCATTGTCAGAGTGCTGTTGGTTTGTTTGCTGCTGGTCTTGATGATAAAACTCAAACTCTCTGGGTGGTTCGTCTTTTTTCTAGTTTATTTCAATTTTTGTAGAATATCTAAAAGGACAGTTTCGTAGTTTTAATGCAAAAGTTTGTTGCTCGAAAATTTATCTGATGGTGAGCTTTAGTTGACATTTTTTACGAAGTTTCGATTTGTCGACTTATCCTTCCTTGTTTCTGTAAGCAGGATTTTGTTGCTTTTTAAAATTCCAAGTATATAGTGTCAAGGATCTCATCATCCAGCTTTGTTTGCTCGTGAATTTGTTGTTGAAGAACCCGTTTGGATATCTGAATGTCCTTTTGGTGACGCAGGTTTGTTCCTAACTTTTTTTTCCCCGTAATTTTAAGTGTCTTATTGATTGTTTTGATAGATAAGCTGAAATTTGTTTTTTGAGGCGTTATAAAAATGGAATTTCGTTGCCAAAGGACACATCCGGCACTTCTTTGTGAACTTACTCGACTGGAAAAAGGACTTTTAAAAGTTAAACCATATAATCCAATTCGAGCAGCTGCCCCTGGCCAGGTGTCATTTTTAATTTCATAATGAAAAATATATAATTTATAGTGTTGTTTGTTGCTAAGCAAAATGTTAATTTCAGATTTGTGTTTTTTATAACGATAGCGAATGTCTTGGTGGCGGCGAAATACAATATGTTGTAACAACACTAGCTGGTGTAAAAAACTAGTAGATTTGATTATTGTCTCAAATTATGGTACTCTTTATAAAATAATATATAAAAAGTGATTTAGTTTTTAATTTGTTTCCATGCAACTTACATTTCTAGTGTTTTATGAGTATACATCAATTTGTATACATCAATGAGTCGATTACATAGCTATCTCTGAAGAAAAACTTACTCACCCAAAAAAAAAGACTTGTGTTTTTTGCAGTCAAGATTTAGAAAACGATGAGTTGAATATGGACCGAGAAAATTCAAAGATTGCAGAAAAAACTACGCTTCTTTAAAATATTATATATATCAGAGATAGCTATGTAATCGACTCACACAAAAAATCAGTAGTAACCTCATTTAGTCCTTTTTCAAGAATGGCTTGGATTTCCCAAAATTATAGTGTCCGGGAAATTTGTGAGCTATCATATTTTTAGTCAACAATGAAATGCATGAAAAATGTTTATCAAATTCTTTTGTTTAACGAGAAGGTGGTATGAGTAATATTGAAAATAAAAAAATTAGGTGGTTAAAGTAGGCATTGATTAATTAATTAGTTAATGGCTTTTGTCACATTGGTTGTGGTGGTGAGTTAGGTGCAGAAGGAGACCAATTAGTGAAGAAACGTCGTGGTCCACAACACACACAAGAAACTGGAGGCAGTGGTGGTAATGTTTGTGGTGGTATCGATCCCTGTCGTTTCTAAAGCATTCTCTCTTGGTGATAAAGTTTTAGCAGAATTTCCCGGATTACAGTATAATTCCACCTAATTTTTTTCAACAGTATTAAAGAATGTCTCAACTTTTTTTTTTCTCATGGGGATTTTTATCCTTTTTTTCCATAAATTAATGATATGTTTGAATTAATAATATAGAGGTAAAACTAACCATTCGTTGAAATGTTGGTAATGCAATATCTGGGAATTGACCAGCAAGGAGTCTTGTCGAATTAATTAAAAATCCATGAACATCTTCCTGAAGTGTTCGATTACCTACTTTTCAGTTACATAACCATTAATTCCACCTAATTTTTTTCAACTCTTTTAACAGTATTAAAGAATGCATAAAAGCTTGCCACGCTTATGGTATAATGCTTGCATGCCATTTTGCAGCAAGCTGTGCATGCTTGCGCAGATGTAGTTGCTATACTGGAACATGGCATCCTTACTGCATTTGAGGATAAATCACCACCGTAATACGCAGATAGCAACTGTGCATTAATATCCATTCCTCCTGGCGCAGTTGATCCATCGTTTTCCAAAACAACTAATATTGATGCATCCAATGTACAGACATTCCCTAAATTCTTTTCATAATTAAAAAAAAAAAAGTTGCTTAGAAGGCTTTAATTTTTTCTTCAAATTGCATTGTTACAATTATAAGCAATGAACTAAACTCATAATCAATTCAAATTTTTCAAAAGTTGAAAATTTACACTTACTGTCGTCAAAAAGAGTCCACAAAAATGGTGGTGGAGTTGGTTGCATTGATGATGGTACCCAACCTGTCATTGGCATTCCACCTTGTGGTAGTGCCCATCCCTGTGATGTAATTCCACCTTGTGGTTGCATCCAATTTTGTTGTGGTACCCAGCCTTGTTGTGCTTGCCATTGTGGTAAACCATACGGCTGTCCCCAATAATAACGACCTTCACCAGTTTGATTTTTCAACGCTGCCTGTAAAATATGATAATGTTAAATGTTTTAAGAAAATTTCTACTCAAATTATTTTAAAAGATTCTAAATAAATTCCCTATATTTTTTGTTATTAATCTTTAAAAAAAAAAAAAAAAAAAAGAAAAGAAAAGGAAAGAAAGAACCGGCAAAATTGTTAGGATTTGTTTGAAATTTTTTGAAACTTCATAGAAAAAATTACAACAGATCTGTAAATCTAATAAATGATAATACTACAAACTTTACTAACTAAATTTTTTAAAAATATTAATTTGTTAACTTACATTAGATCTTTCTACAATAGCAAATAAGAAGAGTACAGTAATTGTAGTGCTCCAAATCGAGTGCATTTGTTTGAGATGTATTGTTGAAATTGCAAAAAAAAAGTGATTGTAAAAAGCACAGCTAATTTTTATATACGAAAATAATAATATTTAGGGCGGAGCCTTTTAAATTTTTTCCAAAAATATTTTTTTTCTTCAGTTCAATAAGTTTTGACTTTCTTACTTATTATATTACATATATATATTGTTAAATCGAAATTTAACTTAACGTTCTCAATTTCATAACATCAGATTTATTATACCTAACCTTAAACAAGTAGTATGGTATAGTAAAAAAAGCATAATTTTGATGAATGGATAGTATCTTATCAATAAACATCACTTTTCTGATTTCCGATTTCACTATATATCATTAAATCATTATAAATGATACATAACAACAACATTCAATCAAATTATTTAATATTTAGTACATAATTTGTTTATATGTGTGAGAAAAGGAAAAAAAATTGAAAAAACAATCATATGGAATGATATAATAATTAATTTCAAAATTCAAAAAGGTTAGTTTTGAAACAAACATAAGCAAATATATTAGATGTGAATTTCCAGTCACGCAAATGTGGTAATATCAATACAGTAATAATGGATGCAACCGTGCTAATTGTTATGATAATAAGCAAATGAATGATTATTACATTATTATGTTTTCGATTCAATAATGTTTATATCAGCAATGATAAAGGTATTTTGATGTTGATTTTGTCAATGCAAGAGATAACCACGTATCAACTCTTTTATCAATCCATTTATTTCATTGATAACACAAGTATTACGAATAACTTATCTTGGATAAGTTATCATTTTATAAAGATTATTTGAAAATTTGCGAATTTTGAAGGCATTTATTTTCAAGTGTTGAGATAGAAAGTGAAAGGTTAATTAATTTTATTTACTTTATAGTATACTTTTGTCAAATTTTTAGTGCAATGTGAATAATATGCTGAACTTTTATTAGTTAAAACTTTCAAAAATTTTACGGAAATGGATGTTAATAAAGAAAAGTAGTATAAACACAGTAATTTATAATTCTTATTTCCCGTAATGACTCATCATGAGATATTTGAATATAATCTATTATCATTTACAATCTCATTCTTTGATAACTTGTGAAAATCTTCGTCAATTTTTTTTCTCCTTTTTTTTTTTCATTTCCTTCTTTTTCGGTTTTTCCCATTGAAATCATATCGGACGAGAAAATCACAGTTTCTAAACGCTACAATAAAATTATTTTGTTGGTTTTTTTTAAATATTTGCTTTTTTTTTTTCTCATTTTCTTATCTTCATATCTTCGGCTAACAACAATATTTCAACGATTGGGTTCAATTGATTTTAATAAATATTATTTGTAATATTTGTATTATTTTAATAGATAAATTGAAAATATTATTGTTATTAATAAAAAATCACAAAATATTGATAAAAAATATTAATATTATTTTAATAGATATTATTTATAATATTATTATTTTAATAGAAAACATTTTGATATAGTTAACTGATGATCAATCAAATGAAAATTTAATATATTCTTATGCATTTCATAAAAAAAAAAATTATGTGAATTGTGAAAGTCTGCATGATTCTATGAGTTTGTTTCAAATGTAATCACAGAATGTATCAATTCCGAGTACTTCTATTTTCCCAAATAAAAAAGTGCAAAAATGAAAGAGAAAGAAAAAAAGAGATGAAAAAAAATTATTCCAAAAAAAAGTTTACAATTTATTTACATTTCATTTTTGCAGAAAAAAGTAGAAAAATTATAACTTAAAATTTTAAATTATTATTTTTTTTTGAATTTAAAATTATTTTTTTTGTTCAATTTTTTAACCAAACATTTTTGTATTGGTATGAGATAACATTTTATGAAATGTTAACTTGTTTTTTTGATATATTCAAATCATTTATAAGAAAATATCAAAAAAAAAAAAAAAAAAACGACGGACTAAACACATTAAGAAAAAAAAAGATTAAACATTAAAACATTATAATATTTCTTCTTAACATCTTATTCGTTCCGCATTATTCTTTATCAAATAGAAATTAATTTAAAATTGCTGAGTAAATTATATTTTCAGAAATTATATTAAAAGTAACTTTAATCTTCAAGAAAAGCAAAAATTGTGAATGTTAATGACATTTGAGAATGTTAAAAATTAGTAACCTGAAATTACAAAAAAATTATTTGTATTTTTTAAAGTATACTATAAATGCTGACGATTAGAAACAAAATTTTATTCATTCCGAATATTTTTATCAAAAATTGTTATGATTTTACAAATTCTAAACTACACTATAAAGTTTTCAAAAAAAAAAAAAATTTTTTTTTTCTAATAATAGCATATAGAATATATAATAGATTATGCAATAAACCCGCCCATTGATTTTAAAAGTAATAAATAGTTGAATTTTTCATCATTGTTTATTTCGTGTCTTAAAAAACGAAAAAAAAAAAACGTTTCAGAAAGTCAACAAAATGTTGTTGCTGCTTGCTTTGTTCTCAATTTTAGGAATTGTTCATTCAACTGCATCACCAAAGGTTTGTTTTATTAAAGATAATTAAAATCAAAAAAAAAAAAGGAAAAGATGAAAAGCAAAAAAATTTTTTTTTAATTTTAACATATTCTAATTTGTATATTAGCTTAGTTTATTTTTCCATTTTATTGAAAAAATGTTTCATTTTTTAGCATTCAAAATTTCTGATTTGAAAATATATTTTATACAAATGCATTTTTTCGTCTTTTTTTTCTCTTAGCAAAATATATCAAGTAGAGTGAAGAATGAAACTGGTGAAGGACATTGGTATCCACCACCACTACTACAACAACCACAACCACAGCTACAACCAATATCACCGCTGTACGGTGAAGTATCACCATTCATCTATCCGTACAGTTATGGTTCATCAGGTTACTATCCATCCTATACATCCTGTTATCCACCGGCATCATGCAGTAATACAGTACCACTTGCACTTGATCGTAAGTTTCATTTCAAATTTACCCATTAATCATTATTATTCAATAAATTTATAGAGAAATAAACTCCGATGAATAATTTCAATTTTATGAAAAAGTTATCGTTATAAGTAAAAGATAAATTTTAATTATAATATATTAAGAATTTCTAATTTTTTAAAATTTTCAGAATTTTATTGCTCAGCACATGGATCATTTGCATTAGGAACAGGTATAAAGCAATTTTTTTGTTTTGTTTATTCTATTATTTTAATAGCAAAATTTTCCAATAAATTTACGAAATGGATAATAATTTGAGATATTTCTCAATAAGAATAAGTCATACTTGTAGTTTTATCAAAATATTTTCTGATGAAACAACAATTATCATATTATATTAAGAACAAAAGACATATTGTTCAAAATTTGATGATTAAAAAGATAATGAAAAATTCGAACATTTCTCGTCTTTATTACAATTTAAAAAACTACTCAATTCTTTCTACAGGAGATTCATCAAATAAATTAATGCGAGAATTTTGTCGATTTACTGCAACAGCTAATGAGAATTCTTGCAATACTTGTTGCAAGATTGCCGCACGACATTACACTACCTCAATTGTTTGTTTTTAATACTTGAATTACAAACGAAATGATAATTTTGTAATTTTTTATTGCTTGAAAGTTAACTCTTATCGTGTAATTTTTGTCCAATATGAAATCCATCCTGAATGACGTATAATTTTAGGATGAAGTAAGCGGTATAATGTTTGCATTTGATCCGAACAAGCCACCCATACAGATACAGCCAAAATTTTCCCATACATCATTTCTTCGAAAAAAAAGAGTTAGTTCCAGAAACACTTCTAAAATCAAAATTATGTAATGAATCAAATATGAACTTAATGTTTATTCCATTTATAGTTCACTTAATTTTAGGCCACATCAACTGTTACTCCTGCAACAAATCCCACCAAACCAAGCATTAAGATGCAAAATGCAATTAACCCAGCAATACTTCCTGGCTTGATACCAATTGGTGGTAGTGTAACATCGTCATCAAACGATATACCACAGTGCTTCTGTTGTGCACCGATGAGATCTATGCATTCATTTTAATGCAAAACACTTTACTAATCGCACAGTTATTCCTTCGTAATTTTATGTAATTTTATATGTTTTTTGAACCTCAGACAAGATTTATTTGCAAGTTCCAAAACATTTTTAGAACATGAACAACAAATTCGAAAATTTACGGAGGAAATCCATCAAATGTCAAAATTTTTGCAAATTTGGTGAATAAATATTTCACATGAAACTCCAGCCTGTAGAGAAGATAAAACATGAAATGTAAAAAATAGAAACGTGAGAAGAAGAGAGATTAGAAAAGGAGAAAGTGGCTGAGTATTGTGCTCTTAACTTCCCTTGCAGTGAAACATTTTCAAGCATTAAGACAGCAAATGTTATAAAATACATGTGGAACAACATACCAAGCATCATAAGCTGAACAAAAGTACCAACATGAATAACTTGCAGTATTTAACAAAAGTTTCCAAAGTACTTGACATAAAATTCCGTAACTGAGAATTCATCGAGAAGTCCGAGTTGTAAACACTTGAAACTATTAAAACAGTGCAGAATTTGCCAGAAAGCAGATAGAGAAAGAACTGTCGGAAATTACAGGATAGGTTATATAAGTCATATCCAAGTAATAAATGCAACCAAAAGCATAATATGATCATCATTAAGAATCTCCTCCTAGATGATGACCAATAAATTGCCACAACCTCACTCTCATTAGATTATTGCATTAAATGAGAGGGTTAAATTTAACTACATGGTTAATAAAAGACCATCTTGACCCTCCAAATCAGACAGGTCTATCTACTCTCAGTTCACAGTATAAATTATAGATTTGCAGACTGTCGAAGTTACGTGACTGTTCTGAAGTTCAATACTACATAATGGCTAAAAAATAAGCACTTCAGAATCACTCTAATCCCAAAATATCTTCGGAAACCTTGGCTGGAAAACAATTTTCCAATTACTTTCACAATCATGAACAGCACAAATCCGGAAAAGATACTTGACAGAACGGCACAGCCAAAGAAACAAAAATCAGTACCAAATATTAAAATTTCTCCAATCCATAAATATTTCGCAAAAAAAAAAAAAAAAAAAAAATCCTTTTTTACGCAAAATTAAGACGAAATATTCCGTCTGAGACGTAAACAGAAAATGAATTAACGTATTCATTCTGGATAGCTCAGAGTTGGACCAGTGACCACAGATTCAGAATGGTGAACATTTAATATCCAGAATTATATAATGAATCAAACAATATAACATGATAATATGGATATGCTAAATTATTTAAAGGTATATTTTCCCAATCTGCACTGAAGTAAAACAGCATTAAAACTTGAACCACTAGTGATATTTTGCAAAAAACACTAATACGTTCGAGAAGCTGGAGCAAAAGCAAAGAAAAAGTCTGAAAACCTGAAGAATATCGTAAAACATTAATCCGCGAGGCAGAATTCCCCAAACCTCCCATAACACTGATGTTTCAATGGCTTAATTCCACAAAAACTAAAAGTATGGTAAAAAAGAGGGAATTTTCAGGCTTTAAGGATACACCATTGTATAACAAAGAGAAACAAATTGGAAAAAAGAACAACGTAATATTCACATCAGATAAAAAACGGAAACCTTTCCTGAACAACGGTAAAACAACGTCCCTTCAATAACCAACGCCTGGGATAGCAGCTGTTACAACTGGTGGTTTTACAGCTGACAGAATAGGTTCTCGCGCAACAACTGAATCTGGGAACAGCTGTGAATAGCTTGCGACCGGAACATAATTTGCTGTGATTACTTTGCCTGCAACAAAGAATGATTATATCACTGACTTCTCTTTGTTCAATGGGATATTGAGTTAATCACTGATCCACTATACCAAAAAACTTAATGCAATAACAATAACAATAATAATAAATAATAAGAATAAAGTAAATAAATAAAAGACTCATTCCACTGTAAGAACGAGTAAGATTGATAAAAACCTGAAAACCATCGCCCATGTAGCGCGTTCACTGATTTAAAAGCAGCAGCTACAGAAGGACATTTCACATAAACATTGCCATTCGGGGAAGCTTTGTCAACGAATATGTGTAATACTCCTATAAAATCGGTAATTCCGTTTCACTCTTTTTTCACTTTTTTTTTTTTTCATAATTCATTTCATTTTGTTTCATTGTTGTTCAAATTAAGTAAAAATTATGCAACTTAGTGCAAAGAATGATTCACCTCCGTTCTTTGCGCACTCTTCTATAACATCATCTCGTACTTCATCAGCCCAAGTTTCACCCGTTTCCCTGTAGAAACAAAACATAGTTTCATACAAAAGCACTTTTATTCTGGTGTAACACTGTCTCTCTGAATCTTCATGCAAATCACTTTTTCTTGAGAAGTTGAATATGCCAAAGAATGTGAGTTTACTTACTGAGATGGATCAAACATGTTAGAAAGCATAAAGCACTGCGTTGCAATTGGTGGAATTGCAGGACCTGTGACAGTAGCACTCTCTAACTGCTGCTGATTTTGCGCTAATATTTCCTTAGCACTTTTCGGTAGTTCCAAACCACTTCCTGCAATGCACGAATTCCTCATAGTAAATGCACAAGTTAAAGACATAAGTAACTCCAACATCGTCTAGAACTGGGTTTTGTTACAGATCAACACTATAATGATAAAAGCCACATCTTGAAAATCTATGTTATTCTACGATAACCACAATTATTTACCAACATTACGACCGAGAGCGATAATTTCGAACAAACAAATTAAAAAATCGAATTATTCCATACTATACCAGTACCAGTATATATATATATATATATATATAATCTTTCTTTCTTGCAGCTGTGCAAAAAATAATAAAAAGTACCTTCAGCTAATTTAGCCATCAGATGTAAACGACCACTTGTCCCTAAATCAATACCACGTCTGTCCGCATCATCAGTATCAAGTGTCCGCTGAGGGACTGGTGGTGGCATTTCATCTCCTTCAACAGAGCACACCTAAAAATATGAAAGAATCACATGACTTCATATTGGTATCCAATTTTAATAAACATATTCTAAAAGTAAATCGCAATTCCATCTAGAGAATTTGAAGTTAGCACACTTTCCACTAATTTTCATACGTTTATATAAGAGGATAAAACAATCCAGAAGACGATGCAGAATGTGAAGCTGAATCAACCCATACCTTCATTGGGCGACCTGCTAATTCAAATCCATTCATTTGCTCCATCGCTCTTTTACCATCATCTGCATGTCGAAACTGAAAAGCTTGCATACTGACAACTAAAATTAAGTTAGATGAACTTACAAAGCGTGAGAAGTGCAGAAAACTGAAAGTTTAGTTCTTTTTCGAAAAACTCGCATTAAATATACCGTGACATATGCATATCCTTTCGAAACACCACTGAGGTCGGTCGCAATTTCCAGGTTCTCTATCTGCAATACGTTATTCCGCGTAATGCATTAAGTAAATCAAAAAATCATAAAACAACAATTACACACGAAATATACCTTTCCAAATGGATCGAAAATCCTTCCTAACATATCTTCCGTTATACTTGTATGCAATTGGCCAACATAGAGCTTCAGTGGACCTGTGGTGTTTGTAGGACCAAAGCCAAGCGTTCCACCAACGGTGTTGTTAGCTGCACGGTTTCTCTCAGCCAATGTTGGCTGGATTACTAACGGCGCGCCGAGTAATTTCTGCCCATTCAGTGCAAGGGCCTGGAAATACAAATGATTAACATTGGATATTCATAAAACAAGCAGCAAAATTTCGATTGCAAGATTTTCAGATTCATTTTAAATCTACCATTAATGAGATTGGAAATTTAAGAAATTCCATTAGAAAAATCTGAAGCTCTAATACTGGTAAATATGACTTTCGAAAACTATTATAAAAATAGGTTGAATGTCAAGGGAAATTAATAGAATCTGATGATATCGAAGAAATATCTGCAACTAGGAGTCATACAAAAGCATTAAAGTACAGAAGCGTTAAAAAAATAACGAGCAACATTACCCATGTTTTTTAATTTTCTAAAACAACTGCTAACCAAATTAACACTTTCAATTTCCCAAAATTCCACATAACAAATTCCTTTTGATCGTCGAGTTTTCGAATCTGTAATTATTCGCACGTCGCGTACATGCCCAACGCTAGAGAAAAATTCTTCCAGATCACGTGGTCGAGTTTCCTTCGCTATCTGAAGCACTTTTACATATTATAAAAAAAAAGGAAGAAAATGGTATACACTTCATTATTGGACAATGGAAGAATTACCTGTAGTATAAACACAGTACGCTGGTCACGCTCTTCAGATGTCATATCCATTTTTGCGTTTGGAGGCGGCGAACGACGAGCAGTAAACGGCATCCTTAAAAAATTCACGATTTTATCGAACGTAGGAAGTAAAATCCGAAACAAATCAGTGCGCCAGCCCCTCCATGAACCAAACTTAATTGATGGTTAACCGTGTGAAACTTTAGGAACTTACACATCGCGTCTTTCGGGTCCTGGCAGACGTGGTCCACGAGGTGGTGAACGTCTCCATGGTGGAGAGAACCCGCGACGATCACGATGATCAAGCACACGAGGTCGTGACCTACAATGAAAAAATTTCCCAATTTGATTTTTTTTTCTGCATCCGCTCAGCTATCTAGCTGAACAAAATTTTTGAAAAAAGATTTAGTTAAGAAACTAAAGAAATGACCATGACGGGCTTCTTCGCCTGCGCTCTCTGGAGCGTGACCGTCGTCTGCGATCACGTGATCTCGATCTCGAATGTCGTCGCGATCTTGACCGACGATGGCGATCTCTCGAACTATAATCAAATATATCACTGATACTTCCAATGATGTCTTTAAAAACATTATTGTAGCACCTGTTCTAGAATACCAATAAGGGTACACAAAATGGGACAATATTCAAATGTATGTACATAACCTATTCCGTCCTACCATTGAATATTTGCTAAAATATCAAATGGTAGTGCGAGCCAAAACTTTTCGCATGAATGACAAGAGACCACTGGATCAAAAAAACTGGAATCAGTAGTCATCTTCTTTCACGATTCGCAAATGCAAAACGGTTTTGATATTCATTTATTACTCTATGAATTTGCTTCAAAAATTAAACAAAGTAAAAAAAGTACCGCGACCGACGACGCGAATGACTACGCTTCCGCGAGCTGTGTCTGCGCGATCTTGAACGTGAACTAAAAAAGAACCATTTCCAACATCAATGTTCTGATCAGTTTACATCCCGATATAAACATATTTATCATGTAGGAATAGATAAAACACAACACAAAACATAACTAAGATCACACTGCAAATTAGTACCACTCAGCGCTCTGTTGGTCACCCATGTTCTATTGTGAATAGAGAAAAAGAAAAAGGCTATCTAATGCTTGTCATTAACACATCCAAAAATGTAAACCGACTTAGTTTGGATCAGCAGCAACTCAAGTTGGTTACTGAAATCTTTTGTATGCATTTCATCTCTTATCAGCTGTTTACAGGACTAAGAGGAGAAAAAGGCCCAAAAATACTGACCGAGACTTCTTCTTATGATCACGACTAGAACTTCTGCGTCGTTTCTTTTTCTCCTTGTCTTTGTCACGGCTGCGAGAACGGCTACGAGATGAAGATCTGTAATCACGGAAGCATCAAAACAAAGATCAAAAAAAAAATAATCACATAATTAAGTGCAATAATTGTGAGAAACAATCCCTGAAAAGTATTGTAGAAAAACACAAGTCCATTGTAAATTGCAAAATTAAGCTCGCTGGAGTCGAAATATCTGATACTCATGAGACAACTGCAGAAGTGAAATGAAGGCAAAGACTGATCCAGTGTTTCCAATCATCCATAACGCCATATGACATCGTGTTATGCCTGTAACACTTGGAGCGCGCCAGCCTTGACAGTACTTTTAAAAAATTTCAACCGCATCGAACATGTAATTTTAGGAAATACATTTTATTCCGTGAAATTAAGTGATAAGAAAAATGAGACAGGCGGCGCGCTCCGACTGCATTGATAGGCATCAACACATATACGACATTCTCGCGTACCTCATCGTCCACATTTTCAATTCATCCTCATTCAGTTTCCAACAAGAAGCAAACAGTTTCCCGAAACATCGATCGAGCTTTGTTCATCATTATAATGCAGAAGGTATAAGGTGACACAGAGCTGTATCAATCGATTTTATGACTCTACAACGACGATTCGACTTAAATTACGGTTTTTAATTACTTATTATTTCTGCAGTCATTTGTGGCCTCCAGATTAAGTCGTAGACACAGTAGGTCCGTCAAAAAAAAAAAAAAAAAAACATTACATACGGACATACATTACCGTACATTTAGAAATTCCAAATCCTTTACTTCCTGTAAGAAATCCTCACTGACTTACTACCAGAAACTAACGTTAGACGAGTCGTGATGCGCCAAGAATTCATGCAGTGAAAAGAGCGAAATAGTTTTACTTCCGTCAAATCTCAGTTTGGGAAATCCACAACAATCAATGGATAACCCGTCACTAAACGCAAGGTAAGAGGGTAGCAGGGTTAATTCAATTCGGTGGAAAAAACTTGTAACTTTGTCCTATGTAAGAAACGTTTGCATAATCCACTACTAGGAAAAACTACCAGAAAAAAGTAGGAAAGTAGTCTTCCAGAACCACCACAGCTTCTACAAATGCTCGGAGACGCGGTCACCTAACTTGTATAGAGACGAAATATATATTAAAATGACATTGGTAAATGAAAGCACGCACCCATACCATCACTTATAAAAGATCTGGAAATGAATTCCTGCAACAGTTCTGAATTCCTTTCACCCTGTGAGGTGCTGTCTACAAAGTTGCTGAAATAAACATATACTCAAAGATCAACAAAAAAAAAAAGCAAAATTACTAGTGGGAAAAATTTTCATCTGTTTTTGACCTACCTAGACCTGGAACGAGATCGCTTCTTATGTTCATTGCTCTCTTTCTTTTTCTTGCTATGTGACGAAGCCATTCCATCCCCATCCATTTTTTCTGTACCATTGGTTGTATTGTGTTCCTCACTACTTTCGCCGGATGGCTCCTCTTGCTTCATTAGTTCACCCCGTATCAATGCTGCCATTGGTTCCGCGTGCCCATGACCGTAATTTCGATCAGACTGAAACAGAGAAACAATAAGAATTATTTTCTGTAACAGCATTTGCCAGAAAAGTCTTAAAAACGAAAAGTCCCTTATAATATTTGCACTAAATAAATCCTAGAGCTGAAATTAGCAAAAACGTGAACAACGAGTCAACACTGCAGATTATTCCCTTTAAATCATAGGATGGAAATGTCATGAAAAAAAATATGGATAATCTAACAATGCAATCACAAATGGAAGTAGAATATGATCCCAATGATAATGTGCTAACCAATCAGTCCAAATTTACAGAGCTAGAAGACACCTAAAAGCAGCAACGCAATGAAATATTGCACAAAACATAACGATTACTGTACCAACAGCCATTAACGTTGTGGAAGCATTTATTTTCCTTTTTTTTTTTTTTTTTTGGTCCCATCATGTGTTTCCACGCTTCACTTACCCACACCCATAAACAAGTTTACCAATAGTTTTGCAACTAAAGAAACGAAACCACACTTACATCTTCAATTTTATCGAGCGCCTCCTCAAGCATCGCATCAACATCCTCTGGTTCACCCATATTTTTACGCAAACAGAGGAATAACTGTAACACTAAATCCACGTAGAAATTAGAGCTGAAATCAGCACACATCTGAACAACGAATCACACTTTGCAGACTTTTTCTTTCAAATCCACATTACGCCTATGCTCCTCAATTATTTTCCACGCACACCCACGCAACATCCTGGACGATTACGTCATGAAAAAAAGCTGACAACCTAACCGGAATAGTGGACTTGTGCAGACAGGCTACGCTGCAGGAGCAGCGTTACGAACTTTAAAGAAATTGGGGTTCGTTCGTCTGCCTCAAAATGCAAATTTAATCGTCCCCAGCATAAAGTTTTTGAGTTAGGCGTTTTGTATGCTTTTGTTCCGAAAATTATTAAAGTGGCTGTGTGAATTGCGAGTTTATGTCTGTGAAAGTGGTATTTAGTAAATAATTCATTAAGATCGTATAAGTGTACTAAAATGATATAAATATTTTTAATTTTCACTAAAAGACATATGATCGTTGCAATTATGGTTGTATTTAAATTACATAAACTTCTTATACTGCTTTTTGTATTTAATTAGAATAATATTCTTTTTTAATGTAACATAAGTAAATAACTCATGTAAATTGACAATAAATATATTTTATCATGATGATACAAAATGTTGTTTTCATACTAGAATTTGCTTAAGTATGAGTAGAGAAAGTTACACAGGTAATATATTATTCATTGAACTTGCGTTAAAATAAATTTATAAATTTTATCCATAATTAAGATAATGTTAAACAGAATAAAAAAATGTAAATAAGATGTGACATTTTCAATTCATGACTGATTAATATTAGAGAAACTAATAATAGTAATAGTAAGAATCATAAGTGTCATCTGTTGATGTGTTACTTAAATTATACTGTGGACAATAACCACAGGTACGCTTACAATTACGCCACATATAGTAGCTATGACGTCCCTCGACGTAACATAAATGTCTCTTTCTGATACAATCAATTTCAGAATCATTGCATTCTGTTGGAATATCCTCTTCAGTTTCGATATGATCACAAAAGTTACACGTATAGGAACAATCTGTACGCATGTCATGCTGATGCTCAATACGCTCACAAAGATTCCTTCTGTATCTGCAATAGCTCAAGTTATCCGAACAATCTGTAGGTTCGAAATTTTCTCGATCATATACTCTGAAAAATGCAGAAGTTAAAAAAAAAAAATATGACAGTCGATTTATTTAAAAAAGGAAAAGGTATTAAATTTTGTGATTAAGTTTTAATAAGTATGGTATGCTGGCCTAAAATTATAATCGGAAGTGAAATAACTACCTATCAAATAATTGAGCATGTTGAAATAATTAATTTATAACTAGTGTAAGATTTGATATGAAAAGTTTGCAATATTGTTAATTATCGTAAATTTAAATGTTACATCTTATTTTATGTTTATTGCAACGAGAAAAATGAATGAAAAAATAAGTGAAACCTGCAAAATGAACATGTTAAACGACATCTGGACTGCATTACCGCTTGATGCCAATAGGAAAACATGCAGTAATCGATTAATTCAGCGCAATTTGTTGCCAAATCAGCGCAAATATTATTACAAAATCCGCATGTTTCTGGACACAAATCATACATACGTTTAGCAGTTGCTTCAGAAAAACAATCAATTTCCTAAAAAAAAAAAGAAAAAATTAAACGTTTTGAAAGAATTTCATTAATATATAAATGATTACATGCAAGAAACAAAAACAAAAAAATATCAAATTGTATCAATTTATTTCATTTTGACTTATTTAAATTATGTTTTTGTAAAATTTCCAAATTTTTTAATCAGATCTTCCTAGAATTTTTTCTTTTTTTTGTGACGAAATAATAATTCTCTCTCTTTTTTTCCAAATTTTTTCTCAACATTTTATTTTTTTTTTTTTAAATTTGAATTGAACCCGTGTAGCACAATTTTCCTCCTTATCATAACATGTTTTCGTATTGTTCATTCCCTCATAGCACATATGACATGTCCGTCGACAAGCTTTCTTCATATAATTTTCTCGTGTTTTATTAGCATTAATACACCAACCTTTAAGTGTTGGACATAATGGATCTTCATCAATGCACCAATCTAAAATTAATTACAATTTCAAACTGAAATAGTCTTTCCCTTTCATTTTTATTTTTTGTAAGATCTTTTTTATAATTGAGAATTAATATAGAAGCAAAAGAAATCAATCAATTTCTTAGTAATTATTGCTTTTTTTTTTTTTAGCAAAACTATTAAACAAGGAAAAAGGGGTATGTTAGATTTGAAATTAATGTAAAAATGAGTGAATTTAAAATTTAAATCCTGAATTTTTAAATTAACAAATTTTCACCTGGTCTACGCTCATACATAAATTCAAATGGTACCCAATCGTTTCGTGCCACGAAAAATAAATCAAATAGGACAGCAACAACAAATTTGATCATTTTAATTAATTATAAATAAAAGTGATAAATTTCGTATTGTATGATATAAAATTAAAACTTTTTTTAAAGTTATTGTAATGAAATTTTAAACGCAAAATAATTGGGACGAAATTTGAATGAAATCCAAATAATTGAAAGTAATTGTGAAGCAACCGAATCTGATGAGAATACTGAAGTATTACTGACCTTCGCTATGTAATATCCTATTTGTGTGACCTCTCCAATTGATTATGTATGTACTTCTCACCTTGCTACTTTCATTTTCATTGCATTTAAAATTTTCCCGTTTTTTCTTTGCTAAGTTTTAAAATTTTAAGAAGTATCAGAATTTGATTTTTTTTTCTCATGATCATCAATGGAAATTATACAAAACGCAATTCCTTTTGTTAGCATTTGCTTATATTATTTCAATTATTCAATGCTGTGACCAAATTGTGATCAAAAAAAGAGCAAAAGCACTAGGAGAAATTATTATTAATATTAATGCACACAGAGATAAAATTTTCAGACGCGAAAATATTATCTAAAAAAAATTTTTTAAAAAGAGTGACAAATTAAAACGACAGGTTGAAATAATAAATAAGCTGCAAAGATGTAAACAATTAATGACTATATGTAAGGATAAAAAAAAAAAAAAAAAAACTAATCTTTTGAGATTTATTTTACCGAAATTAAATTAAAGTCATTTTAAAAAAAAAATTCCTTTTAGGTGACGATATTTTCACCTTCTCTTATATTTTTTTTCTTTTCTCCTGATAAAAAACGAATATCAATACATCCTAAATGGTTGATATCATACCTGTAACAAAAAAAAAAAAAAGTTAAAATTCAAATTTCAAAACAAATACATTTTTTAAAACTGAAAAAATTTTCAAACATTAAGCTTTAATGTCAATCATTTCTTTCTTCTTTTGGATTAAACACTTTATTTTTCTTTAAAAATTGGGCTACTTCTTTTGCTAAGAAAGCGCCAAATCCAATTGATGAAGTTGTAACAACAATCAACTATAATAAATTTCATTTGTTAAAAGTAATAAAAAAAGAACAAACTCAGACAGTTATAAATATATCATAAGCTGTGGAAATTTTGATGAAGAATTGATTAACTATTTAGATGATAAACAGACCTTAAATGCACCAAATGATAGAGTGTATGGCATTGGATCAACTGCTGAGCTTTCTAAATTGTTAGAATTAGATGACGGTGATGATCGACCGATAAGTTGAATGCGTAATTTTGTCAACAATATACCTAATTTGTTCATTAGACAGTACTGAATTGAAAACCTGAAAACATATATTCATTAAGATATGTTGATAATATAAAAGATATAAAAAAAAAAAAAAAAAAAAAAAAAAAAAAAAACGAAATTCAAACTTAATACAACGTATTATAGAAGTTTGGAAACATTAAAAGCATAATGAAGTATACTGCCTTAAATAACCTTCGTAAGAAATTACCGATTACAAACAATTCGAATTTCCGATAAACTAACACATAAACTGATTGTGATATAATTAAATAACCGATTTTATAAAGTCCTTCTGAGGACTTATATGTAATTGTTATCTCACGTACAGTTACGTCTTCAGCGTCTTCAAGTGAAACTATTTTGCATTGAATTATTCAATAATCTGGACAATATCAGAATAAAAAATTATCATAATTAACTTGGAAAAATAAAATATGAGCATGATGAATTGAATTTTGTATAACTGAATGAACTAATTGATTAAATTAACAAAATTAGTATACTTTTTAATAAATGAGAAAAATATTTCAACTAATTTTAATTATCCCATTGATAGAAAATAAATATGTAACAATTAAATAAATAAATAAACATAAATATCTGTTTGTTTATTTATTTATTCTTTTCTATTTTTCTTTATATCAGTGAAAAGGAAAGATAATTGAAAAGACACTTACTAATCCTTAAGGTAACTCTCAATATTACTTTTAATACAAAATTCGAACACTGAAATGCTAAAATTGCGAATCCTTTGCATCTGATAGACCAAATCGGAGGTTGGATGCAATATGGATAATAAATAATCTAATCTTTTCCATATCGCTTTCCTTCCTTCGTTTCTTACTCTTTCCTTACTGTCACTTTGTTTACCCAAAATTTTATGATTTCTTCATCACGAAGAAGATAGAAAAATTCAATACTAAACTCAATCAAGATCTCGATATTGAACTCATGCAAAAAGGATTGCAAAACTTTTAGCATAGAGCGATCACTGACCGTGAAAATGCAATAAATTAATAATATCAGTAATGAGAATTAACGGGTAATTAATCACAAAAAGTGTTTCGAATTCTACAAATTAGAACAAGAATATTTTTGTACAGTATTAATTTCTCGAAAGAAGAGAAATGCACAATGTAACAAATAAAAAGTTTCAGTGAATGAAAATAAGAGAAGTGCAAATGTAACTTCATTACCAATTTGATTTAAAAAAAAAAAAATTTTACCGATAATTAAATTTGAAAAAGCAATCAAATAAAAAAGAAAAAAAAAAAAAAAAAACGCCAGAAGAAGAACAAATTTTAATAAGATGGGATACTAAAAACTATTCTTCAAAAAAAAAAATATATTAGGGAAAATAAATGGTAAAATGAATGATACCTATTCTCTTATGTGATCCTATTGTATTACCTGTTGTATCTCTGTTGCTTAACAGTGTTTTTTCATTTGGATGAAAATTTCTTATATATTTATCTTAATAAGTTATCAGTTCATTTTTTTGCATAATATTAGGTGAAAAAATTTATGCAACGATTATCGATAAACGATTTTAAACAACAATAATTTTAATCTACGAACAACAAGAGAAAAAAAAAATGTACCATTATTACACGCTAAAGAAAAAAAGGACAGATTCTTTTTGGTTATAATTTGATTATAGAGATAAAATTATAATTTTAAACTTGCTTAAATTAAAATAAATTAATAGTGATAGTAGTTTTGGAGTATTCAATTAAGATATATACAAAAATACCATTAAAGGAATGCTCATGAACTATGTATCCATTTGGAAATTATTTTGAAACATAAAAAAAAAAGCCAAAAACAAAAACTTGAATTTACATGATTGTAATTTAAATTAAATAGATAGAAAAGTATGGCAGAAAAAATTAAAATGTATTATGTTATAAACATATAAGCTTTGCAACTTATAATACTATTTAATCAATATGCATATATATATAGTTGAAAATAAAAAAAAAAATAAAAATTGCTTATTTGTTAGAAATTTGGAGTGAAAGTAAACTTATGAGTTTATGCTGCAAAATTATCGATTTGTTAAATTTAAATTCAAAAAATTTGATGGAATTAATTAATAAATCACAATATTATTGTTTAATGATAGCATTTATAATAGATAATTGAAATTAGTTTGTCATGGCTTAATCTGTTTCAAATCAAAATACTAATTTCATTGCTTTGTTCAAAATAATCGAAATTTAATTTTAATAAAAATGAAATATTAGATTAATGAGTAAGATTTTGTAAATTATTGATAGTGTAAAAACATTTTTTTTTTTCGTTTTTTTTTTTTTTTTTTTTTTGTGATAAATAGAAATATTATAAAGATAGAATTAATTTTCAATGCATGAAATTCATTGTTATGAAATATTTTAATGGAAAAATGGATGGTGAAAAAGTGATGGAAGCTAAGTTTTGATATTATATGATTGTTAGATATAACCGGCATTTTTTGAATTCTTTTTTTGTTCGCAAAAAATGAATTAATAATTAATTCTAAAATTTAGTGCCAAATTATCACATTAATAATTCCATTTTTTTTTTCCTTTTTTTTTTTGCTAGATTGTAAATTAATTAGACTTTTGAATTATGGAAGCATTGTTATGCTAATGGACATTAACATAATTAGTTAAAATTAACAAATTTTTGTTGTAAAAGAAAAAAAATTTTTTTTATTAGAATGAGTAAAATAACAGTGACAATGAATGCATTTATATTACTGACTTCGGATGTCGAAAAATTTTACATTAATTTTAATTAATTTAAGGCAATAAAATTATTCTAAAGCAAAAAATAATGTTAATACCTTTTCATGTCACTTACTTTCTACAATTATTTATAATGCCATGAGCAGGAAAAGCAGAAAAAGAGCCTAGCAACAAATGGGTCAATAGAGAAAGTGACCAAGCTAGTTTGTTCTTTGATCATTTTTTTTTCTAAAACAAAAAAAAAAAGTGAATGAGCCCATTAGCATTGTAAATTGTGTGAAGTAAATAAATGTGATCAAAATAAAGTAAATATAATTAATTTCAATCCTTTTTTTTTTGTGTTTTTACAAACAATTAAGATTTAAATGTAACTTCAATGTTTCATTTTATGTTAATCACAGTTGCATATTTCTAATCATAATGATAAAAAACATTTTCAATTTTAGTTTTGCTTCATTTTTTTTTCTTTAGTATCAATTCAATATCAAAAAAGTAATAATGTAAAAAAAAAAATTATCAATGAATTAGTTTAATAATGAATGAGTATGGTTTCATTTACTGAATTGAAATTTGAAAATATTAAAATCCTTTAAAAAGACAACATAGCACACACACACACACACACACACACACACACACACACACACACACACACACACACACGCAGGTCACATACACATACATACATAATACAACTTATTTTTGTTTCAATTACTTTGATGAAGTAAGCAATATGATTTTGTTATCGGTTTATTGTAAGTATTTAAAATTAAAAATGCTTTGCGTATATTAAGTTTATTTCTGTTTTTTTTTTCCTTTTTTTTTGATATATTTTATATAATAAAATATTTTTTATAACATTTTATATGATAAATTTTCAATTTATGTTTACTGCAAAAAAAAAAAATATTTATGAATAGTTATGCAATTAAATTATCAAAAGTATTTGGTTTTAATCATATCAATTATACTTTGAAATGCTAACTTTAGTAAACCTTAATATCGACAAATCTAATTGTTCAGCATTCACTAAACTTTTATAAATTTCATATATATTTTTGAAGTTTAACGTAAAAATGAAAGAGAACGAAAAATGTTGCTTAATTTTATTTTTAGTTGGTAAAGTTTCCATGGATAAATTTTTTTTTTTTAATTAATTGGCTTTTTTTTCTGAAGAAAATTATAGTCGCTAATGGTAATTATTAAATTTTTTAAAGAGATAAAACATTTTTCGATGTATTGATGTTGGTGTTTTTTTTTTTTTTTTTTTTTTGCTTCTATTATTTATAAATTATTATAATCAACATTCAAATTTCAATTTCAGCAGTAAGATTTCAAAAATCTGTTCCTATTCAATGCGGAAATTTTGATATATAGCAACTTCCATTTCACATACTCAACGAATAATTTTGAATAAAACTCGCAACATGTCGTAATAGAGGTGATCATTTTAACAAATTTTAAAGTTATAATTTATTAAAGTAAATAAAATTAATATACATATACCTATTCAGTTGTTATTCAGTGCAAAATTTATGCTTGGCATCCATTTGTTTAGCAATTGATTATTGATATTTTATTTTATAAATTATCAATAAATTTTGAAAGATATTACATTGTATAATACAATAAATATAAATTCATATATATGCAAATGACATTTTTATCTAAATTAAAAATTTGTGAATATCAGTCATTTCATTTATTCCATCTATCCGCAAAATAAAAACAAAAATTGATATCAAATTAATTGATTAATCTATTTACCCACTTGTTATTTAAAAAATCGTAATCATAAAGTGTTTGTAAATTATGAATTCCAGAAGTTTTTATGATAATTTTTAATTAATATTTTTTCTCAAGCAAAATTTTTATCACTATACTAAATTAATTATGCAATATTACAAATTGTACAAATAAATAATTTTCTTTTTTTTTTAAACTATAATATTAGCATAAGATAAAATTGACACATTAATCAATTCTTTATTTTGCAAATAAAAAAAAAAAAAAAAAAAGTTATTCTTTTGCATCTGATAATAACTACTACATCTAATATTGCATCAATAAAACAAAAACGAATTGTTCATTAAATTAATTTTGCGCAAAAGTGGATCCGCTAAGTCCCCAGAAAATACTTATTGCAAGCACAACAACAGCAATACCACCGGTAGCACCAACTAGAATATAACTTGAATCTGATTCTAATAATAATGATTGCTCATTTTCACGAAGGTAATCTCTTTCGATGGTTGTTAATTCTTCTCGAATTGGATACCAATTACCGGATAATTTATGAGTACATTCAGTATTTTCTAAACTTTCCACTGCAATAATAAGCTGAAAAAAAAAAAAAAAAAAAAAAAAAAAAAACATTTTCTTTTCTTTCTGTTATAAATGATAATATAATTGGATAATTAATAATATTAAAATAAATTTTTTGCAGATGAAAAAGAAAAAGCACCAATTATGTTTGTTAAATTCAGTACTCTTTTAAAGGTTGTTATTACGAAAATTCTATGTGCTATTTGTTGTATTTTATTCATTCAAATTTATACTACAAGTTTAGAAGAAAAAATAAGTTCAAAACAATACTTCATGAAGATCAACATCAGCAGACATCCAAAGATAGCCACCATTTTGTAGGAGTAAAATCAGTTGACAAACAGATGGCAATTCTGGAAGACGAGTGTATAATTCAACATACATATCAATGCTGAGTGGTAGCATAATTTCATAGAAACTATAATTAGCAATGCCATCGAATGCTCGAACGACAAGTTCATAGTGATCCATTGGACATCTGTAATTTTATTAAGTCAAAAAATGAAATTTAAAAAGAGTAAGATTAATGAAATAAACAACCTATCTTGTAGTGAATTTATTCCCTTCAACATTTTTTGTTTTTTGATAATTATCAGGTTAAATCAATATTGATAGCTTTTTCTGTCATTAAAAAAATTTTTGTATGATAAAATCTAAATTCGATTATTGCATACAAAAATAATTTGTAACATAATTGATATTTAAAAAAAAAAAACAGAGATCATTATTTTATTAAGGAAGAAAGGAAAAATAAATAATTGAAATTATTTTACTTTATTATGAATTAAATCAGATTGTTAATTGATCTAATGAAAGTAAATTGAATTAATGATAATTAGAATATTTTAGAAAAAGAAAAGACGATTAAATCTAAATTATTGAAAGGAAACTAACCGATTATTATCAACTATATGTAAAACTTGCTTCTGACCATAACATAATTGTGCTATATTTATAATTGATTCCAAATGCTCCCAGGTGTTTACAATTTGTGCATTGAGTAACTCATGAGATCCGAGGAATGTAAAGAATTCTTCCTGGGAAATATATTCTTGTCAAAATTGTTGAATAGTATGTTGATGATAATTTTGTAAATAATTTCAACAATTTTATTTAGCTTTTTTTGGTGATATTTTAGTAATTTCAATAATTTTATTCTGATAATTTGATAATTAATTTGAATAATTCGATTAAAAAAAAAATTATTTATTCTGAGAATTGATGATCTCAATTGATTTCGGTTAAATGAAAAAGAAAAAATTCTCAAATTTTTTGCTAAATCAATCATTTAAATTATTTGCAATTATTCTTTGATGAAAATTTTAATTACATACTTTATTATTTATATTACCATTATAGAGAAACAATTGTCCATCAATAGCATAAACCAAATGAGGCTTTGAACCATTATGAATTAACTGATCGTTAAAAATAGGACTATTCCGCCGATTATCATAAAATTGATAGGTGAAATGTTCATGCTTTGCTGTCAGATTATTCTGCTTCGAGAATTCACGAATCCATCGTGGTATCTATGAAAAAGATATGAAATTAATAATTTTTCATAAGCCTTTTTTTTCACCCTCTCTCTTCCTCTCTCCCTTTTCTTTCTCTCTATTTTCTCTTTTTCTCTTTTCAAGGAAAAAAAAAAGGAACAAACAAACAAACAAACAGATGAAATTAAACAAATATTAAAAATTTTTTAATACCAAATATTTTAATCCTTGATGGAGAAAAAAATTTTTAAGTATCAGCAAACATTGTCGTAATGATAATATTCATCAAATAAACATTGATAAACATTTAAAAATTACCTGTGATTGTGTAGGATAACATCGCCTAATGCAAATAAGTATCAGAAGCCTTTCATTAAATTCCAATTTTTGCTTGATGGTGTCAACAAGACGTTGTGTTCTACGATCATATACAGCATTTTTGACATTCTTTAAAAGATGAATTTCACTTCCAAAATTTCGATCCCAAGTTTGAATTGAAACACCAATAATTGCTTTCCAAGTAACAACAATAATTAGAACATATTGCACTATGAACATTTATTAATTTTGAGAACTGAAAGATATCAATGTGTTATTGAATAATCATTCTGTTATCAATTATTTATTTATATCCAATTCATTTCAATTAAATATTAATACTAAATTCATAAAGTGAATAAATTTTGTTGATATATTTACTTACAATTTCATTTGCTATTATCAATTAACATAGTTATGGATAAATTTTTTGCTTTTAGAAATGAAAATGTTCGAGAGGAAATGAAATTAGTGATTACAAGAGAAAAGAAGAAATTATGGATAATAGTGCTTGCAATTAGTATGCATTTTTCAGCGAATTAAAAAATACGTAAGAATGAATGCTAGAAAATTAATTTTAGAATCGTTGAGAATAATAATTTTTGTTAGCAAATATCGATGGAAAAAAAGAAATCGATTAGTCATTTACTACAAAGGTTAAAGTTCATTATTATGATATGCCTTAAGTAATATAATGATTTTGAGGGTAAAAAAAATGTCTTTCCAACCCGGTTTCTTTGTTTGTTATTTTATTTTTTCACATTACATTTACTTACACTTAACTGAGATAAAGTTTAAGGTATGCAAGTACTTCATTTTTAATTTTTTTCTTTGTAAATTTATAATACCTTAAAATTGCTTTTAAGGTTAGTTAACTAACATTTTCTGAATTGAAGTCATTAATTGAATAATTTATAAATGATAATAAAGACTTCACTTTTCATATTTATCCATAATTCGCGAATATCAAATATTTGATTATATTCTACAGTAGAAATAATAAGTAATATAATTTAGATTAGCTTTAAAGATAACGAATGAGAAGTGAAGATAATTAAGCAATATAAAGCGTATTTTTAAAACAAAAAAGATATTTACTAAAATAATTAATTATTAGTAATAAGTTAGTTTAGTGAATCAGTTTTTATAACTTTATGGGAAAAATGTTAAAATTATATAACAATTTGGTCTAATATTAAAAGTTTACTCATTAATTTGCCATGATTTTTTTGCAATAAAATGAAATGAAGTCAGATGATTTTACAGCAAAAAAAAAAAATGAACTTTAGGGAAGAATGAAAGTATCGATTGATCAAATTTAGCAAATTTCTATCGTTTATCAAATTCTATACTTTGCTAATGATTTTAATTAACGATAAATTTTAGTAATTAAAGACAAATTGTGAAAAAAGATTTTGTGATCTCGAATGAATGAAGAAATATCAGCAGCTGATAGATTCATTTTAATCTTCTCCTTCCTTCATCTCCTGATCATTCTCCTCTTCCTCTTCCTCCTCCTCCTCTTCCTCTTTCATTTCCTGATCCTTCACCTTCTTCTCTTCCTCCTGCATTTCTACATCTCATTCATCACTTCAAGAATGAAAATCCATTATCACTGTTCATCTTTCCCTTCATTTTAAATTAAACAAATTTAACAATAAACACACACACACATACACACATACATACACACACACACATACATACACACATAAATTGTTATTACTCGTCTTTCGTGAACTGACAGTATACCATTCGTACAAACTAAACCAAATTAAACTAAACTAACTGACTAATTCAGTTGATCGATGGAGATGAAAAGTGGAAACTAAGAAGCTAAATGGGATGAACACCTTTAACGATGGAAGCAACTGATCCAGCAACATTCAGTATTCATTCATTTAACATCCTCCATTCCTTCTATTCTCTCATAACCAATCCTCCGTTTTCTCTATCCTTTATATTATTCAGTATTTGAACATCAACCGTCCGGTTTTTCGCATTTCGTTGATTAGCTTTTTTCAAAAAATATATATTATACATATATTTGTATATGTTATATATTTCAAAAATTACTCTTTTCCCTCAATTAACCATCATTTAAACATCATATTGTATACACAATTGATAAGCTTATCGTTATTATATCATTGATAAGTCTAAATAATATTATTATGTTATGTTTTTTTTTTTTTTTTTTTTTCAATTATTTCCTTTTAATTATTGATATGCAAAAAGGAAAAAACTTGCTAATTGTTATCATAATCATATTTTTAGAGTACAACATTCATTATTGTTTTATCCATAACATTAATCAATTAATGAAATTAATTATAATGAGATTTTTTTTTTTTTTCTAAAGAATTGATAATTTTATATTTGCTTTAAAAAATGGTAGAATGTTCTGTCTATTTTATGATATTTCAATAGTATTCACGAGTTTCGTTTGAAGTTTACATTTCCACATTTGTTAGAAAAGTGCAAAAGAATGAGTCAAAAAAATTTTTCAAACAATAGTTTGATGGTTAGAAATGAGTCTTTCGCTCTTCCCTCATTTTCCATTTCCTGGTCTATGAGTTGCAGTATCCAAATTTTTTTTTTTTCTAAAATAATTCAATTTATTTAATTAGCAAAACGATAGGCGAAAATGAAATTAAAAATCAGAAAAAAAAAAATTTGTTTATTATCAAAAATAAGTGCTTTGTTATTAAACAGCTGAACTTTTCTTTTTTTCCTTTCAATTAATTTCACTACAAGTTTAATTGCTTTAAATTTATTAATTTCGAAAGATTATCGGCTAATATAATGTGTAATATTATATATGAATTTTCATTAATTTAACTTCAACTAAAATTTTACGAATATATTATCTTCTTTACACATTGAACTCCTTTGCGTACAACAATGAGGCGGAATTTAACGTTTATAATGAAATTCTCTCTATGCTAATTCCTTTCACCTGTTTTTCTTTTTCTCTTTTTTTTTTTTTTTTGTCCATTTAAAATAAATTTTCATAAATCAAACTTCCCTCTTTCCTAATCATTAAAATTTTTTAGTATATTACACTGATGAAAATTTGAACGTCTTTGTTAAATTTTCAGCAAAATGTAATCATAATTTCTCTACTAATTTATTAGATTTTATCATCCTTCATTTTTGATCAAATATTGTTTGTCACAATTTTATTTTATAAGCTAAATAATGATAGTTCAAAAATATGAGTTTCAGATGTCATCGTTTATCCATATTACCACCTGCTTATCATTATCAGCATCCTCATATCTATTATTCATGTATCATTTCCATCTTATTGTTATCATCATAGTTTTTTTCATCACTATTATAATCATTTACTTATTATTATTGTTTTTTTTTTTTAATTTATTAATTATTGTTATTATTATTACTATTATTATTAATTAACATTTTCATCACCATACTGGTTGCACGTGAAAATAAGGAATATCATTTTAATATTTAATTTAATTTTTTTTTTTTTTAAATTTTTATCATTACTTGGCATAACTGTATCATAAAACTTAATTAAGGGCACATTAATTTCAAGTATTTAGTTAATATAAGCATTATTAAAGAATAATGTTTATGTTTAAATCATCTTCCAACCAGTGTTATCAATTGATAGTTTTAAAAGATAATCTGAAACATTTTAAGAATTTTAGTTTAACAATAAAAGTTTAGAAGAAAGAAATAGGAGATAATCGATGTGACTGATCACTTAATTAATTAATGTGTGTTAACTTTGTGTTTTTACCATGCAAAAATAGCCTTGCTAGTGACGTAGACGCGTGACACGTGATATATGATGTGTATCTTCTTTTCCATTTACCACATTTCCGTTAACACTTTCCACGTTTTATTCATTATTTTCACAATGACTGCTTTTAGTTTTTTCTTTTTAATTTTAAATTTTAATAAAAAGAGAATTTTGCAAAAGAAGGCAATTAAGAATATATTGCAATGAAGCAATTTTTAGCTACAACTGTGGACATGTTAAAAAGTGCATTGAACTGAGAAATTTAAAAAAAATAAACGAAAAAAAAAAAATTTTTTTGCACAATTGCAGAACTAATTAAAATTATTTCGAAAGGACTCAGTTACTGTACAAGGAAAATGATACGACACCCGAAACGGTGAAAATTCAAAAGTTCTTTATTGAAGCTATAACACAACTAATTATCCTAATTAATTTTAATTAATGAGTTGTAATGAATGAGTAACTCATGAAATAAAACGAACGACAGAAAAAAAAAAAAGGAAAAACATTTCCATTTCTGCTACATTATTTTGCATAACTGAACAAGAAATGTGAATTGTGAAAAAATTGTAACATTGAGATAAATTCAAACCCAAATTTAAAAAAACATTTCAGATTTAGGGAAGGGAAAATAGAAAATTAAACATATCACATAAAAATAAGTATTATTGGTAGCTATTTCACAAAAGAAAAAAAAAAAAAAAGAAAGGAGAAAAAACAGGAAAAAAGTGATTAGTCATAAAAAAAGAAAATAATTGAAAAATAATTTTTTAATTTTAAAAACATTTCAGATTTAGATTGAGAATATTTACGTCAAAAATGATAAACAATTTGTAGTATTTTAATAAGATATTATAAATTGAAAGGGAATTATTGTGAGAGCAAAAATCAAAACTAAACTAATGAAGTTTGAGACATCAAATGAAATCTTTATTTATTAAGAATGAAGTTACACACTTTGTATACATACGAAGATTGAATTGATTTTTACTATCATTGAGGTGAAGTGGAAATTTAGTGAAGAAAGAAAGAATAAGGGAGGAAAACTCTTCCTTCATCTCTCTCTCTCTCCTTTTCTCCGTTATTTTTATATTTCTTTATTATGAGAGAATGTAATAATATTCGTAAAACATTTTCGATTAGTTTTGTCAATAATTTATCAAATTTAAATCTGATGAAAAAACATTTTATCAATAATTTATCATATTCAAATTTGATGAAAAAAAATTTCTAAACATAATCTTTTTGAAAAATAAAAAATAAAAAATAAAAAATTGCAATCATTTTTGGTTAAATTATTATTATTATTTTTTCTTTTTTTTTTTTTCGACCTGATTAATTTCACATATGCACAAATTTTATGGAACAATTTATGAAAAAAAAAGAATGGATAATTAATTACATAGAATTAGAATAATTTAAATTACTCATTCTCTTACGACCATTAATCAATGCATTTGTTATCATTTTAATTGCTAAATGTATCTGCAAAAGTTATATCAGTCATTTATTGAAATGAAATAAGTAATCAAATCATTCTGATAATCATCAAAATAGCTAAATAACACTTATATTCGTCCTTCTAAATTTATTTTTTTCACTTTTTTTTTTATTTTAATCAAGGTTAATATCATTTATACTTATTCATTCATCAATTATTCAATTGTTTATTTGATTTTTTTATCGTTAAATTATTAGGTTATTAATTTGTATATCATCTAGCAAACAATACAATATGTATTTTTTTTTCTTTTCAAATTGCTTAAATATGAAATAAATTATAATCTTCAGAAAATTGTATGAATCCTAAATGTTTATTTAATAATAATTTATTAGTATTTATTATTAGATTTCATGAAATTAATTAACTCTATATAATATCTAAAATAGAAGTAAATGAATTTTTTTTTCTTCTTTTTTTCATTTTTCAGTTAAATAATAAAATACAATAGACAAATAGTATTTTCTTTTCTTACTTCTCTTTTGCAAAATATTTTCAATCAATCAATAAGAGTAAGGTAAAAAATGATATGTGATAACAATTTGTAAACTTTTCAATATTTTGAATGATAGTTGTTACAATGTAAAAAGAGAAATATTAAATGAATGTTCGAAATTCCAAAGAATCATAATTTTAATTCCATTTTTAAATTATAATTTCTCGGAGCTACAATGAATTTAAAGTGAACAAATTTGGTTGAATGGGCAAATTTAATCCAGAAAATGGGAATTATTTTATAGTGAAATGGGGAAAAAAAAAGGCGTGAATTTGCATTATCTACTCAAAGAGAGAGAGAGAGAGAGAGAGAGAGAGAGAGAGAGAGGGAGAGAAAAGGAGCAAATGCTTTGAAATATTCACTATTATGTCTTAAAAATGAATTAAATTTCCTCTTATTACATTCAGTTTGATATTCGTTTTGTTCAGCAATTTTTTTTTTTTTTTCTTTTACATTATTTTTATACCTTGATTTGATAGTTTTTGGATTAAGTTTTACCAAAATTGAAATGGCTACTATTTATTCTCACTTATTAAATATGATGAATTTCTAATATTGTTCACTTAACTACGTATGGCATTTTATTTCTTTAAAATTTAGCGACAACTTTCAAATGCAACACATAGCATAAAATGAAATTAGCAATTTAATTATTTATAGTTTGTGATAATGAGCTTTCATGCTTTTCTTGATGTGTTTCTCGTTGAAAAATTTTTTCTCACTTTAATAAAGGATAAAAATTAGAAAAAAAAAATCTGATAAAATTTAATTATCTATTGTTACTACAATAACAAGTGTTGGAAGAAAAAAAAAAAAAAAAAAAAAAAAACAATGCAAACTTTTGCTTTCCACTATTAATTAATTGTAATAATAAAAATTTTGAAATGTTGTGAAGATGAACTTTTACTATCATGATTAATTAATAATAGAAAAAAAAAAATAAAAGGCTAAAATTAAGTGAAAAAAAAATTGAGTTATTTATTTCCGCGTATATACTTGTTTATATGTACCAAAATAACCACTCTGTGAGATTATTATTATATTATTTCTGTTATCAATTAATTTCTATTATTAATTAACTGTAATAGTAAGAGTTTAGGACTTTTTTCTTCCTTTTTTCTTTTTTTTTACTACAATTGAAATAATAAAAAACTTTAAAAGTAAAATTTTTTTCGATTTCTATTATTAATTAATTGTAATAATAAAGAGTTTAAAAGATAAAAAAAGAAAATGTAGAATTGTATATTTTTTACCATATATTAAGTAAACATATGATAAGATAATTGCTAATCTTTATTATCACTTATATTATTTATATTTTTACTTAAAGTAAGAAAAAAAAAATTTAATTTCATAAAATGACAATTCAATTATTTACCTTTTAAAATATTGAAATCGTTATGTTTATGTAAAAGAATTAGTGATAAATGATATGAATATGAGATATATATATATATTATTGTTCAATAATATTATCTATTATTGTAGTTAAAAATATAAATGAAAGGTTAGTGAGCTCTTAAAGCGGAGGACATTTTTGATAGTGGAAAGAATGACCTTCAGAAATATCTCTCTTTCTTCGTCTCTTTCAACAACATTTATTTTTTTTTTTTTTTTTACTGGTGACTGCTGTTGCCTGTATCTCAAGGACTTCCCCCGCTCTTTCTCTCCTACCTCACATTTACCATCACTCCATCCCCGGCAAACTTCCATTATTTTATTTTTTGTTTTGTTTTTTTCGATTCTTAGATCATTTTAGGTTTAATCATGTATCTTTAAAAGCGTACGTCGTGTACTTTTACTAAAATATCATCAAAATACTTTTATTAGTTATTCATATATACGCTTACAAGTATAATATCATTCACTTATTTAATTAATAGTATTAAAAACTTATAATTATTTTCAAATTATCTTATCAGTATAATTGATATTTTTGTTTTAATTTTTGAATTTTTTAATATTAGAATTAATATTTAATGCAGTGTATTCATTATTTTTAGCATTATTATTGCAAATTTGATGATATAATTGAATTTTCTCCTCTAAAATAATGTTCATTATATGATCTATTTAATTTTTTTTTTTTTTTTTTTTTTCAACATAAATACTTTTTGTCGTTCTTTTCATCTTTCAAAATTTTCTCTAATAATTGATCACCATTTATTAATGTTATGCTAATTTTATTATAATTGTAATTGTAACAATTAAAGAATGAGCAAATATTTTATCAATGTAAGGAAGAGAAAAAATTATTGTATCTTTCTTTGTTCATAACAAAAACATTTAATCGATGAGAAAAACAAAGAAATGAATGAATGCATTAATGCATGTGACAAATAGCATTAATTCATTACAATTCTAAATGCATTATGCTACAAATGAAAAAGTGTCATTGCTTATTGATCTTTCACTAATTACTAATTACTTATGATTAATGTAAATTATTGAAATTGCAGCATGAAATGGTTGAAAAAGTTACAGCACCGGAAACAAAAATAGCAACAACCATATCGAATAATATAAGAAATAATATCTTTGGACATGTATCACCGCTTGTTGGCCGAAATAACAATAGCAATCATTGTTCATCACCTAAAAATAATTCGACGTCGGTAAAACGATCGTCAAGGTATATTTTAATTAATTATGTAAATTATTTCAAAAATGAAAAAGAACGAAAATTTATTATCTTTTTAAAATTTGAAAAAAAAAAATTTTTTTTAAATTAATTATCTCTTTACTCTATCATTCGTTAGTTAATATTATCATTAAAAAATAGATAAATTGAATATTAAATTATTGTAAGTGATATATTTCGGCAAATAGTTTGTACACTTCTATAAGCATAAAATCATTATGTATTATCACGTATGTCGTCTTTTTTTTTTATCTTTGTAAAATATAATGCTTTATTAGTTTAGTATTAGAAAATGTCTGTAATTTGCAAATTTCATTTTTCTCTAAAAAAAATCTATCTGAACTGCAGTGCTGCTGTTTTTGAATTTCCTACTTTTTTTTGCGATTATTTTCCAGTTTCATTTCCATTAAGAAGAAACAAGAAATTAAATTAAATTAAATTAAATTAAAATGGCAATTTCATTGTTTATTTCTTTTTTTCTTCTCTTAAAATTATTTGTTTGAGAAAAAAAAAAAAAAAAGATTTGAATTATTCATTTCAGTATTAAAAAATTAATCGATCAAGACCATTTCCATTATGAGAAAGTAGAATTAGGATCAATTGGTGTTACATTGATCGCTTATGAACCGAATGCTTCATCACCTACCGAACAACTTCTATTGCAAATTGAAAGTTCCGGCCAAAAATGGTTTCAATTTTTTTTTTTAAAAAAAAAAAAGAAAAAAACTTTTAGATGTATTCGTTGAAAAATTTATGGCATATCTTTTTCATTCATCAAAATAATACAAATAATCGTTTTTAATATCAGTTATTTATTGAAATTTTTTCAGTAATTAAATACATTTAGACTATAATTGCAAAAAAAAAAAAAAGATATGTCGTTATTGTCATTTCTTATTAATTTTTTTTTTTTTTTTTCTCGGAATAAAATAATTAGTTTAGATAACTTTAGTCTCTTTCTCTCTCTGTTATTTCCACTATTTCTTTCCAAATAATTTCAACTTGTGATAGAATTTGAATTGTTGATAATTTCTAAATTTAAATTTACAAAGGAAAAAAAAAAGAGAGAGAAAAGGAAGAATTTAATTGAATAACATTTTAGGTGTATAAATCGTAGCGTTGATCAGTTATGTGAATTTGATCATCAATTACATCGTTGTGTATTTGATCGTTCACAGAGTCATTTAAAGGAATTAGCATCAGAGTTAAAACATTGTGATCCAAAAAATGTTCAAAGGCAAATTCTTATCTATTTGCAACAATTGTCACATATTACTGGCAATTTGATGTGTTGCTATTCCGTTTTGAAATTTTTAGAGGTTTGGTTAATTTACTTTTATTTCTTTTTTCGTCAAAAAAGAAAATTATTATGCACATAATGTATTAATTAATTAATGTCTTTTTTTAAAGTCTACAATTATTAAAATAATGCAAAATTAGGTAATCAATATTGTGTTCAGATAAAAATAAGAACAAAAAATCTTTATACAATTTTTTTTTTTTTTGCTTTTTCAATATTTCTTTTTTGATTCTTTTCCTAAATATGTCATATTTTAACTTTTTTTTTTCTTTTTTTTTACAACAAATGTGTAATTTAAATTTATTAAATGAATGCTGATTAGTATTATTTTTTTCTATTTAAAAAAAAGTTTTTACAACAAATGAAAAACTATCGGTTAATTTGATTTTCTATTTCAGATTGATAGTCATGGAAATCGCTTCCTAGCAGCCGAAGAAACTCCAATAAATACACCAGCTATAGCAAGCGCAATTGTTACCAAAGATTTTAAAGCAGAAACAGGTGATCAAATTTCGTTACGGGTATGTTTTAATTCATTTATCGACTTAAATAGTTCAATAATTTACAAATGAAAATGTCGAAATTTTATGCGTACATTGTTCCGAAAATCCGAGAAATGTTCAAATTTCCAGTTGATCTTGATCTATTACTATTATCGATTTATACTTTAAGAATAATGTGAAATTATTCTGAACTTTTACTATAACTGATCAGAACAAGTAATATTCATAAATGAGTGATTAGACTGTTTGTCATTAATGTGTGGTTTGATTATTTATGTTGAAATTAATGTTGTCATCTACTTGGTAATTTTGTAAAAGTCTTTTTAATTACAACAAAAAAAAAAACGAAGTAATCAAATTTGCAGAATTTTCTTCTGGTAATTTTAATATGCAAATATACATCTATGCTATTTTAAATGCAGTTTTTTTTTTTTTTTTTTCAATTTCTAAATTTGTTAAATGTTATCTTGACGCTTCGTTGTCATCAATTTGAGTTAAGAAATTGTTGAAAATGTAACAATTTTTAAATTGAAATTTTGATAAAATAGAATAATGTATGAAATTCTTTGATAGAATAAGAATGGAAATAGGATTTCGAAATGGTATTGATGGTATTGTAAAAGTAATTCAATGAAAAATTGTAAAATTTCAACTTTACATAAATCTTCTAGAAGATTTCAAATAGTATATAATTATATAATGAATAGGTATGAATATATTAATTCAGTTCGTTGTGAAAGCATAAATTAAATATTCCTGAAATATAGTTGGTTCTTTATATCATTTCAAGGTTATTATCGAACCAAGAATGATGATTCCATTCAAATTCAATACAATTAGTCCTTCATCTGTCCTTTCCATTCATTTCATTTTATCCAACAACCTGTATGTACCTTTTCTGCTAATAATTCACATCCTTTCATATTTCCCGTAACCAGCAGATAATTTTCTTCATTTGATCAAAAATCTTTTTTTCTTGTAAATTTTTAAAAATAATTTCTGATATGCATGAATGAACAAACTGTCTCTTTTTTCCCACTTCTTTTTTTTTGCCCAACTATTTAAATTTAAAATTTCTTTTGAAATAATAATTTAGTAATATGTTTCATTGAATAAAGGATTTTTATTTTTTTTTCGATTCCAGAAATTTTTTTATAATTTCATAGCATATATCAAAAAGTTGTAGTACATTAAACAATTCTTTTCTTTTTCTTTTGTTGCTGTTATTGTTTTCTAGAATTTTTCCTTTTTTTTTAATGCAAAATTGCAGTAAATTAGTGCTACTTAAAAATTGAAATGTTCAATTTTTAAACAAATGAAAGTATTGCACCAAATTGATATAATAATGACATATTTTCATTAGAATGAGTTAAATTCAAAATTTAAAATAACAGATGATAAAAATTGCTGTTAATTGATATGTCAAATTTTTTAAATTCCAGTTTTTACACTTCATGTCTTGTTCTTTGAAAGCATTAAATTGGTGATTATATTTGAACGCAAAATGGTACAATGATCTTTTCATTTTTTTATGTCAATATTTAAAAACTTTTTCCTTTTTTTCCCTCTTCCTCTCTTCCACTGATCTTTAACTTCCATTTTACCACTTCAATATTTTATATTTGCAATAATGAAAGATAATCTTTGTTTCAAGGATTTTTAATTTTTATACAAAAATTAGAAAACATAAAATTTAATAATTTCTATCATAAATGAATATATATATATATATATATATATATATATATATTTTAATAATGTTACTTTTATTTTATCTTTTTTCCCCTCATGTCTGAAATTTATTGAAAAACTTTTTTGCTATAATTAATTTGTTTTGCTTGATTTTATGAATCATTTTCATAGTTATATGAGGGATGAAATAGGATCAGATTTATTATTTAGCATTAAAATTACCTGTTTGCTTATTTTTAATAATACGTTATTAAGCTATTTGCTCTTTTTGCATATTATTATATTATGAAATTTTTGTTATCGTTAAATTTATTGTAATTTAATTTTCGACTGTATTATTGAAATGAAGTAAGTTACCCAATGTATAATTATTAGATTTTATCATTTTATCTCTAATTTCTCGCTGATATTTTTTTTTTGATGTTATAGAATTGATGATTGATTACATTGGCCGTTGAATGGATTTTCTTTCCAATTATAATGATCAATTAAATAATTAATTTATTTTATTTCAATCAATTTTAATTTTTAAATTTCAAAAGATAAAAAAAAAAAAAAAAAAGAGTAGGAAAACGAAAAAATAAAAAAGCAAAAGCAAAAAGAATTACTATTCTTTATTACGAATGCTCCATATTGACTAACCATTGTAAATAATGATAATATGAGATCGACAGTTGTTATCTTCTAGTGTTATCCTGTAAAGTGATCTAACGAAATGAACCATCAAATGTTAAATAATGATTGGAAGTAACGATTTTGGTTAGCAAATCTCTTTTATTGGTTATATAATTCAGTTTTCATATTTTGATGTTTGTTGTAACCAAAAAATAAAAATGAAATCATTGTAAACAAAAATTAAAAAATAATTTTTAGTTTTAATAGTAATAATTTCTATTACACTCATATCATTTCCTCACTTGAATTGTTAACTCTCTTTTTTTTGTTTGTTTGTTTGTTTGGGATAAAATACTTTAGTTAATATCTTTCTGACTTTTTTTTTTTTTTTTGCAATTTATTCAAAGTTTCGTAGAATTGATGATTGATTACTGGTTGTAGAATGCATCTTTTGCCTATCATGGTGACCTAAATGATCTCATCACAACTTGTCATTACGCCTAACTGTCCGGAGGTTCTATCGCTTATCATCATTGTAATCGTTTGTAGTTTTTGCATCATGTGATCGTCAATACCATTCTCAACTTCACTCTGTTACAGGCTATTGAATCAGTTTTTTTTTTTTTCTCTTTTAAAACAAAAAAATTAATATTTCAAAAGAATTTTTTTTTTTTTTTTGAAGACCTTTTAGATTATTCGTAATGATACATTTGTAAATAAATGATAGTATAAAGTATTTCATCTCAAATATGATTGTTAATGTTAATTTCCTACAAAAATTCTATTGTCAAATTGCATTTTAATTATGTTATATTCATTAACGGATGAAGTTATCCAATTAAGTATTAAACATTTGCACATAGATTCTTTTAATTTTGTTGTTATCTTATTTTAATCAAATTGATACCATTATCACAAGGGTTAATTTTGATTCATACGATTTTTCACAAAAAAAAAAAGGAAAGAATAAGGCCAAAGTAAAAGTATAAATTGAATATTTATATTTAATTTTTTTTTTTTTTCATATTAATATTTCATACTATTAATAGTACTTTTTCACTTTTAACCTTATTCTTTTCATTTTAAAATAGATTGATTAGTTATAGATGAAATGATTAAATTAGAAAATGAGATAATTTAGTTTAAATTCGTTTCAGTGAATCTCTATAAAATATTCAAATTTATAAAAGTAAGAAATACTCTAAACTCTAAATCCATTCATATATGTATTACACGTAGCTCATTTTGTTTGACTGTTTTACATGAAAGATTTATCTGTAAGTTGAAAATGTATAAATAACTTTTCTCTTACTTCTTTATACTATTCAATTTATATTTTTGTTTTATTCTTTTTTTTTTTTTTTCACAATGATATTAATTTAAACTTGTGGTACCTATTTGAATCTATCTTACACTCATACATTTCCTTCTCAATGATATTTATTTATATTAGCATTAATTTCTTAAATTTTCAGTTCATTTTTACATATGTAGTAATGATAACAGACAAACAGACAAATTAGTTCATCTATTATTTACTAATTGTTACTTTATATCGTATTGTATTTCTTTAAAAGTACTTATTCCATTTGTTGTTCAATAAATTTACATCACATTTTTTAAAATTAATTGAATGTTATTATCCTATAAATGCTATAAATATTCATCACTTGCTGTTTTCTTAAAATATTCATTGCTGACATATCACTTACTATTTGTTACTTATAGAACTTTTTTTCTTTGAATTTTCAAATATTTTAATTATTTTCTTTTTTTGTACTTCCAGGAAATAACTCTCCTGTGAAATTTTCATAAAAATTTCTTTTAAAAACCTTTTTCTGTAAAATTATGGTTATGATATAAGCGAATGAAAATAAGTGAGAAGGTGTATTTCTCGAGACTTTTCAAAATTTCAGGTTGGTGATATAGTATCCATCATCGAAAAGGTGACACCCTTCAGTAACAAGGATAAATCGTGGTGGAAAGCTAAACTAACAATTGCTAAAAACGAAAACGGCAAAATTATTCTCGGCAGGAAGTTTGAGGTTTTTTTCAGGAGTATAAGAATTTATAACTTCAAAATTTTACATAAATCTTTTTGATGTCTAACGGTTTAATTAATTAATTACCTGACAAAGTCATATGAAGACAACGGAATAAAACGGGAGTTTTTGCTAAATTGCAGAAATCTGAAATAAAAGAATTTTCGGCAGCTTTCGATGTGCTTTTCATTTGAATAATACTTCGTTCCTCTAAGATAGATAAATATACCTGGATAAATTCACACTTTTGTAATGATTATACCATAGAGGAATGAGGTATACTCGAAAACATTTTTGAGAAATGTAGAAGAAAGTTTTCGTAACAGGATTGATATGTAAATTTAGTGTACAAAAAATAGAAAGTGTATTTGAATGGTACTATAAGACCTATTACTTGTCGGTACCAAACAATGCTTTCAATCATACCTACGTACGTTTAGAGTATTTTAGGTCGGATTATTTCCGAGTGAGTGCGTCAAGATATTTGACGACAAGACAGGACCACCGGCTGATCAACAGCTACTTTCCGCAAAAAAGGACGCAGTTGTCACTTCTAGCAATGGTCATACTTTCTTGAAACCAACCACAAATTTGACATGTGCGTCCAAGAAATCAACTGGTTGTCATCCACCACGACGAGATCGTTCCCTAGTACGAACATTTTTACGAAGGCATGCGGAACGACAAACTCCGCTCGTCTTCGGAACAGATCTTGTTGAATACTTACAGAAAACCGGTGAAGATGGTTAGTTTTCAATTTTTAAATTTTTCATGCAATCTATCTGAGCTTTCCAGATGAATGCACTATAGCACGTACAAATTGCATAATTTGCTAATTTATATGAATTAATTAATTATTAGATCTTATTTTTATAGTGCCATTAATATTGAAGAAATGTGTGGAAGTGATCGAAATGCATGGTATTGTTACTGGTGTTTATCGCCAATGTGGTATACAGTCAAATATACAAAAACTTAGGTTTCATTTTTCATATTTCAATGTTTATATTCCTAATTCATTCATAAATTTTCTGATTTCAATCCATCTACTATTCACTTTTTGTTTGCCTTTTCTCGCTTTTCAAATTTAGCAAAGATAGAATTTAATGCTTTTGATTTAAATTCATTTCAAACTAAAACTTCAATTTGATCGATTATGCTATAATTTCAGGAATGGCTTTGATTCAGGACATTTACCGGATTTGCGGGATGAAGCAATCTTAAAGGATATTCATTCAGTTTCATCACTTTTAAAACAGTACTTTCGTCAGCTACCGAATCCATTATTTACATTTGAGCTTTATCCGGAATTTATAGTAAGTTAACATTGATAGAATTAAAAGCAGTGGTTTACAGCGAGATTTTTTTTTTTTTTTTCATAATCAACTTGCATGATTGAATTCTAAAGAAATCTATGAAATTTTTATAGCTTTGTGCATATTTACTTGTTGTATGTTATGAGAATTCATGGAATGTTAATTCAGATCATTTAATAGTTTTTAAAAATTTAATAGATTAATTCAGATCTAATAATTTTTCTAACTATTATAATTTTAGTCGTTCAAATTTGCATAGTTTACAAAAATTCATATCTGTGAATTCATAAAGGTTAGTTCCAGTAGAAACTATTCATTAAATCTTAACTAATATCAGTGTGTTATCATAGGGTGCATATGAAACAACTGATGATGAACAAGCTAATCGATTTAAAGATGTCATTGGAAGGCTACCACGTGAACATTACAGGTTAACATCATTTAATTAAGTGACCATCATATAATCCCTCATTTTTACGTAGCGAAAGTTTTAAGACATGTAACATGAATGGTATCTTAGCAAGAAGATACGTACATAATATTAATTTCGTCATGTTGCAATTATATATAATAGAAAAAAGGAAATAAAACAGTTATCAATGCTCTTTGACAATAATTTCATTGCTCATCTCAAATTTAATCAAGTTAATTGTAAATAAGTATTATTTGATTATTATTTGAGGTTAATATTATAAATTTTTCTTTGAAATTAATATACGTTTTAATTCTTTTCAGAATTAACAAATTTGTTGACGAATTTGTGACATTTTTTTTTTTTTTAATTTCAAAAGCTTTATTTCATTTAATAAATGGTTTCTCATTCATTATTTTCTTAATTGTAGGACAGCAAAATATTTAATTCGTCATCTGACTAAATTATGCCAATGTACTCATTTGACAGATATGAATTCGAAAAATCTTGCAATTGTTTGGGCTCCAAATTTGTTCAGGTTTTTTTAATTTACTTGTAGTTTTTTTGTTTTTCATTTTTCACTTTTTTCTTCTTTTGCATTCATGTAACATCTAAATTAAATTCTTTCAAAAAATTTTTGTTTTTTTTTTTTTTTTTAAATAATCATTTCAGATGCCCACCGTGTATTGACGACAATTCTGGTGGCAGTGATTCATCACTTTTGCAGGGTCTGAATGCGCAAACGGGTCTTTGTAATTATATACTTGCCCATGCAGTTTACCTATTCTCACTTGAAAATGATTCCCTTTCACTTCCAGAAAGTTTGTTCTTTTAATATACAAATATTACTTGTAATAATTACTTTTTTATTTTTCTATAAATTATTTCAGGGAAGTTATTAATAGTAATATCAAAATACCTTGCTTAGCAAAAATAATAAATGAATGTTAGACAGATTTCTTGAAAAAAAAAAATTATAATTTTTAATGTTTCGTTCAAACATATATATAAAACATCTAAATTGTTATATTAAATTTTAATTATAATTATTATTTAGACATATTTTAAAGCAGTTACTTTTTTAGGTTGTGATTCTCATATGAAATCATTAATTAAAACTAGTGAAATATTTGTTCTATTTTTAGATGCGATAGGCAGATCATCAGTATCATCATGTAGCGGTGGTACCCTATCACCAGATTTGGATCGTCGTCGTTTTATTGATGTTAACGGTGGACCAGCGACATTGCCAACATTTCATACCATTATCGAAAAACCACGACACAGGTTGGTGGAATGCTGCTATCATGCAAGAATAGCAAGAATAGAACGGATACATGTTACTTAACACTAAGTTAGTCTAAGATTAAACATTCAAATTTGATTTGATATTTTAAATTTTGAAACTTTTAACTGAAAGTTGTTTAAAATATGAAGAAAAAGTAACTTCAAAAATGACAATATTTAATATAATTTTTTGTGTTTGCCAAATCAGAATTTGAGAATAAGATTATAAATTAATGCAGAGAAACAAGTGCGCATCCTGGTAGCAAATGGCGACGTATGTTACGTGGTCCATCAATGGATAATGCATTTGCTAGCTTACGTACACGATGGAAAAAACATGGTGAAGAATATTTAGACAATGATAATTCTACTAATAGTGTGAAGTGGAGAAGGTAAAACATATTTTACTTCAATTTTTGTATTCATTATAATTGGTTTATTATTATTTCTAAATTAATTATTTATTATGCTTCATATATGCATCTTTTTTTTTTTTCTTTTTTTTTTAGAAGTCCGTCAGATACGCGATCATCATTACGTGCCGCACGTAGCGCATCGCTAATCTCATTTGTTACAAAAAGTGTTGAAGAATTTCGTAATGGTGTTTTACGAAGTTGGCGGCATTGTGCACCAACATTACGTGATGATTCGATAACAAATGGTACAAGTGAGGAACAACATTCGACTGCAACAGCAGTTGCAACAGAACTTGTAAGGCGTCGAGGCTTGACAAGTTTTTTGGCTAACGATCAGCAACCATCAACAGTATGCAATAACTATCTATCACATATTAAAATGACCATGTTTTAAAAGATTTTTTAATTTTAAAAAAAAAAAAAAAAAACTAATGAAATTTTATATTATATAATTATATCTTTCTATAAAAACCAAAAAAAAAAAACATTTTATATTTTTTAAGAAGTTTTTTTTTTTTTTTTTTTTTTTGTTGTTTCTTTTCTAATTTGAAACTGCTTACAAATCTTACTACTAAACATCACTGTTTGTTGCTAGAGAATATCATTTAATCATATAAAATTATGTTGCAATTCTAATAAATTTAATGTTCAAAAAAAAAAAAAATTTTTTTTTTTTCTTGAATCTTTAAATATTTGTGCAAAATCTGAAGCATTATTAATAATATTTATCATATATTTTTAGTCGACAGATACTAAATTAGCATCAAGTATAAGGGGTAGTATACCGGAAGCATTTTCGTTGGATACCAGTGATTCCGGTAACAGTCGACCGCCTTCCGTTACTCAGTGTGTCTTTTATTGTTATTGCTGTTTTTCTTTTATTTTTTTGTTTTTAACTTTATTTTTTCAATAGAAAATTTCCAGTTTTTATATGAGAAAAGAAGAAAAAGGAAGAAAGAATATATTATTATTATAAGTTTGATTCAGTGATATATTTTAGAAATGACTGTATCGATGATGGTGTAAGTTTGTCATCTGATAGTTATCGCTTTTTTGGATTCTATGAAGATGAACAGCAATCAGAGGAAGGTGTAAATTTACGAGATATTAAAGAAATATGGACAAAGGACAGTGCTGAATCTGAACATAACTCACATGTAGCATTTAATGTGAAAGCAATAAGAAACAAGAAAAAATTGTCAAGAAATGAAGCGGAAGATGATATGCGATCATCTTCAACAGACGAATGGTCTGATGTGGCCAAAAGTAATTGTAGTAGTAATACTAGTAGTAGCACTGGCTCATTACATAATGATTGTAGTCGATATGATAATGTTCCAATAGGTTTGTTTCATTTTTTTTTTTTTTTTTTCAGTTTAATTTTTATAAGAAATGATCAATTAGTAATATAATATAAACAAAATGTATAATGTTATTGTAGAAAGAAAAAATGAATCAATAAAATTATAATTGAATAATTCAAACAATTCGATTGCAACATTATTTTTTATTAAATAATAGATTATAATTATTACAGTTTTATGAAATTCAAAATTCCTCTAATTTTTAAATTAATTTGTAATAATGAAAATTTATTAAGAATTATTATTTTTACATTTCTTAAATGAATATTTGTTATAGGTGAAGATGCTGGTGAAGGACGTTATGTTGAAACACCATTATCGTTTTATGATTTACCACAAAATAATGTCAAACCTGTTCGATCAAATGTTCAGTTATACTTTTTTTAAATGCAAATATGTTATTTGAAATCGACCTTTATTGTTTTGTTTCCAAAAATAAATGGCTTTATTCAGTTTCTCTTTTCTTTTTTGCTACATTACACTTTCAGATTAGTCGAATGCATGAAATGTAAATCATTTTTGATTAGTTTAAAAAAAAAAAACTATTAATGACAGGAATTATACATTAAATTGATTGCTTCGAAACATTCACTAAATGAATTAATTCATTTATCATTTAAATCAACATTTCTCAGACATAATTCAGATTGACAAACAGTTTCTTATCATTGGAAAACGAAAGAATTTCTTGACAAAAGACTAAATTACTTCTTTATTTCAGTTAAAAACAAATCAGTTAATTAACTGCCTTCTTTTCAATGGACAACAGAAGATAAACACTTATTCGATGGAACTGATCTTAAATATATACTTAAGCATCAGATGATCTGAAAAAGAATACCAATACAATTAGAATGATAGAAAGTTAGAAATTAAAAAAAAAAAATCAAATTTATAAAAATTTTTTTCAAAATTTTTGAAAAAAATAATATAATTGATCAAATTTATGCTAGTGTTGGTATAGAAAAAAAATGTTCATTCAATTTAAATCTGCAATATTTGCATCGAAAAATAATTTTCCTTTTTTTTTTTTTTTTTGTTTGTTTGTCGCCCAATTCGTAACAATTACTTTTTATTTCAAATGTTTCAATTTCAGTTTTTCCTTCCTCCCTTAGTTATGTCTCATCTTTACAAATTTTTGATAACTAATTACGATAAACTTCCTTTAACATTTTCCATGTTATACAAGTTTGATAAATAAAGGATAATTATGTCTAATGTAAAATCTGAAAGAAAGAAAAAAAAAAAAACATATAAGTAATTATGAAATCATTATTTCCTTTCACTTACCAATTTTCAATTCTATTTTCCCTCTATCACTTCTTTCTTTTTTTTTTGATTGCACAAGATAAATCTAAAATATTTAAATTAACTGTTAATTATGGTGAAATTTCATTCAGTTCAAATTTACTAGTATTTAATTTTCAGGAAAAGTTGACCTTTGACCGATGAATATGCTTAGATAAACGAAAAAAGTCACTGAATAGTTTGAAAAAATCAAAAACATATATATATATGTATGTGTGTGTGTGTGTGTGTATGTGCGCATATGTGCGTGCATCAGTGTGGGTGTACGGGTGTGTATGTGCGCATGCATGCATGCAAGCATGATAGCTTGCTAATTTTACGACACTTTAAATCATCCGCTTAATGAATTAAACTGATTATTATCATAGTATGATAAGAATCTATTAATGTATATTATAAAAATTATAATACACATTAAGCGTTTATTGTTTTATTCTATCAATGAATATTGTATTAGTAAATGTGAATTCGAGGATTACCGACTCAATCATTTAAACATAATTCATGAATTCAAATTGTTCATTCGATCGTCTCCGGCGAAATTATCCGGAAATATGAATCCTTTTTTTCTCTTTCTCCAACGAACTAAGATATCGGAACTGCTGGGACTGCACCGGATCGGATATATAGCCTAAGCGATAATGGGGAAAAATACACACATACACATGTGTATGCACACATGCACACATAGATACACACATACGCACATGTCCATCATACATACACACACACACACACACACAGACACACAGACACAGACATGAACAGATAAAGACAGACGAGGACAGACAGAGACAGACATGAACAGACACAGAAAAGTAGGTGTAGCTGTATAAACGGTTGGCTATGGCATTTGGCTTAGCATTAAGTCATTGATTGATATCGCGTGCCTTTTTTGTGTTCATTCTCGTGTGATGATAACGGAGGAAGACGGATAAAGCAAATCCGTATTACTGAAAGGATTTATTTGGGAGAGAGAAGGAGAGAGGGAGGGTCAGAGAGGGAGAGGTAGAAAGATGTGGAGAAGAAGGGAAAGAGAAGAGAAATTGATCTGAGATATTTCTGTTAATCTTATCATCATCTCCTTTCTTCTTTTCATCCTTTTTACTCTATTTGTATAATAAGTATAACATATCATTGTATATCATTTGAAAATTCATTTCATTTTAATTTTAATTTGAAATAAACAAATTGAAGTAACAGTCATACAACATTCAACTCAATCCTAATTTGGATTACTTTCATTTTTATAAATTACTTCAACATTTTGTTCATAACAAGTAATGTATTTTTGTTATTCTTTTTTTTGTTCCATAACAAAGAATATTATAGAAGTAACTTACTGAAAGTCTTTTTAAAGAAATTTCAAATGAATTTTATTTAATCGATTTACTAACGCAATTGTCACATCGTCCATTACTTATTTCAGTCATTTTTTCTTCTTTTCTACTTTTTCTTCAACTCATTCTATTCTATTCATATGTTTGCGAAAGAGCGATTTAGGAATTATAAATTCTCAAAAAAAAAAAGAATTCTTTACTTATCATCTGATATGATCATTGTCCAGTTTGTATCACACATCTAGAATCAGCATCTAAATTATGCTTGTTAAATTTTTTTTTCAGTCTATTTTATTTTAATATGAATTAGTCATGTATTTTACGTACGTAAAGAATATGTAAAAATTTTATTTTATTAATGCGGACGTTTATCGTTTTTTTTTTTTTCACGAGCATTTCCTAAACAAAACTAAACGTTACCTTGGCAATTGCTAAATGATACAATGTTATGGTAAAATTACGTATGTAAAAAAATTATGTGTAAAAGGAACGTAATGTTGCCATTTTCATATCAGAGTTAAAGTAGGAAACATTTAGTATTCCGTATTAAATATAATCTGTCGTTTTGCATTTTTTTTTTTTGATTAATTTGTGATCACTCTTTTTTTTTTTCTTTTTTGTCAGTATAGTCATTTAATCTTTTCTTTACACAACTATTTCTTAAACAGAACTCATGTACGTCATTTCGATAATTGCTAGATGATACAATGTCATCGTAAAAATTACTGAATAACGTGATTTCACCGCTGAAATTGAATATTTTTGTTTTTTGTCTTTTCATAGTACGTTTATTTTATATGCTAATTATAAATAATTCGAGATGCATCCATGTGGGCTTATTTCCTTGGATGTCTGAGCCAACTCATCTTGCCTAGGGGTCACGCATGTAGGTACCTGGTTATGGTAAAGTAGTTTGTTTTGGTTTCCTTCGTATATATATATATATAAATTAAATGAGATAATTGAAAACGAAATATGGAATATATTTAGCTATACTATAAACTTTTATTTGTTAAATTATGATATTACATTTTTTTTTTTTCTTTATCGGTCTTCATTGATAACAAACATGAATGTGCTCTATGATTCTCTTATTTATAACTTTTTTCATTATCTTTCTTTTTCTTTTATTTCACTTTAGCCGAATTAATTAGGTTCTTTCTTTTTTGTTTTGTTTTGAATGATTGTTGTTTATGTGAAAAGATGTTTGGGAATTAAGAAAAAAAAAAAAAAGAAAAATTAAAAGCTTTTTGTTTCTTTCAGTTCGTTTTTTTTTTTTCGCAGTTCTGAATAACACAATTGATATGGATTGTGAAATTTAAATGAATTCGGTGTTTAAATTGTTACCCTTTCCTTTCTTTTTCACTTTATCTCTTTTGACCTTCTTTTAACATTAATTTACAGATATTTTGAATGTTTAATTTTATACCAAAAGAAAAAATTGTTGCTGTTCTGTGAAGTGGAAATTTTGTAATCATTTTTGTTTCGGGTTTTTTCAACATTTAAACGTTTTCATTTTGAAAATAGTTACAAATGAAAAGAAAAAAAAAAAGTGTCGTTTATTTACTGAATTGATGATGGAGAATGAGGGGAGAGAGGGAGAGAAAGAGAGAAATAAGCCGGTACTTTGATTAGTTCGTTGAAACTTATTTTTTTTGTAAGCAGTGAAATCAAGCAACACTTTCATTTCTAAAAAAATCGAAAATAGAAGCTAGACATTTTGATGTTATTTCTGGAATATGCAAAAAGAAAATTCAATTTCACTAATCTCTCCGGGGAATTTTAAAACTTTTGATCGTTGGAATCTTCCGCTTCCGGCATAACTATTGAGTGTTTTCTTTTTGTGATTGAAATAAAAGTTGAAAGAAAAGAGAATTCAGATTGATGATTCTAAAAATTATTGATAAGGCATATAGTTAGTGTTGAATTCATATTTTTCATTTTGTATGAAATTGAAGACAGTAGAAGTACAAATTGCGCTTATTGATCCAACATATAGCTTTTTTTTTTTTTTTTTTTTTGGAGGGGGTCAAATGAAGTATGAATGATGATTCATTCCTGTTTGTTTAATTTTTTATAGATGAAGCAAATTGAACATTGAAAAAGAAGGGAGAATTTTTTTTTTTTTTTAATTTTTATTATATACAATAAAAGAAAAATTCCGCTTTCTTTTTCTTCATCCTTTGTCCCTGACGGAGTTGTCACAAACATTCAGCGATATTGTCCTAATTCAATTAAAAAGAAAGGAAGAAAAAAGTTTGGCGAAATTTCGCAGTGTATTTATTATCCGTTCAATTGCATTCTTTATTAAGTATATTTTCAGCAATAAATTTTATTGTTAATTTTCATGATTTTGAAAGTTTTCTAATCAATTTATCTGCATTTCTTTTTTTCATCACTTCATCGTACTGTTTAGAACATAGAAAATAGTGGTAACAATTTAATTGTGAAATTTTATGAGTTTTTTAGAATGCAAAATTTGATTAGCTTTTTTTTTTTGGTATAGCATTTATTTACATTGTGGTTATCATAGTAACTGTCTCTTTGTATTTATGTGTTTTAATTCGTTATTCATCGTGATTATGTGATTATTGTAGTTTATAACATTAACAACAATGAACACAAACAGTAATACTGATCCAACGCAAATTTAGCATTAAAAGTAGAAAGAAATTCGAACAAAAAAAAAAAAAAAAAAGTAGGTAAACTACAAATACGAATAGTATGTAGAAGTGTTTGAAAAGATAAAGTGGCATTTTAAGAAGCGAAAATTGAATATCCAAACAAAAAGAAGTGACTATTGTTTGCTTTTATATTTTTACGAATTTTATTTTTGTAAATTTATTTAAAAATTTATAATCCTGCGAGTCAAGTAATACTTATAAATCTGTAAATGTTTATGAAATTTATGGATTGTTTATGTTTAAAGATTATTCTGTAAATAATGGTTTAGAAGTTGTATGACATTGTTTTCTTTTTTTTTTTTTTTCCTAAAAAAACGCCGTTTAATGTTCTTCCAGCATACACACTCATTCCAGTTCTTATTCTACTATAAAGTGAAATATGTGAATTATTTATTATCGATGAATTTTATCTATCATTTCATGTCAGTCATTATCAACTTGGAAGTCGATTTGGTATATCTATAGAAAATCATTACATTTTATTTGTTTGTTTGTTTTATTATATTCAATTGTTTATCATTTATTATTGTTAAGCATACGTTAAGCATTACTGGTTGCAATGTCATTTTATTAGGTAATGTACAATTTTATCCTTAATCATAATAAATTCGTAAATTAACAATCATGTTAGTTTTGATCTTTCTATAACGAATTAATCTGTTCGATCTTTCTGTCCATAAAAAATTAAACTATCTATCAATAATTTCTCTCATCCTATCTGTACGATGAATTATTCCGTGCAAAGCGGAGGAATTCATTGGTTTTAATTTTTATTGTGATATGAGTCGTCATCTGATTAAAGCAAGCAGCAAAGCTACTTTTTTTTTACTTTGGTTCCTGCGACAAATTTTGATTAGAGCAATCTTGTGGTTGATTATTATCATACACTTTTTATGTCTTTGTGTACATAAAAATTTTCCCTGCAAATTTATTCGAGAGTAATTGTGTAGTAGAAATTCTGATTATATTAGAAATATTAATGATATGATATCTTATACAAAATTTTACATTAATTTGTATAAATTTAATAATAAATTATCATTACATATAAATCGTATCGTATGAGCAGTTCAAATTTTCTTTGAGAAAAATTGAAGATTTTCTAAAATTAAATATTGTCATAGTGGTATTGAGAATATTTTTAATAAAAAAATGATTTCGATATAAATATAGATGGTAACAACATGGCATAATATGATCGAATATGATAATAATATTGTAAAAGTATGAGTACCGTTCAGGCTGTCAGATATTTTTTTTTTTTTTTCGTTTATCCTACATCCATTACAATAGGTCTAAATAAAAATAAAAATCAAATTTAAATGTTCATACTTGATTGTATGAAGTGATTAAGTTATCAGATTTTGATTTGAAAATTAACACTAGTTTGTTTATATCATTGAAGAGTGATGTTTTCTTTATACGTTAAATCGTTATCAAAACCTGAAAGAAATTATAAACGAAAAGATGATGATAGGATATACTCATGGAAAACATTTTATTATTTTTGTATTTGTTATTTTTTCTTTTGTTTTTATTTCTCCCAAAATTATATCGACAGTAAAGTAGTTGATTTTTTTGATCAAATATTGATTAGAAATCATTTGAAGTATATTATAACAATTATCCTTCAAATAAATTATTCCAATAGAACATCATAGTATCAATTTGCTTGAACAGTTATATTTCTAAAAAGAGAAAAAAAAATTTTTTTCAAAACTTTTTTTTTTCTTTTTTTACAATGTATGATTTATATTGCAGAGATTGGTATATCTGATTAAAATAAACAAAATAACGATTTATCGTTGTCACTTTCTTTTTTTTTTTCATTTTATAAACATTACATATTTTCTGTGGAAGTGCTATTTTTTTTCTCCAGATATTACTGCAAATGAAATATATAAAATTGTATTTAGATAAAAATAAATGAATATTTTATTGCTGTAATTTTTTTCGTTTTTATTTTTCCTAACATTAACATTTCAGTCTTTTGATTGAAAACTGTTTCATTTCTGTGTCATGCTTTTTTTCTAGTAGTAATGTTACAATTAAAATTATATTTTACAAGAGTAAATGATAAAATTTGACAGAAAAACATGTTATATATTTTTTAGCATTATTATTTATCTATCAATTGATGAACGCATCATTTCTATGCAGTGCTTGTTCCCGAAGTATCAGTGCGAAATTTGTTACATAAAATTTTCATTATAATTTGAAAAATTAGCAAAGTAAAATTATGGATTACCTTGCACGTATATTATGCGATGTGGATGAAATACAAGTAAGTTATCAGTATCAAACCGGTTTTTTTTTTCTCCTTTATAAAATGGAATAATTTTATGGTAAAATTGTTAGCTAATGTTGCAAATTAAGGAAATACCAGAGTTTAACTTTCAATATATTTGTCATGCAAGAAAAAAATAATAATAATAATTGCAGTTGAAGCATTGATAAATGTTAGAAATATTATTTTCATTAATTCATTGAATTTTTTTGATTTGTTGTTTGTTTCTTTTTGTTTTTTTTAAGTTCACATTGCATGATAATACCAATGTATTTCGGTCCATTTTTTTTCTTTACAATGCAAATAAAAGGTTCATTTTACTGATAATTCAGTCAATGAATAGATAACAAATGATTAAAAGACTTATATCATAATCCTCCTTCCGATAAGTTTTACTAGGTTAATTGATTATTTAAAAAAGAAAAAATTTACTATACTGAATATACAAACATTCTCAACATTTTGTTGATTTTTGCATATAAATTATTTAATGAGATAATGATAAGATAAATTTTTCCAATAATGTTTGATTAAATTTTCGTGTAACATTAATAAAATTTATCAGTTAAGAAGAAAAAATTAATTTAATATGAAAAATAATATGTTGACTAAAAGATTCTTATGTCATTTCAGGTATTCGATTATTCATTGAATAGCACAGTGCCACATATAACAAATTGTGCTGAATCATCAATCCTTGTCATTACACCATTAATATTTTTGATCATATTTAGTCCACTTATTCTATATGACCTCAAGAAAAGTCGACATCCTCCATTAGAACTCTATTCACCAACAGTTGCTCGAATAGTAAGTGTATTTCATGCATATATTATGCTTCTACTATTTTTTCACTTTGTTATACACGTATTTTTTATAGTATTTTGATAGTTAGTAATGATCTAATTCAGCACTAAATTTTAATCATGTAATTAAGATATTTAATGAAATTTCTGGCTAGTAATTAGCTCGCGGCATGTTATTTTACTTATGGTGGAAAATTTTCTGATTTTGCTTCTTGTTTTTGTTTTTGTTTTTTTTTTTTTTTTTTTTTTTTTTTTTTTTTTGTGGAATAAAATTATTATATGATGAAGTTAACAATAGGAAGGTTTACTGAATGAATTTAGATTCTGTGTTTCTTGTTGGTAATGAATCGTCTAACTGCAACAATAATCAATCTGATAACATGGTTTCGGACACCGTTAACATATCAACCGTATAGCATCATGTCATGTTGCTGGCAAACGGTAACGTATTGCGTATGTTTGCTGTTACTGATTGCCTATCGTAATCGTGGCTTAGTGACTTCCGGCGTTTTGTTCAACTTTTGGCTTCTTACTGCAATTTGTGCATTTCCAGAACTTAGACGTCGAGCTGCTTATGCTGAAGATTTTACCGGCATTCAGGTTAGCAATATACTTATACTCTTACATTTTTGATTGTTATAAACATGAAATTTCGTTTCTACAGCAGAAAACCACAAAGCTTTCTAATTTAATTAAAGTGTCTAAATGGGGAATTGGTTTTAGAATTTGATTTTATTCTCTTTTCTTTTTTGTTGAAAATTTGTTTATTTATATCGTTTAGGATAAAAATGAAGTCTCAGTGAAATATGTATTGTATATAATCTACTACGCATTCATATTGTTCGAAGTATTCTTGTCATGTTTTGCTGATAAACCAAGATATTGGTTGAAAGATGTAAGCATGTTTGAATCGTGTTATCATTCTCTATCTAAGATCACAAAATTTAAACTTATTTTTGTATCTTTAATGTCAGTTACTAAAGGAAAAAGCATCTTTTAGCTGTTATTTCAGGAAAAACTTTGTCCAGAAGATAATTGTTCCTATCTGAATAAAATCACATTTAACTGGTTTCACAGCTTGGCAGCACGTGGTTTTCGTAGACCGCTCGAAGTTAATGATTTATGGCGATTACGACTACATGAAGAAAGTGAAAATTTGATGAAAAAGTTCAAGCGTTATTGGTTACCAGCGGTTAATGGTATGCTTATGTATTACATACTTCTTTCCATATTTTTCCTTAATTTAATGTTGTGATTGTTAAATATATTCAGTAAATTTAAAATTTTGAAAAGAATGGAGAGCGTTGTGAAAGATCTGACGCTGATTTGCTATCGTTTGCATTTAAGTCAGTTTGACTCGTTGTTTATTTCTTTTTTCCGCAAATGTTTTTCACATATTTTTTAAGAATTATCAGATTGATCATTGCAAAAAATGAAATATATTGTGATTTTATTAGGAATATATTTCAAGGTATTCTTGTCTTTTAATTTTAATACATGTAATTAAATTTAATTTTCAGCTTACTATAAAAAGAAGCGAGCAGCGGAACAATCAATTTCACTTAAGGTTCCTTAATTTTCCATTCAGAAATTTATCTATCTCTTTGAATAATTATGCTTGTTCTGTTACTTTTTGATTATTTGTATTAGATTAGTCTTATTTTAGAAACTTAGTCCAAAAACACAGCCATCATTACTGTGGGCGCTTGCGAAAACATATCGCTGGACCATTTTGTCTGGCGCTGCAATGAAATTTGTATTTGACGTATTAAATTTCGTCAGCCCGCAACTTCTCAGGTTAAATACTTTTTTGTTTTGCTGGAATCGATTCTTCATGATTTTTTTATTCTTTTTTTCGACTTATAATAAAACATGCCTTAATGTTGAGTATATTCAATTAGTTTTTGTTCAGTATACCTTATAATAAAGAAATTTGGTGCATCAGTTTGCATAAGGCCGGTTAATGATGTTAGTTAATAGAAATTCTTTAATATTGTAGTATTTTAGATTTTTGTGTCTGTAATTGGGAAAATTCCATAGCTAATTGTTTTATGTACCATTCAAGTAATTTATCTTTTTTTTTACAGTGCATTAATATCGTATATCGAAGATATGAAGCGACCGTTATGGATGGGTATTGCTATATCATTTGCCATGTTTGCTGTTGCACTCGTTCAGTCAATGGTTGGCCAGTTATATTAAAACAGTTTCTCTTTGTTATATGAAGTTATTGTTCATCTTAAATTTATCGGAAAAAAAGTAATAAGAAATTCCAACCTCAAGGAATTCAAAAAAAAAACACGAAAGGATTCTATAATGGATTAAAAAATTCTTGGAAAAGCTAGAAACATTTCGTGCCTCAACTGTTCTTTTAAATGGTTTTCAGATTCTGCATCAGTATTTTCACAAAATGTTCATGTTAGGTATTAATGTACGTTCTGTGCTGACAAACTCTGTATATGTCAAGGTATTTTCAGTATGATTTTATTTTGTGACTGATTTACTTCTCATTATTCTGAAATATATATATACGCAAAAGTTTTCTGCTGAAAATATTTTTCGTTGAAATAGTTATTTCGTATTCCTGAACTAAATGACTGTATTTAAGTATTCAAAATCAGTTTTACTTAATTTCTTTCTGTAGGCGTTAATGTTATCTAACTCTGCTCGGAAAAATCGTACTGTTGGTGAAATTGTAAATTTGATGTCTGTGGATGTCCAACGTTTTCAAGATATCGCCAGTTTTATTATGCTTTTTTGGTCTGCTCCATTTCAAGTAAGTCTACACATTCTTTTTATATTTATATAGTAATCATTTTTATGTTGGAAATTAATTTCCAAGTTTTAATGAAGATCAATCTCTAATTGGTTTATCATTTCATTACTTCTGGCCCTATTACTTTATCTGTAGATTTTTTTTTTTTTAATTACAGATACTGCTTGCAATTTACTTTCTGTGGCGATTGCTTGGAATAGCAGTTGTTGCCGGTCTCACCGTACTTTTCGCAACAATTCCCTTAACTTCATATATTTCTCTACGAATGAAAAACTGTCAAGTAATTGTTTCTAAATCATAAAATCAAAGAAGTGGAAAGTCGAATTTCTTGTGTCTGATTTGTCATAAAAGAGTTTGTTTAGAATATTTTCTCTTAAATGTTCACATTAAATCAATCAGTCTTTGAAAAATGTTGCTCCTTTATTTGTTTGGAAAAATTTCATACTGTTTATTAATAATTTTTGAAATGTAATGTCTATATGGAAGTGATGAATTTCAGGGAAGACAAATGAAACTGCGAGATGAACGTTTGAAATTCATGTCAGAAATTTTAAATGGAATTCGAATAATCAAATTTTATGCTTGGGAGAAAAGCATGCAAAAACTGGTCAATTACATTATTTTCAATATTATTGTTTTTGAGTTGTTCAAAACTCAGTATTTATAAGTAAAAGTTATTTGAGTACTCAGGTTTTGGAAATTCGCGAGAAAGAGATTGCTGTACTACGCGAAATTGCGCTTTATAATGCTGCAATATCGTTAACTTGGTCATGTGCGCCATTTCTTGTTGCTGTTGTCACGTTTGGCTTATATGTGAAAATTGATCCACAGCACAACCAACTTACACCTCAGGTAAGATAAATTAGGTGCTTAGTTTAAATTCAGCGATGATGAATAAATCCGAATTAATTCAATTCTGTCAGGCAATTTAAAATAAGTTGTTGTTAACTTAAGCATGAATATCTTGAATTAATTCACTCCAGATAAATAAAATGAAATTAACTCAAATGGGATTTAATTAGTTCAAAAAGGAGGATGGATTGCTTCGTACTAGCGATTAGAATAAATGATTCATTCTATATGCGATAGTTATTTATTCCAAACATAAGCCAATAAGACACTAAGCAGTCGAAATTGACATAAGCCAATTAAGCACTGAATAATCAAATTTGGTTACAAAAAAAGAAATGATTATATTTTAATCTCAGATGTGATACTCAAATACCATTCTATCATATTGGTTTAAATTTAATTACTTTACAGGTTACATTCGTTGGCCTTTCACTTTTCAACTTGATCCGTTTCCCAATGACAATCTTTCCATTAATATTCAGTCAGGGGACGCAATGTTCGGTTAGCAATACCAGGCTGAAGTCATTTCTGTCGGATGATGAAATGCAGCTTTCTGTAGTAGATCGAATCTCTTCAGGCGGTTAGAAATTGCATATGACACTTCTTTTAATTCCAAATAGAGGATCACTTCGATTTATTTTAGTATTATTTTTTATTGTTTTAGTATTACTTCGATTTATTTAGATTTTACTTACAGCCTCATAAGTCAATTTCATCACATTTTAACTTCTAATCTAGCTAATTAAAACTAAAAATTAATGAATTATTGGATAATCCTAACTAACCTCTGTTTTATTTTTATCGAGTAATCTGCTAATACTTTTGTAGATTATGCCTTGTCGATACAGAGTGGTAATTTTTCTTGGGACAATAATAAAGTGACATTGAATAATATCAATTTAAAAATCAAAAAAGGCGAGCTTGTTGCTATTGTTGGGAAAGTCGGCAGTGGTAAAAGTAGCTTGCTTTCTGCTGTCTTAGGTATGTTTTCATTTTTGATAGTTTTATTTTTGCGTTCATGTTTTTTTACTTCATCAATTTCATATTGTTTTGCTCTAGACACTGAAAGAATTTCAGTCTAAAATATGACATTCTATTTATTTCCGCAAAAAATTTAAGGCGAAATGGATAAATTGAACGGTAATGTGGATGTTGTTGGGTCGATTGCTTATGCCCCGCAACAGCCGTGGATCCAGAATTTGTCGTTGATGGATAATATTTTGTTTGGCACACCTTTCGATCCTCAACGGTATGAAACAGTGCTTGATGCATGTGCGCTGAAACCAGATCTCGCAACATTACCAGCTGGTGATCAGACTGAAATTGGTGAAAAGGTTATATTTAGATTTTGCCCGGATTTTACTATTATATCTTTGTGCTATATTCAGATTAAAAAAAAGTAGGAAGTGGAATATATTACCTTGTTGCGTTTTTAGGGCATTAATTTGAGTGGGGGTCAGAAACATCGCGTAAGTTTGGCACGTGCAGTATACGCCAATTCAGACATTATTCTTTTGGATGATCCGTTGTCAGCTGTTGATGCTCACGTTGGACGACACACATTCACCCGTGTCATCTGTTTGTTTCTTTTCATTCTTTGGATCTCTCATTTAATTCTTATGTAGTTACGCAAAACGCTATGACTGCAAAAATATTGAGTGCAACCATTTCCAGAATACCTTTGGAATCATTTACAGAATAAATGAAACGAATCCGGAAACAGAATACATAAGTTACAAAGTCAAAAATGAATTCTTTAAGCATCTCAAACTGGCTTATTAGCCAAGAAAACGCGTATTTTGGTAACACACGGACTACATTACTTGAAGTATTGCGATCGAATTGTCGTCATGAATGGTTAGAATTTTTAAAATTTAGTTTTTCCCAGCCAAAATTTACTGCCTTATTTAGTTGATTAAGTAAGGCATTGAAAAAAAAAAAAAAAATTTTTTTTTCTAAACCTACATGAATCTGGTATTCATAGATGGTAAAATTACCGAAGTGGGCACATTTCAAGAATTAGTTCAAGCACAAAAACATTTCGCAGAATTTCTGGAAGATTTTCTTATGAACAAAGTTAAACAATGCAAGCAGGCACAAGATGAAGGAGACTGTTAGTTTTACTTTAATTTTTACTCTCAGATATAACGTCAGACTTTATCTCAACTTTAATCTCAACCACAGAACTCAATCCATTTGAGCTTTGTTCCAGGTGTATGTGTTATTTCTGTTTGTCTTAAGTAAAAAATGACATTCTGTTAAGTTCGTGATATATTTCCAGTTTTCTTTTAGACACAGATCTTCAGATGAATTTATGCAAAGTGTTAAGTGACTTGTGGTATTTTTTTTTTTCCAGATGGCAGGTGATAAACTATATCTTAGATTCTGTGGACCAGCAATATCCTGGTAATTACAATATCTTGATATAATTTCAGCAGAAGAAATGGAAGAACTACTAAAAGATTTGCAAGTTTTGAATCCGGAACAACGCAAACATTTGGAAAGTTTTAGTGGGACAAGGCAACACACAGATAGTACTTTAACAGTTGCATCATCTATCAAACACATATCTTCGCGAGACAACTTACCAGCCGAACAACAGGTTACTGTTATTTTCTGCAGAATTTTGATTATTACATTATCTGAAACTATTATACTAAATGAACCTACAACAGTATAATATTGATAACAGTTTCTTTGTTAATAAATCATTTTAGGATGGTACCACCGAACAGGATGTTGCAGCGAAAAAGATCGATAGTAATTTAATAAAAATCGAGATTGGTGAAAAGGCAGATGGTATTGCATTGTCTGCACAAACGGCTAATAAACCAGCTATAGCAAGCAATGATGAACGTTCAAAATTAATTGAAAAGGAAGGCGTTGAAGTTGGAAAGGTCTCTATGGAAATCATTAAGAAGGGAAATATTCTTGTTTTGGTTGCAAAGTGGAAATAAGAAATGATCGTTTAGTTGTGCCATATCATGCCTGAAAGTGAAATTGATAATTTGAGCAGCGCATCGTTTTACACCATTTGTGGTGCGATTGATTCATGATTGAAATTTGTTGCTAAAAAGAATATAATTGTCTCAAAAAGTGCATAAATTAAAGTAAGGGTCAAAAATTAGTAAACTGAAAATTACAAATTGAATTTCGAAATTAGATTGGTAAAATTCTCAACAAATTTGCAAAATTTGTATTTTTATTGCAGGTGAAATTTGCAGTGTATCTTTTGTATCTTCACGCTATTGGTTATGGCACAACAGCAGTCTTTGTTTCGATTTATATTTTTTCATCTGTGCTTGGTGTTTCATCCAATTTATGGTTAGCCAATTGGTCTGATCATGCCAACAAAGGAAACATCACGGCAGAAGAAAACGACACAAATTGGCGTTTAGGAATTTACGCAACACTCGGCTTGGGACAAGGTGTGTTATTGTAGGAAGTTAATTACTTAGGCATTTTTAAGTTTAACACATCTTCGAGTGTTTTTCAACGTTTTGCCGTTCCTTTTCTGTCTTTCTCTTTCCCTCACACACAAAAACATTCCAAATATCCAACTGATCTAATCGTGATACCTTTTCAACCTAACAACTTTTTTCCTCCGACTAATCTTTGCTATTAGCCGCAATGGTTTGTACTGGTTCAATTACAATGGCATATGGAATGGTTTTTGCGAGTCGAAAATTGCACGAAGGAATACTGCGAAATATTATGCATTTACCAATGGCATTTTTCGACATAACTCCGCTCGGACGCATTGTGAACCGTTTTGGGAAGGTATTTTTTATAATTACATAATAACTATGATTTTATATGTATGTTATGTTAAGTGCTAAATTCCAGCTTTTACGATTTTTTTCGTTTGTAATGGGATTAGAAATTCAAGTTCAAATTCAGCAATACTCAAAGTAATGACGTTTAAATTCATCCTAACTGACTATAATAATACCTGTGCAGTGAAAGAAAATTAGATGACATGATGCTTTATTTCTTCTTTGAATAGCAAATTCTTTTTTTTGATTATTCTTACAAAATTTTTCTTCCTATACATGGTGAGATGGAGAAATTATGGAATTATTTGCTTTGGGATTTGCTTGTCTGCTGGCTCGAAATCTTTTGATTTTCTATCGTAGATTTATCCTCTTAATAAATGCTGTAGGGGGATACTAGTAATTCTTTCATTTTTCATGTTCATGTCATGTGTATGTATTATTTATTTTTGTTTAGCTCCAAAAGTTTTATTATATAATTCCTTGTTGCAGATTCATAACTTATATTTATTTTTGAATCTATAAAAAAATCACATCCTGCACCCGATAGGCAATGGGAATTTGCTGATTATTTAGAGTTTTTAAAGTAAACATTATTGCAGGATATAGTAACGGTGGATATTGAAATACCAAAATCTATTGATGATCTTCTTGATGATTGTCAAATTCTTGTTGCCATTTTAATTCTTATTGTTTTCATATATCCTCACTCATTTTGGGTTTTTATCACATGCGCTTTCTTCAATTTCTTCATTCTGGTATGAGACACTGTCATTTATGTAGTACCCTTTGTAAGAGGATGGTAACCACTTTGATATACTAGTTGGTGATTATGAATTTCAAATTTTAGATTAATTTCTTGAAATTTTCAAGAGTGGGGAATTTTTGTTTTTTATTAGGAATACTGTTGAACGATTCAGACGGAATTTTACCACTTACTCCCTAACCAATTTCCTTACATATAACTGTGGTAGGTTTGTTGACTTTTTTTTATTCTTATCGAAATAGTAATAACATGAAATAAAATTCCTCCCTTGCAACAATACTTTCCGGTTTCTTCTCATAGATCCTCATAAATCCTTATTAATATCACATGATGGGTTATTTTGTATTTTCTCTTCTGGATGCATTTCACAGTCAAATATTATAAAAAAAAAAAAAAAAAAAAAAAACATCGATTATAAAAATATTTGTTTAACAGACACTAAAATTACAAATAATTATTTGCATGGTCACTTCACTTGTTCTATCTTAAGTCAGAAAAAGTATCCAGACTTTTCCATGCAACTGATATTTTTATGCTAGACATGCAGTGTTTAAATCCCATCGTCAATGCTTTCGAATTTGAATGATTAAGAAAAAAATCCGAAATCCAACGTTTGATTTCTTTTCAACAAATTCATTGTTTTGATAGGGAGGTAAACAAAAAATTTTCATGATAAATTAGTTTAACATGTTGTATGAATCTTCTCATTATGTTGCTCATTTCAGTCGGACGAATTTTGTAACATTTTTTAATTAGATGATACTATCTTTTTTTTTTCTCTTTTGCCATTCATAGATTTCTTCTTTTTTTGTGTCGCAAGAAGTTACGAATCGTCACCAAATACTTGGAAAATTTTGATATATTGAGCATACATTAATTATTTATCTATAACTAGATCTGGCCTAGATTTTAATTCTACATCAGTCTATTTGCTGTAAAATTTAATTTTCTATCTATCTATCTATCTATCTATATATATATATATATATATACAGTTAATACATGTAGATTTCCTTAATTTCTATCATGTATATTTTATATAGAATAAAGAATAAATTATAAGGTTTTGTATGGCTAGCTGAAAATTGTTTACTTTTAGTGTCCAAATTTTACAATACTATTCACAGCAAATGTTATCTACAGTATGTTCAGATTATTATACTTAATTATTATTAATATACTATTGTCTATGAAACAATAAATTTCAAAATTAGGATGATAATCTTCAGTTTAGATAGAAATGTGTATAATTCACTCTCGAGATGGGTAACAATTAATGAGATAACAGGGAAAATTGCAGGATATAGAAATAGTGGATGCATTATTGCCGCATACATCTCATTCATTCATATCAACAGTGCTTGTTGTTTTAATGACAACAGCTGTAATTCTATACGCTACACCGATGTATTCAGTCATCATACCTTTTCTTGCTGCTATTTATTTCCTTGTTCTGGTATGCTTCATCAAAAACGAAAATTCTACTGTCCTTTTTTTCTTTTTTAGAGAGAGAGAGAGATGATAATGATAATGAAATGATCGTTTCTGGAATGAAGAAATAAGAGAATATAAGTTATTACAGTAACTGTTAGCGACAATTATTAAAATATTTAAAAATGTCTTTTCGCAAACTGTGCTCTTTTTTCTTATTTAACTCAGTTGATCACTGTATTGTAATTATATTTAATGGTAGTGAGTGGAAGTTATAATAATTGTTGCATGCATTTTTTTTTTTTGGTAAAAGCATGGTATGAGAAGCATGTCGTTCTTTTATGTACTTTTTTATTTTGCAAAAGAAAAATTTGGTTTTCCGAAATGTATTATTTGAAGAATATGATTTCCATATGAAACATACTTTATTATTAGACGAAATTTATCTTTGCTGATGATATTATGTTAATAGTATGAATTTTATAGCTTTTAGTAATTATCTTTTTGATATCATTATTGCTTGCTGTTTTTCTGTAGATTATCCTGTTCATTATGAGTTAATGGTTTTGATGTTTATTGGTTGTTAATTCTGATCATCATTTTTTCTTCAGATTTTTTTTTTTTTTTAATATTTTCTGCAGTAGGGTATTTTCGTCTGCTCAAATGGTATTACTATAGTCTGCATGTTATCCTGTTGAGCATGCTTTATGTATGATCCGAGAATGAGGATGAAATAAAAGTTTCTTGTACATAATCATTTCAGCCGGAAATTCCATTCAGCAAATCTGGATTATTGTGGTGTTCATTGTCCTGCAAATAGCATGGCTGCTGCATTGTTGAAAGTTTTACAAATTTGCATGTGTTTGCATGTTTGCAGGATTTGCAAGAACTCGACCAACGTCTACCATCATCACTGATCACCCTTACTGGATGTATTATTACCGCTTTCATTATTATGATTGTGCCGGTACTTATGACGCCGCAAATTATCCTCCCTTTTGCTATGATTTTGTTTTCAAATTTTACGTTAATGGTAATTTTTCAATCTATACTGCATGAAACATGGATATAATAGATTCGAGTTCAAAATAGATTGTAAGCATGGTGCTATATGGGATATTGTTATTGTTGCTTATTTTATTGTATAATATTGCTATTTTATGCTAATTTTTTCCGTTTTTTTTTTTTTCTTTTTAAACAAAATTCTTGTTCAGCAAGGAAGTGATTTAGTTTATATAGCAAGTTTCGACGTTAACTTCTTGGCTTTAACTTTTGCTTATGCTTAGGTTTAATAGTTTTTAAGCCTTCGTATGCTATGATGAAACAATGAGCAGTAATGTTTTTTCATCTTACTCATAAGATCATCATTTCTTTGACATTAAAATGCATTTCCAGATCACAGTTTAAATTAACCTGTGGGAAAGTAGGCATATAAAGTTAAAAAGCCTATCTGATGCGTGCATTTATATAGTATGAATATGCATCTCATGTAGAGCATTAAAAAAATCAGACGAAATTTTCATTAAAAAAAGTTTCTCTACTATCAGTTATTTTTTATTTTTTAGTTATGCTTTTGTCTCAGTTTGTTGCACAGCTAGAGTTGTCCATATGTTATCCATGTGCACATATTCTGGAAAAATACTTTGGATTGCCTTATTTCTTTTTTTGCTAACTACCGAAGAAAATGTTGATAATTACTCATAAGTTGATTTATTTCTTGCTTTATCTCACTCTATTGCTTCAAATTTTATTTTGGCATGCAATTTAATAAAAGCTTAATTATAATGTGAGGAAAAAGAGCAACCTCATAAATTTGGTAATACTTTGAAGAACAATAATTATAGAATTTGAGTAAGATTCATACAATATTGCAATGCATTACAAGTTTAAAGTTCTTCTCTTGTTCATGCTTATACGCATTTAATGACAGCTTGTATGCTATATTCACCGCTAGCTCAGGAATTTAGAAACCGGAAAGTATTTTGTAAAGCTGTAATTTTTTATCATTAAAAAAATATGTTTATTTTAACCTATCAGATATTAGCAATGCATATCGTTCATTTCCAGCGTTTCTACATTTCAACATCACGTCAATTAAAACGTCTGGAATCTACCGCTCGATCTCCTATTTACTCGCATTTTCAAGTTAGTTTTTTATTCACTGCTAAGGGAATGAAGATTGTGTGAAAAAAATTTTAAAGGACTTTGCTGTTAAACGTTGCTGGTTGGCAGTAATTTTTCATTTTTTGTGACTACTTGCAAGAAGAACTATTAAAATGATTATTGTGATATTGGATCATTTCTGGATAGAATTCTTTTTTTTTCTGGATTCTAGATAAAGTTGAAAACATAGGCAGAAATAAAGCTGCTATAACATTGAAGCTTGGAAAATTTTGGTATTTCTAAATTCGGTTTTTTTTTTTTTTTTTCAATTTTGGTGAGCAAATTTTCTGTTAGCAAACATCAAATTTTACTTTTCATCACTTGGAATCCATTGTGATAATTTTCAGGAATCGATCCAAGGATCAGCTTCAATTAGAGCATATCGATGTATGAATCGTTTTATCCATGAATCTCAAGATCGTCTTGATAAGAATATTGTTATACAATATCATTCATTGGTTGCTAACAGGTGAATTTTAATCAAATACTAATAAGGGGCAGCTATTCACTTGTACTTCTGTATCTTTGAGGCGGTTATCACAGAAACTAACAATGTATAGATTTAAAATAGTTTTAAATTTCAGATGGTTAGCAGTACGCTTAGAACTTGTCGGTAATCTTATTGTGTTCTGCTCGGCTTTATTTGCTGTATTTTATAGAGAGAGTGGTTCAGTAACAGCTGGTTTAGTTGGATTATCCGTTGCATATGCTCTTAGTGTATTGTTTTGATTTATTTATTTTTATTTTTTTGGAATTTTTAAATTATGAGTCTTCATTTCCGATTTTTCAGTTAACTCTGTAAGAGCGATAATGATACGATAAAATAAAATAAAATGAGAAATAAAATAGTTCATATTTCCATGATTTTTTATGTGGTTTTAACTAGAATTGTATACTTTTCATTTGAGATAACACAAACTCTAAATTGGGCCGTACGTATGGCTAGCGAATTGGAAACCAATGTTGTTGCTGTTGAACGTCTGAGAGAATACACCGATCTACCGACTGAGGTGAGATGTGTATCATGAAATTTTGCAATTAAAATAATCTGATTCAAGCAAAGTTGGTATCTTACTGTATTATATTATTGGAAATAATAGGAAGTAGGCATTAGGATGTATTTGGAAGGTTTTAAGTAAATGAAAAAAATGATGGATAACTTATTAATATGATATCTTGATGTACCATGTTCATTGTCGAATGTTTTACAGTAAAACTTTTGAAGTTATATTAATGAAACTATCATTTTAAAATTATATCACTATTTACGTTATTTAAACTTATATTTAACTTGTATAGAAAGCTCAGATAATATTTGATACATATGAAAAAAATAATTTCTAAAGTATTACCTATTAATACGTGATAAATGTTTGCAGGGTTTAGCGAGTGAAAACTTAGCGCATACGCCACGACGAGATTGGCCAAGTAAAGGAGAAATTATTTTCGAGAAGTTGAAAATACGATATCGCGATAATTTGGAATTTGTTTTGAAAGGAATCAGTGCAACTATTCATCCAGCTGAAAAAATTGGAATTGTTGGCAGAACCGGTGCAGGTCATATATTTTATTTATAATCCACTTTATATTCTGCTTGAAAGGCATTAAGCGTGATACATTGTTGTAACCAAAATCCCTAGATTTTTACAACTACTGCATGATTGTATAGTTGATAATCCCTGATCCAGAATTGAAATCAAATTCTTCTTTTTAAAGAGAATCAAAATGAGAATTAAAGTTGTGTATCAGTATTCATAGAACAGTTAAGGATTGTCACTTTAGTGAGCAATAACATATCTCTTTCAGGTAAAAGTTCTCTCACACTTGCTTTGTTCCGTATTATTGAGGCAGATTCAGGTCGAATATTAATCGATGGTGAAGATATATCGAAAATATCTCTGGATAATCTTCGCTCAAAATTAACAATTGTTCCACAGGTACCATTTTTTCATGATTGATTCAGTTTTTTTACTTGAATTCACTATGATGAAATATTCCCTTCATTTCTATGTTTATGCATACTTCCATTGTATTATGAATGTATTGAAAATTTCCATTAATTGTGTTGATTTAAGGATCCTGTTGTGTTTTCTGGAACGTTACGCATGAATTTGGATCCATTCGGCCATTTTGATGATGCCTTATTATGGAATGCACTTCGAACGGCTCATCTGGATTCGTTGGTGCATTCATTTCCAAACAAACTGGAACATAAATTAAGTGAAGGTGGTGAAAATATTAGGTGAGAAGCTGTTTCAAAGTATCATCCTACAAGCAGATTAAGCTTGTTAAACTGTTATAAATTCTGTGCAACATACGTACATATTATTCAGTTCCAGAGAAAATGAAAGTTCCAGAGAGTTTTTAATTTTCAAGTTCTAAAAAGACTACATTTGTATAACCAGAAAAAAATAATATGCTTAGAGGGTACAGATATGTTTGTGCGAAAATTTCATGCACATCTAAAAAGTTATACTATTCCTGAGCATTTGTTATGACCAAAAAAAAAATGAAATAGAAAGATGCTTTTTGGTGGGGAATCTTTACACTTGTAAATGAATGTAAATGTTGTATTTAAGAATATTTGATATCGTCATGATGCATATAATTAATATATACACCAATGAAAATAATCACTGTCATTTCAGTGTTGGACAAAGGCAACTGCTTTGTTTAGCTCGAGCAGTATTGCGAATGAGTCAGATTTTGATTCTGGATGAAGCAGCAGCGTCTGTTGATATGGAAACGGATGCGCTAATCCAGAAAACAATTCGCGAGCGATTCTCACATTGTACAGTGCTTACAATTGCTCACCGTTTACATACAGTAATGGATAGTGACAGGTTGGCTTTATGTTAATATTTTTTACTCAGAAATGATTTTTTTGGTTTCCAAAATGAAAAAAAAAAAAAAAAAAAAAAAGGAAAATAAGTACTTTTTATCTCTTTGTTTTATTGATTTCAGGATTTTGGTACTTGAAAATGGTTACATTCGTGAATTCGACACACCAAGAAAGTTATTGGATGACCCGGATTCATTATTTCGTGCAATGATGAAAGAATCTGGATTGTTGCCTACCAAAGAACATTGAAATATTCTGATCCACTTTATATTTCAAAATCCTAGATCTCTGGTTAAACTAACTTTGTTAGTCATGCGATAAGCTACTTTATCTGGTTACCACTTATTTACTATGCTGAAATGAATCCAAACAATTCTTAGTGATTAAATTTATTGAAAATTTGTACAATGTTTGAGGAAATTATTTAACGATTAGATTCTTCTGAATATTAAGGTGTTTTTCTAATATAGCCACCTTTTCAATTTCTGTTCAATAAAGTATGTTTGGTGATTCTTTTGGTTTATTCATGAATCAGTTTCTTCCATCGCTGAACACAGTTTCTGTACGATATAACTGGTGATTTGTTTCCTCTTTTACTTGTCAATTATATTTGATGTAATCTTCCATGCAAAAGCAATTTTTTTTTTTTTGAAATGCTTGCCAAAAAAAAAATATTTCTGTCGTTTATGTTGACCTATAACAAGTAGATATGTTCATAGTTGTTTATAGTTATTATGTTATGGAGTTTTGGATTAATTTCTAAAGTATGAGAATTTTGGAGAAGATGGAATTGTCGGAGTAGAGGAAAAGTTGGAAAGAGTTCGACAGATTTTAAACGTATGAAAAGTGAAATTTGCGGAGAGATGTATAGAAAGCGACTTATACGAGAGTTCATCGTTAATTACTTTGGCAATGAGTGCTTTTGCAGAAGTTTGTTATAGTTTCCGGATTGATTTATGAAAATTATCCCTAATGCAAGTTAAGTTCTCGAAATACCTCAATATAGTATCCTTAGATTAGTTTCATACGAGAAATAATCTTTAAGATGGAAATCATTACCGAATTATTGCAATAAATAAACGAATGATTATAAATTAAACGGATGGGTTCGATAATGCTTCTTATATCATAAAGAAGAACAGGTCATCGAGTATAGTACTTACGAGTAAATACGAATTTCCGGATTGCATACGATTGTTCATTATTGTTTGAATATTCTTCCATCTTACAAATTACACTTTATCGTCTTTCCATATATTTGATTTGTTTTCGAGGCTTTCGAGATGTTCGTCAATGCAATCGTAATCATAATCACAGGTATATATGGTTTATCATAAGCACATCTAAAATTTAACGTAATCGTATTATTTGTGATATTCTCATTGTAATAAAGGTATATATTCAAAGTTAGATTGTTCTGTGATATTAAATAATCAAAATTACAATTATTTATTGTGAATGGGCTGAAATATATATATATGTATATATATGACGTTGAAACATTTTCAAAATAATAAATTCAATCTCTGTAGCATACTTCATTAATTTGCAATATAAACTTTTCAACGATTGAGTAATGAGCAGATTCATAATTAAAAATATTGATGTTTTTTGTAAAATTTATTTATAAAACAAAATAAAATAATATTTGATTGTAAGAAATGAAAGAATATACTATGAAGTGTGACAGAAGAATGGAATGGCATAAAGCAAATACTGTGAATCTTATCAATGCGAGAAGACAAATTTTACTGAGCGATAATTTGCTGCTCTAAAAAGATTATTAATATGAAAAAAAAGCGAGCATTTTGCATTGATAACAATCAAAATATGTTGAGGACAATTCGAACACACTGAACTTGATGTACGATTGTTTGTTATTTTTAATGATAAATTATTGTAATGATTTTTGAGCTTCTTGAAAACTTCTGATTTGTGCATTTATAATGCATTTGTCTAAAGATCTTATTTCCTATCTCTATCTCTATATCTCTACTATTACTTATATTTAGTAAAAAAAAAAAAAAAAAAAATGGTTAAATATCATTTTGAAATAGTTTAGTATGTTGAAAATTAAATCCTTAATAAATTATATGATGCTATTATTGATTTGTTTCATTTCATTTGTATATTTATGTCTAATAATTTCATAATTAACTTAATAATGATATTATTATTATTATTATTTTTTAAAAAAAGGAAAAAAAAGGTAACGTTGTTACTTTTAAAAATAAAATAGAAATGACCAAATAAGGAATTGTAACTATCATTTATATATAACAAATTAAGTAGATATTTTCAAAAAAAAAAAATTAAAAAAGAGGAATTAAACAATATGCATTGTGCGCAAAAATATTAACGCCTATTTTCTCCACCTATTTTATCAAATATCAATTAACTTTTTGGGACTTGCTATGTGAAACTTATGAATTTATGTTATTCTATGAAATTTTCAGGTTATAAAAAAAAATTGAAAAACTTCATTAGGAATTTTAAAATTTTTATTTGAGTTATTCAAAAAAAAAAAAAAAAGTAATAAAATTATTCAAGAAAAAAAAGTCTTTCATCGGAAATAAGCATCTTCATAATAAAATAATAATAGCATTTATATTTGAGATGAAATCATTATTACTTGATTTCAATTAATTTTAATTAACTAATTTCGATAATTACAATATTTGATAAAATTTCTGTATTTGTGAAAAATATTTATTCTTGTGCAAACTGAATAATTTAACACTGAAACATTAACTTTTTCAGAATCATTAAATATATTACAACTCCTGAAAAAAACTGGAACCACCGACAATTGATTCGTTTAAAAATTCGAAAAGAGATAAAATTTTAAATTTGCTAATTATGGAGCAAAGTTGCTTTTTAACAGGAAGGTTTAAATTAACATGGATAATGATATTAGCATATTTTACTATTTCCACAATTTTACAATGGTATTTTACCCTACGGTATGAATTATCAACACCTCCAAAAGGTTTTTATCATAGCCAATTTAAGGCTGTTGCTAAAGTTTTCAGGTATATTTTAACTAAAATTTTCTCTTCTTTTCTTTGGTCGAATTTATTTTATATACTTTCATTAATGAATCATATTCACACATTATTCATATTTCCAACTGTTTAATTTCACAAAGAATAAAGAAACAATTGGAATTTGGAAAATAAATGAAGAAAGGAAGAAAATAAAATGATTGAAATTTGAAAGTGAATTTATATAGTTTAAATCAATGGTGGTAACATTTATATTATATTTTAGACAGAATTTTGAAATGGGTTTGGAAAGAGAAGGTGCTCATTTAACAGTTATTCAAAATGGAAAAGTTATCATAAATCTATGGAATGGTTATTCAGATTCTGAATCACTTCGTGAATGGAATCGTAATACGAAAACAGTTTTATTTTCTACCACAAAAGTAAATTTCAGTATTAATTGAAGTGATAGTAAATTTTGGAAAATTCGCTTCTTTTAAATGTAAAATTTCATTTACTTCAGTAATTATCAGTTATGATTTTACTATTTTATAACATTAATGAAGAAATCAATTTAATATATTTCAGTTTGAATTTTTTTTTTTTTTTTATCACTTCAATAACCAAATCTCATTTCTATTTTTATTGTGTTATTGAAATTTTTTGCTGAACTGAAGAAATTTGTTCAAATTCAAACTAATAATTTAATTTAAAATATTATGTAACTCGAAAATATGCTAATTTAAAAGAAAATAGGACTAATTTTACTGATCGTTGATTGAAATATTCTTATACTTAGGAAATTTTTAACTTACAGGCAATTGCAGCACTCTGCCTAGCAATGCAAATTGATAGAGGTCGTCTATCATATGATGATCTAGTAGTGAAATATTGGCCAGAATATGGACAATGCGGGAAGCATATGACTACAGTTGAAGATATTTTAACTCATAAAGTTATCATTTACAATGAAATAGATTTGAAAAAAAAAATAGTAGAATTTTTGATACAAAAAAAAAAGGATCGATTAAATTTTAAAAAAAATTTTAAGTTTAACACTTTTATTTGATTGTTTTTTAAAGTATGATATATTTTTATTTGTATGATATATTTTTAACTTGTCAACTGTATCAAAAATTTGTATAGGCTGGTATTCCATATCTTGATAATATTACAATAGAAGATGTAGCAAATGAAAATAGAATTATGAAAATAATGGAGCAAGCTAAGCCTCTTTGGAAACCTGGAACTGCTACTGGGCGAGTTATCTTTTATATTGTCAAAATACTGTATTAAACATTTCTTTAAACTGTTTTTTTTTTTTTTTTTTTCTTTTTTTTAATGAGTAAGATTTTGTTGCAAAATTATTATGACCTTGTTTTGTGATAATTTTAAAATATTTTTCAAATTAAATAGCAATTTTATCATTTTTTTTAAGATATCATGCTGTGACATTTGGTTGGTTGATTGATGGTATTTTCCGTAAAGTAGATGAAAAAGGACGCAATATTAAAACATTTCTACAAGAAGAAATAGCTGATAAATATGGCAATCTTTTCATTGAAATCAAATTTTGCATTTTAATTTAGTATTATGATTTTTATACATTTAGAATTTAGTAATATGAAAAAATTCTAAGGTATTGATACTACGATTGGTTTGTCAAAGGAGGAATTCAAGAGTTTAGCTCGAGCAACGCAACCTGGATTACTTGAATATGCTCGAGATGTGTTATTTGATCTACGAGTAATTATCATGCTTGCAATGATGTATGCACAACCATCAAATTCTTTAGCAGCAAGAATTCGAATTCATCCATCATGGCTTCCGTTGAATTTTGTAAGATTTTCATGAATATATAACTTTCTCAAGTTCCATAAGTAATTTGACAATATTTTGTGATTTTTAAATTTATTACCAATATATTAATTGCTTATGTTCAATATGACATTACTAAATAACATCTAAAACTATTGTTTTTTTCTTCTTTTTTGAGGATTTTCCATATTTTTTTCAATTCAAAATGTTTTACTCTTTCGTAATTCTTTCAAATCAAAATACTGAAAATTCTCTAGGATACGGTAGCACTGAATGATCCAAATATTGTTGAATTAAATATGGCGGCAATAGGAGGTGTTAGTGATGCTTACAATTTGGCAAAGCTTTTTTCATTGGCAATTGATGGAACACTTTTAAGTAATCAAACACTTGCACAAATAATTCGACCAACTATTACTAACTGGCATTTGGAACAAGTTTTCCTATATCCATTTGTTAAAGGTCGAGGATTCTTTTTTGAAAAACATCCTGTTAATAGGGTAAGTACAGCTATATTTAGGCAAAAAGTACGAACTATTTGCAGTATAACTACGTCATAAGATACATTGAAAATGTATAAATCATTAGTTAGAAAAGAAAATTGTATCGTGACATGGTTATATTTCGCTATGAATTATAAAAATACGACTTCCTAAACTTCAATTTTATTGATAATGACGAATTTTTACAGATCTTAGATTCAGATAACCTTCAATACTCTCCAATTTTCATAATTCATGACAAAGTTCAAATAAGGGCCAGATTTAATACCAAATAAATTGATGTTATGAATCAATGCTAACTTGTAGAACACGTACTTGTTTGGACATCCAGGATACGGTTGCCAAGCACTGAATATCGATTTTGACAATAAACTTGTCATTGCATACGTATCAAATGGTTTAAAAACAGGGAGCGGTAAAATGTGTAGGACATATCAGTCAATACTTCGATCTCTCTATCAATCGTTATGAATAGTAACATTTCTGTATATATTTGTAGCTTTTGAAATTTAATTCAACAATAAACAAATGAATTTTTTGTGACTATCAGTCTTTGATATGAATATTTTCAATCTCTGGTAAGAATCTTCTTTAAATTTGATTTTTATAAAAATGGTTGCTCTTTGCAGTAAAATATTGTTGTGTAGACTTTGCAGCAGTTTGCAAAAGAGTAATATGATAATTAAAAGCGTTACAAAGGAATAGTTTTTTTACGACAAGGTGTTCATTGAAACTACTGCTCGTTTTTAATAAGATGCAATTTTATATGCATCAAACTGTATTAAATTAGCTCAAAACAAAAATCGTACCCTCATCATACTAGTTCAAGCACGTAAGACTTGTCTCAACAACATTATATCACATTTATTTAACACTGCTGAGAAAGTATAAATTCCAATTTACAGAAATTAATATCGGCATAATTGGCCTATAGGCAAATACTTACTTTATTAAAACCTGTACAACATAATCTAAGTGATAATGGTCCTACGCCGCTTATCTCCAGCTCCAGGCACTTTTTTACGCTCAACAACTGAATCAAAAAATTTCGATAAGATAATTCGATTAGTGGAGCCAGGTGAAATTGGACGCTGACAATTTAAAAAGATTCGATCATATGCTGTCTGCAAATAAAAATTGATTAAAACTGGCCAAAATTCCTCGAAAAACTACATCTAGATAATTAAAATACCATAAAAGAAACTATAAAATTCACAATTTAAAAATTTTTGCATTATGACTTGTGAACAATACCAAAGACAAACCTGCTTAGCTCGTTCAGGTGCTAAATCAGATTTACAGCCAACAATCAAAGTCGGCATTGCGATACTTTCAATATCGCTTAACAAAAATCGTGAACTGGATGAAGATGTGAACGATGAGATCACAGAAGGTAACGATGATTCGCCACGAAGTAACGCAACCCACTGCGAAAGATTTGATTCACTTTTCTTATTGCTCAAATCGTGTACTAATATCGCACCTGTAGCTCCTGAAGCAGCAAATAATTTGTTCTTTCCTGTATGCTATTCTTTATTGACATTAGAACTATACCAACAGAAATCCAGCCAATTAATACAGTTCTCAAGCAGGGATTGGAAAGTAGTAAACAGTTTGTAAAATGATTTATTTCATTCACCAGGTTTTTATATCATTTTTATATCAAAAGTAAAAGCAAAAACAAGAAGAAATTAAGAATCTTGCAGACAAAATTTATTAGATAAACACCGACTTCACAAAGAAATATCTTTAAACAATGAACCTTCAAAGAAATTAACAGATGCTTTTTGATGAACTGTGGAACCACCGATATCCCAGAGTTCAATAAGCTCTGTTTGCTCGTCGGTACTTCCAGCACGATATTGGTGAGCGATTACAGAAACAGCACAACCAACCGTACTACTAGGAATTATATCATGCCTGAAAACTAAGTGAATACCGCTGTTTTATTTTATTATTTTGAAATACAAAATAAAAAACATTTTTGTGCTTATGACATTACAGGTTATCAAGTTGTTTCAAAGGAGTCAAAAAGTTTTGTTTACTAAATCTCTTCAGTTCACCTCCTTATTTCTGAAAGTATGCCAATGTAAAAATGATTGTAAAAATAATGAGGGGATGTTTCGCCTGATCTCTGTTTTGAAGAAACAATGCATCACTGATGATTCAATAATACCTGAATGAATCATTCTTCTACAAAGCGAGCGCACGAAACTATACTGTTCTTCGTTTTTTTTTTTTCATAATCTCTATTTTTTGTTCTGGATAAAGACGTGAGTATAAGTGCTACAATTTGAGCTATGTAAAAAAAGTTTCATCCATATTTGTTTTTAATAAATTATTTGATTCGCCGGTAATCAAAAATATAAAAAATAAATATGCACGCCACCTGATCAGCTCATTCTACTTGCAGCAAAAAAAATTGATGAAATGATAATAACCTGTTGCAAACGGCGTTGACAAATGAACTTTTTCCGACACCACTACTTCCAAGGACGACGACCTTATGCGAGCTCATTCCCGACTGACTTCCAGACATAACGAACAATTTGGACATTCAAAATATGCAGAATTAACAATACGATCAATATCTGTCTTTTCAAGAATATATCCACCACCGCAACTAAAATATACCTGTATGAATCATAATATATTTGGCATTGAAACTTATATAATAAAACAGTTCGTAAAAGTGAAATTTCCGAACGTGTCTGAATTCTGTGAGAGGTTCAAGATATAGTTAAGATGTGGGAGAAAACCATTTAATTAAATACTAGATTAGTAAATACTTCCGCTAGTTTCAATCAGGTCAAAAAAAGCATTCAAGATGGTTACCTGCAAAACTCCTCAATCCGTTCAACAGTATTATCGATAACAATCTGTTGCCCAATAATACCTTGATCTTCACGTAGCAACTGTTCTCTCAACCAAATATTGTAATCTCGACGCGTGTTCTCGTTCCTAAGTGTATCAGAACAAATTATTCACAGGCCATAAATATCATTCACGGAATAAGGAAAATTGCGCAAAAAGAATTATTACGCAAACGTTCACACCTAATGAAATTTAATAAATTGTAATACCAACTTTAGGACAGACCACGCCTTCGTCACCAGAAATAACGCCAAGCTGGAACCACCCTTATCCGGATGACTGGTGCGCAGCTTACAAAAATAAGCTTCTTTCAGTTCACTATAAGAAGCTTCTGATGAACAACCTAACACATCGTAGCAATTTCTCATAATGATTCCTGAACATTCCAATTATTCCTCCTGCAAACATCACTTAGTTTATGAAATATTTGTGCCAACTATCGATTAATTGCAGTATGAATTTGTTTGTCGTCTGTCATGAAAACAAGCAAAAGCAACCACACATCGAATACATTCTAATAATTATGCAAATTCAAAGTAGAAAACATAGATGCATGCACCAACAACTTGCAGCTATACAACTTATCGCTCACTACAGAATATTTATTAGCGAAGGAAAAGCGTAACTTAAAGAATAAAGGATTAAAATACAATAAAAGAAATAAAACAGAGAATTTTACGTATAATCTGTACATTAACGAAAACATTTGTAAACGAAGGCACCTTTGACCCCGTTATTCTGGGAACAAATTACTAGACATTTGTACAATGTTCTCAGAGAAATGATGAAAAAGTGTTAATCTCAATATCTAACACACTCTTAAATTTAAAGATAACGGCACTGGATCCTACTTCGCATGAAATGCAGAATCACGAGATCAAATAAAAGATGGTACGGAAAGAAGTATAACATAAATACATATTAAGATGCTACATGATTCAAATATATTACATTGCAAATTCATACTTCGAATTTAAAACGTATATGTTAAAAAATTACAACAATCTTTTCAATCAAAAATCAAAAGTTTAACTGTAATCAAAGAAGAAATGGAAAACACAAAAGAAATCCCTAAAAGGAAAATGACAAATTTTAATCCGTTCTAAGTCTCCAAAGCATATTTCCATTACAAAGGAATTGCTTTAAGAATAAATTCGAGAAACACAAAAGAGAAACTCATACTAATCAGGACTTTCGATTGAACGAAATGGTATAACTGGACGCAATGGAAATTTAATTGAACGATCCGACTGCAAGCTCTGTTTCTCGAAGTCTTCTGTTATATGTTGACGTTCGGATGATGAACGAAACTTGTAGCTGACATTTGCATACTGTTTCAAGCATGGACAAGCTTCAAGCAGAAATGAGCAAAATGGTGCACGCATCGCAAACCACCATGGATTACCCCCACGCGCACCAAATGACATTAAAATCAAACAAAGTAGTGCCAAATCTAATGGAGCACAAACAATGATGAAAGCAATTTGGCTGACTGGTTCATCGTCTGACCATGATATTGCATCCAACTTACCTGAAATTAAAAACAAAGAAAATCTGGTAACATCCAACAGCATATTTCCATGTCAGTTTTTAATTTTGTTCCAGATAAATACACCGAGTGTTTTATTCGTATGCTCTAAATGAAATCAATACTTCAACAAAAGAAGGAAAGCGAAGATTAAAGAAAAAGTCATTCAACTATCCTTCATCATCCCAAGACTTTACTAAAACCCAGTTTACAGAAAAACTTAAATGCGATATACATACCAGTTAGAAGCAAAAGGAATACAAGAATTGGTATCACAAGTAAAGTATGACACAGAGCGGAGTATAGATGCTGTCTTCTCTGGGAAGCTAACATATGAACTGATCGTGCCAACACAACTGCCAGAACAAATGCATAAAGCACCTGTAATATGTTTACTGATCTCATTTGAACTTTTAAATAACTGCAATAATTATCACAAAGAAGAAATAAAGTTAGTGACATTCAAATATGAATAGCATTTTTACAAAATTATGTAAGCAACGATCGATGAACGAATCGGAATTCGCTCAGTGAAAGTATAAGGCAATGAAATAAACTTACTCCGACGACGCTTAAGGATAGGACCACCCACAACGGAATGAAAACGATTGTCCAATGCCAATCCAATATACCATCCAATTTGAAAGCAACAAAAACAAACTGCACAATGTTGATGGAAAAGAAGAGTTCCAACTACAAACACTAATTATGAATTATATCGATTGTAAAAAAACCCACTATATCCATGTAAAAAATCAAAAGCAACCACATAATTTTAAATTCTACAGAGCAAACAACAACCTCAAATGATTTATCGTTTCTGATTGCCCATATAGCAACAACAACAGAGAGTAAGCTTAGAGCGAAAATGGGGACAAAAACGAGCAACCAAGGTAATTCATCCACTGTTGCATTTGCTTGCAATTTATGACAGCATAATACCTCAAACAATATCAGTAATCCATGCTCTCCGGTACATAATATCATTCCGTAAAAATCCGAACGAAGTGAGCTCTCTGTCCTATAACACTTTAGATTTTTTTGGAATTTTAATTTAGAACCATCAAAAACCACTAAATTAACTATAAAAACTGTTTCACGACATGCAGCAGAAAGATAAACCAGTTACGCAAGATAAAATGCTGCATTATCAGTTGATTTTTAATTCAAAAACAAAGAGAATGATGAATATGAAATACGAGCAACTTACAAAGATGGGGGGGATATAACGAAGGATATTGCTGCAACAATAGCTCCAAGAAAAACTATGAATTCGCAAATCCACAACGGTAAAAAGACAAGGGCGTAATTAAGCTCGATAGTACCATCAAAACGTAATGGAAGAAGTATAAAGAAACATAACAAACAACTGTACAGAACGAATTTCCTATAAGACTTAATAGTTTATATTTATAATTGGAATTTAATCAAAACAGCTGTATTTCCCTAAATGCACACCGAAGTGTCTGATGATTGCAAACAGTGTCTGAATAACCGATAATTGAAATAAAAATAAAATCTTTTGGGTGAAAAAAAAAAAAAAAAAAAAAAAAAAACAACTAACATAATTAAGTAAATCAGATAGTGGATATCATGCAAAAAGTGTGGAGAACCAAATAATTATTTTTTAAAAATTAGTTATATAGGTAATTGCTAAAAAGAAAACTTACGGAGCATTAAAGTCCCGAAAAAAACTGCGAAGACTAAGTTCCATCTTTAATTCTTCCATTGAATGTCTTGATGACGCAGGCTGGACAATGGAAACGATATTCCACACATTAAATTGATCATATCTATGTCATCTTTTCTACCAAAATTCGATGCAAAATTGCTGTAGAAAAATAAAAAATAATTTAGCTGAAAACAAGAAAAAAATATGTACCCATATTGCTGAATAACGATGATACTTTCAACAGATCAAATATATGAGACGAAAGTTCTTATCTGATTTAACAATAATACCAAATAGCAGTATTAACAACAACCGCAAATACAGTTGCTGTGACTAAGGTATGTACGTTTTTATCTAGTAAATGACTAATTAAGACAAAACAAATGTTTGTCAGGCGGGTAAAATAAAAAGCAGGAAAATAGGACAAAAAACATTGTAAATATGTAATATCATAGCAGATTGTAGGATTAAATAAAAGAGAATTAAGATTTTGAAAATATGACATATGTAGCATATTATGAAGAACGTATAACTGTCATTCGCATTATTACTCAATAAAACCCCCTAAACCTCGGAATTCTCCTTCATAAGCTCAAAACACTGCATAAATATTGCTAGGAAATATGCTGCATCAATAAAATATATCCAAATTTTCTAAAATCCTAAATAGTGATAAAACCATTATGTCTTCTAAATAAATAACTAGCTAAATATATGAGGATAATACATCACCAACAAATTTAAGAAACAATTAACCCTCACACACTGTGACGTAATTGACGTATAAACAACACGGTAAGAATTCACGGCACGGGCAAATCGTGGAACATAACAGGAAGCACAGTGAGGTTTGGGTTTGTGTGGTATTATTTCAGCAAACTTTCTCCATCGATCTGTTCATAGATGGAACTTCAGATTCCGCCTAAATTTGTGTCATCTTAATCTTTTTCAATTTAGATGACTGTTTCAGATGGTGCAAGTCTTTCCTGCAACATATAACAGTTGACATGGGTTGAAGAAAGGTAAATTTGGGAAATGTTGACATTGCCAACTCGGCGAATTATTTTTTGGTTAAAACTAGCGATCATAATTACTTGCATATCGTTCATCTTTCTTTTCACTCATCTTGCTGAAATCACCGAAAAACCTCATTACAGGTAGTGAATTTTGTTCATATATAAATATCACTGATGAATTCATGATTGTAATTCAACTATTTTTAATATTTTGGAGGGAATTAACTACTTTTAAGTAAATTATTATTCAATTCATCATTTCATTGCATCCTTCTTTTCCGAGATTTAGTGCTTGAATGAATAACTTTTTGTAAATGTACGCAAATGACTGCAACTTTTGTATACGAGTATCCCCCTGTCTGTCTGTACATATATCATATCATCCCATATGGTATTGTTTTTGCAGATATCCTGCGCAACATATACCACCATATCACTGTCCATTGTCAAATAAAACGGGTACAACCTATAAGCATCATGGATTTGTTAGAAATAAGACAAATTTTTTAACGGATGGAAAGGTGCTGGTATTTGTAGAAACGTTGTATTCGAAGCTTGGAAAGCAAATAATTAACATATTAGATGCGCTGAAGATACCTCGTAAAGTTGAAACTCTTACAAAAAATCTTCCGCTTCTAACGACCGCAAAACGTGGACGTTTCTCAATTATTATTGTTGAAAATTATTATAAATATTTAAATTTACTATCATGGAATCGGCAACTTCTTGATAAATACTGTCGTGAATATAACGTTGGTATAATTTCCTTTATTGGTAATCGACCCAACAGCTATATTAATGCAAAAGTCAAAGGTTCACAGTTGACAATTCACACCCAACAACGTGCTGTAAATCTTCGCTTCAATGAACGGTCGCGTGTTAATTTTATTAGTAAACCAGGTGCTGTGTTACAAGCACCAGAACCGGATAAAAATGATTGGATATTATTTGACATCATTAGCGGTAAATAATATATACTTCCAAATTCATTTTTCTGTATGTTTCAAAGGCTAGGGTTTAACTGTAAACTTCCACAGTTTGTGATCAAATATGTAATGAATTGAATTTTAGTAGAAGTGATTAGTATCCATTTGTTTTGTGAGGTGAGAAGAAAACGTACCATTTTTTCAGGCTATGAAGGTATTGTGCTGGCTGACGATATTTTTGGAGAAGAACGCGCTAGTGTGATATTAGACGATGGATCGGAAGATGGTATTGAAAAGATTTTGTTTGGGCATAATTTCACTCATTGGATCAACAAATTAGCTTTTCTTGATTCTTTAAGGTTTAGATTTTTTTTTTTCTAAAGTATTTCGTAATTTAGCTTTCAAATTATTTTGGGACCTTATGTGCATGGAAGAGATAGAATTATACTTGCCGCGCACTTTTTTTCAGCATTTTTTTCGTAGGTATATGCGAGAATCTCTGATGTATGATGACTTGGAGCGATTTGTTCAAATCGACATCGATGACATATTTGTTGGTACAAGTGGAACACGCATGACTAAAGTGGATGCGGATGCTCTGTTGCAATCGCAGTTTCGCTTACGTCGAGATATTACAAATTTTACTTATTCCTTGGGTTTTTCTGGTTATTATTTTCGAAATGGTGACTCCCTTGAGGACAAAGGTGACGAAAGGCTAATTGGTACAATTTTAAGACTTCATCTTTAAAGCATTCAGCTTTAAAATGTTATGCTGAAATGTAATTTTTTCCAGAAATTGGCAAACATTTCCTTTGGTTCCCTCATATGTGGAAACACAATCATGCACACGAACATAATCAAACATATTTGGAAGCTATTATGACTCAAAATAAACTTTTTGCACAGGTTTGGTCTCAATTCAGATCTTCGTTGCTTGAAGTCTCTGAGTTCTTGATAATATGATATTCTTGATAAATTTGTTGGATATCTTGGAAATTTTCAAATATTTCAAAAAGCATTTATGAAATACCAACCTTTGTTAATGTTTGGAATTTAATTTTTAGAGTATGGCCTTGCATGTCAGTTCAGGTTATGCTGTATCGCCACAACATGCTGGTGTTTATCCGGTTCATGAAGCATTGTATAATTCGTGGCAGTTAATCTGGAATATTACAGTAACATCAACAGAGGAATATCCGCATTTTCGACCTGCATCAGCACGCCGCGGCTTTGTACACAGGAACATATCGGTAATTTTTCCACATTAGGAAGATTAATTTTTGTACGTTTTTTTGATCGATCCATAACTCATCTTTTTATTCTTGCATTTGTCATCATTGCATGAATAGGATACAAATGTCTCTACCTTAACCCTTATTTTAATTAATGCTTGATTTTGAAATTCTGAAGCAGATCGTACGTATGATGCTAACTTTTTTGTAGGCTTCTGCAGTTTGGCTTTAAAAAAATACGTTTAGGTGCTTCCGCGACAAACTTGTGGTCTCTACACTCATACACAATTCTTCCACTCATATCCTGATGGATTTACAAAATTACTGAGTAATATTGAAGGTGGTGATCTGTTCTTCACTATAGTGATTAATCCAGTGCGTATTATTATTGGTGTTTTATTGTTATTCCACTCAAAATGTTTTTGACTCTTGCTTAAAATGAAAATTTTTATCTTATAGTTAATAGTTCTTGATGAATAAGAAGTATATTTCTGACCAGTAATTCTAGGAAGACTAGGAAGGAGTCACAAAAATACGACATGAAATTTCAGTTTTCGATCTTTATGACACATCAACAAAACTACGCGAACGATCGCCTCGGTATTTTCTCTTTTGAGCGAGTGATAAATTTTATCAAATGTTGGACAAATTTACGTTTACGGTGGGTAGAACCTGTACGCATGGCTTCTGCTTACTTTGCCCGTTATGCGGCTGAAAAAGTTCCAGTCTGGAGTGTAAGTTTACAAGCTCTGTAATTAATTGACATTTGTGGGATTACTCAATTACCAAAATAAAAAAAGTGATCATTAATGAAAATCAGATGAATTTATGATTTGGATTTCTTATTGTGTTTCATAGCCTGGTGAAGTTTCTCTTTGTATTCTGAACTTGTATGTTATTTAGTCATAACTTTCTCTTCTTGTGACTTTTTTTTTCGTCTATTCTTTTTTACAAACCATGATTCTAGAAATTTTTTTAGAATCCTTGCGATGATCCAAGACATGCAAAAATCCTTCCACAACCTTTCAATTGTTCTGAGATGCCGCTTCCGAACATGCTTGTTGTGGGACCGCAAAAAACTGGTTCAACTGCTCTTGCCACATTTCTTAACTTGCATCCGAATTTCTCTAGTAATGATCCAGTTCCATCATCATTTGAGGAGTTGCAATTTTTTGGAGGGCCGAATTATGCTCGTGGATTGCATTGGTAACATTTTATTGTATACATTTTTCGGTAATTGATTACATTCTTAATTGATTTTCAGTGGTATAAGAGATCCTGTTACAGGTATATGGACCAGTTTCGTTCTAAAATTGATCATCTGATTGTTTTCGAGAAAAGTGCAACTTATTTCGATAATCCGGATGCCCCACGTACATCATTTGCTTTACTACCAAAAGCAAAAATCGTTGTTGGTTACTAATGATTTTGCATTTTTTTTTTTTGCATTTGAATAGTTTGCAACTATTCTTTGATATTCATCTTTTGAAAAAAAACAAATTAATATTATTTAGCGAAGCATTTTCAGTCTTTTTTTCAGATCATTCTTTTGGATCCGGCAGCGCGTGCATATTCCTGGTATCATCACATGCGTGCACATAATGATACAACAGCAATGACGCATGAACTAGATCAAATTCTGGATGCCAACGTTTCGTCGGTTCTTTTGCGGCGCCTTAGAAATCGCTGTATTTCACCTGGAAGGCATTCATTAATATCAGCAGATTTATATCCCGTGCTAAATTACGGGCTGATAAGAATTAAAAATTAGTGGAGTTGTATAAAGGGTTAATTCGCTTCAGTGAAATCTTAATGTTTCAAATGAATGAAAACATCTGATATTTTAACTCGAAAATTTCAGATATACGCATCATTTGGAACACTGGTTGGATTATTATCCATCGACGCAAATTCATTTAGTTGATGGTGAACAGCTTCGTACAGATCCAGTGACTGCTATTACCAATTTAGTTGATACTCTCCATGCACCAAAATTTGCCTTCAGTGATCTCATTAAATTTGACGACAAAAAAGGATTCTTTTGCAGTTATATTAACGGTACAAATTAGTTGTTTCTGTTTGAAGTTTTTCAAAAAAGAAACTTTAAAGTAATGCAGCAAAAAATTGCCATATATGTCAGAAATTGTGAAGTAAAGTGCGTTCTTATTTTTAGTTTTGATTGCATCTTTTTTTCAGGAACAAAAAGATGCTTAGGTACAGGTAAAGGGCGCAAATATGAACCGCTCGATGAGAAACTTCGTGAGAAACTAGATCTAATTTTTAGAGATGACAATATTGCCTTGCATAAGCTGCTGTTGCGTAATGATTTGCCTATTCCGAAGTGGCTACAAAACCAACTTTCCAAAACTAATTTTACTTGAGTACTGAGGGAATGGGAAGGAGATAGGTTGTAATTTATAAGGGATGGATTTTTATTTGATATTTGAATGTTTTAAGAAATTTTCTTGTGTAATGTCAGTCATATAAGCTACTGCCACTCCTTACTTTTTGCTTGACTTGATTTAATTGCAAGGCACCATTCGAAAGCCTTATTTTCCGAAAGGTTTCTTTCAAAGCCTACTTTTTATATGAAATTATCCTCCTTGTTGTCTAGTGACCGCAGCTTTTTCACTATCCTTTTTTTTATTTAAATTTTATTTGACTGTACTTCAACACATCTTTAACTCCAGTATTTCGAGTATTTCTGCATAAATGTATGGGTCTTCCGCAATCACTTACAACTGGTGCATTTAAAAATGTTGTAATGTATTTGAGCAATTATTTTTATCAAGTTGCCTTTCACTTAACGTATTGTATAAAACTCGCTATTGTAAATTTCAGCTGACATATCGAATTTGTATGTACGCTTAATAAGGCCCACTTTAGTTTGGACCACAGAGCAAGCAGAGTTTATCCATGTCGAAGTTTGCGTTTGAAATCCAAACAAGGAATTGTTGTTTTCGTAACAAGTGCAAAATTATCCTAATGCTGTAATTGTTTCTGTCTTATGGTTTTCTTCTCTTTTAACGGAGCAATTTCAAGAATTTTGTATATGATACTGTTCCACGCATATTTAATGAGGTGGAGAAATATTGTAAAGCTCGCAAATAAGCTAAAATATGTGATGACAAATAAAACAGAAGAGTAAACTATGTAGTAACAGGAACAACCCTGTAACAGCACCAGATGTTTCTATATTCAAATGAATGCTCTGCTAATTGGAACCTACATTCTTACTCTCTCCTGTGCGGCTCTAAAATCCAGTTTAGAACATCGTGAATGCATCATGGGAATATTTATTGGTGAATACACCTCTGATATAAAAACATTTACTCCAGTAAAGTAATATAACTATTACAAAGAGATTTCTCTTGTGGATGGTATGAGGCGGTGAGAGATAAAAATGCGAACTAGTTGTATTTGTTCGTAAAACAATTTCAGGATACAGGAAATCAATATCACCGAACAACGATTGAACTCATTATTAGATATTTTGATGAGAAAATTCACGGCACCCTAAGTCGCTAGATAATTCTAACTTCATCTATGAAAAACTGATAATGAAGACACACTGAGATAATTTCGAATAGACAAAGCGAAGAAATCCAAACGCTAACTTTTGTGGCTCATCGTTTCACAGATTACTTCGGCCAAATTACCAACCTGCCGATGTAACAAAAATATTTTGATACTTTAAAACATAAATCATAACTGACTGCATGCAACGTGAAACTTGGATTCTAAAACTGTATCAGGAGGCAGTGGACAAAACTGATCACAGACGATCAATTCTGAGAAAGTGCTGAACGATCAATTATTTTTTTCAAAAACAATTTCAAAATTGGTTTGGTTTTTAAAGCAAAGTTATTATTTTACCAAATATTCTTTACAAAAAAAAAGGAAAAATATTAAGTTTTTAATAAATATCCCGTTCAAAGATATATTTCTATGCTACATCTCTATATTTGAAAATAGAATCAGGGACCGAATCCGGATGGAAATAATCGATACATGTGAAAGACAATTCAAATGGTTATAAACAACAATCCACTTGCAAACCTCTCATTAAATAGGTTAACAAATAATATACTAATTGTCCAATGTATCGAGTAAATCAATGATGCGTTCCATAAAGCGAACGTGTGCTTTCTTCCCATCCTGAAATAAACCGAGAGAAATAATTGTCTAATAAAGAATACTATAAATCTTCCAAAAAAGTTTTAAAAAAAGAAGTCCAGATGAATAAGGAACTAGTTATGAACAGACCGTTAATTTGATAAATTCCAGAAAGCGCTGAAGCTGTTCAATTAGTGCAACCAACTTTCCGTTCTTCATTTCTGCTTTTACTATATGTACTGATTCCTGTAAAATCATAACTAATCTAAGTGTTACTATCATTAACAAAAGAAATTTTGAATTAAAAAAAGGGAAAAACCGATGGACAAGAAAAAGATAAACCTCATTTTGCAATAATAAACACCCAATCAAAAGTGCGAAGTACGATGCCAAAACTGAGTCTTCCATATGCGAGCTAGCCTTATTCATGGCATTTTGTACAGCTTCAACCATTTCATCCTCGGATAATTCCGTTGGCAATCGATGCAACCGACCATCATCTGAAGTATTAAAAACTTGGCTACTAAAATGATCTGCAACAAATTCAACTTATTAAAAAAAATATAATTCTTGGAGATGACAAACAGTGTCTTCATCCAAAAAATAAAAATAACCTTCTATCTCCTCATCATGACTAACACTATCATCTGGAGCATCCTCAATAACAAGATCATTATCGAGTTCCTCATCAATTGAACGAGCCAATGATTCGTGATACACAAATAACTAAATATTGTTTAAAGTGTTGTAAAATAATGAACAAAAATGTCGCTTCATTTTAAAATCAGAACGCGGAACAGCTATAACAACATTCTTTCTTCATCCCTTGGGAAGCTTGATACAAATTTTCATTCTAAAACTGTCTATAAAATCTAGCTGAAACGTGAATCACAACCACAACTTCATCCATAAGCTAAAAGAAACAAAAATAACCTGACTAAGGGCCTTCAGTGTTGGTTCCTGTCTTTCTGTTCTACTTTCGAGATCATAAACTGGAACTGTAAGTCCAATCAACTTACGTCTGTTAAAATTACAGCGTTCAAGCAAATTGACCAAAAGACTACACAGCTGCAAAAAAAAAAAAAAAAAAAGAAAAAAAAAAGAAAAAAGTGAATCGCAGACCCCAAAAGTGAGATTAGAAACAAACAGTAAAATAAAATACGTGAACAAAAAAAGCTTACCAACACGATGAGATCAAATTGCTTCTCCCTGCGAACATACTTTGGCACCAAATAGGTGAAGCAGGATACGCAAAGTGAGAGAAAATCATTCATCTGACCCAATTTCGTGCAGCATAATTCTGCAACATTAATTCAGTGATTTCAAAGAAAAAAAAAGGTACTACAATACACTATAATATGACTATAATATAATCGAACAAAACGCAAAAGAACAATCAACATACCATTTTCATATGATAAACTCATCAATAATCCAACCATTCGATTTAAACATGTAATATTTTGCTCCTTTAATTCATTGATATCGTCACCAAGTCGTCCTACTGTTCGAAACAGCAAAGACATGAGCCTAGAAAATTATATTGTGGTGAATCTTCATAAAAGATACATCCAACTGAATCTTAGAGAGAGTTATGAAAAAGGAATTATATCACAACATCACTGGTTTTTTAGCAATTTTACACTTCAACAATTATTATCAGAGTTCTAATAATTTCGGTTTTTACAAGTTTCTAGGGAGAAGACATCAAAGTTACAGTACACGCATTCAAAATTAAATAGTTCTTCACATAATTTATATAACAATGCATTTCTTTTTATTTCACTTCAAAAAATTTTGAATCCCATCCTTTGAAAACATTTTGATTTCATAAATACCTTCCGCATGATTGGATGAGGGCGCTCCCTCGATGGCTAATCAAATATGCTCCGTTCTTTTCATTGCAGACTGTTGCCTTCAAAACAAATAGTTATTCCAAATTCAGCAAACTATTGAAATGACAAAATTCACTTCAGTTCTCAATACATAAGTGTTATACAGTTTCAAACGCAGAAACCAACAAGACATCTATAATATTAAGGTCCAGCATGCATTTACGTAAGCTCATAAAAAGAAAACGCACTGATTCGAGTACTCTGAAGCATCGTTCAAGGACTTTCAAGCAGAGAAGCATATCCTCATCCGATATCTTCTCATGCAACAAGCGCAATACTGTCTTGTCCACTGCAATAACAGAAAAAAAAAATGAAATTACGATAATTTTGCAGATTAGAGTATTAGAAGCTCCCCAAAAATATTGCCAGAGTAATTACACAAACTAGTAGCATGTATAATTTTCTAAAAGAAAAGCTGAAAATCTAGCATTTTATAAACCACAAGAATCTTAACGATATTTATGTGATGCACTAATTTATTTAACTGCAGTAAGCAGTAAATGTGAAACAAACTGATTAGTATCAATACTTTTAGAAACGATCCACTGAAGTATGCCCACGTTCAACAGTTCACTTTGCAATGACTGCTCACGATGTTTACGCGCACATATGTAAACAAGCGACTCCAAAATCAGAAACGAAGGCTGTAATAATATTACAGTGTGTTACACATTAAAGGTTTTCATAGTTTCGCACATAGCATGGAATGAATAACTAAACAATCGCACCGAAAGAGTTTTTTCCGTAATATCAAATTGAACTTTCTTTGATTCTGTATTTGCAAATGATTTTTCCAACCACTCCTTCAGTACATCCATCACCTGAAACTCTCATTTACGCTTCGAAAAAGGCGTAATGATAGCACTGCAACCAAATAGACAAGAAGGTTTCAAACATTCGGACAAGAGAATTTACATTTACATTTAATTTGACATCTTATCATTTATAAGCGCGATATTTTACAACATCATACAAGGCTAATGAAGCTATTACCGATGTTGTAGAGTTAGGAATATAAATCTTTCCCAACAGGAACTATGTACCTCTCTAATGCAAAAACTAAGTTATATGTAGTCGAGTACCCACCATTTTCGAATATTTCATGCATTCTTCACTCAGATTTGGATTCTCCAATTTTAACAGCTGACTGAACAAACGAAGCGCAGGTGCATCAACAAATACAGAAGTGGTATCGCGAGATAACAAATAAACAACCACTGAGATACAAAGTGCCAAACTCTGAAATGTAATAAGAATTCAGTCGAATAATAATATCTACATGTGGTATCACCATTACATGTTCAATTAAAACAATTTTTCTCCTAAATCATTATGTATAAAATGATAAATTTAAAAAATGAGAATGGATGACTAAATTACAGGTGACTTTGGTGAGTCAGGAATTGCCTTCAGTGTCCGACTGATCAAATTGTTAGATCGGAAAAATCGCCGGAATTCGCTCGAAACACATTTCTTGGCCAGTGATATGATGCTAAATTATTTAAAAAAAGAATAGAAATGACCTAATTGAGTGAACCATTTTAGACTGTTACGACACAAAACATCCACAAACAATAATCAGTGTCGAAGTATGGAGAAGGCATTAATCTTAGAAGATGCAAAGGAATATGCAGAATTCTATTACCTTAAACATTTCAGATTGTTCGATGACGCTGAATCCAGAAGAGTACTCAAAATATATTTCACATCGTCACTGAAATCATCCTGTTCACCCGACTTCAAGCATTCATGTGCCTCCTTTACATCTCGAATCCAAACATGTGCTCGATCGCCTTTCCTACTACGATCTATTATACCTGACGAACCAACGGTACTTACATTTGCTGGAGTAGCCGTACTATTGTCCTGACAATTCATTAATTTAAGCATTAAGCTTAGACAACAAACAACAAGTCAGTCGGTTACAATAAATTGTTCTTATAAATAAGCTTTCAAAAAAAAGAGGCTTAATAACAACAACTTCTCTAGGCATAACAACCAAATTAGGAAAGCAGTACTTTTGCTTTAGTAGTTATTAAACCCGCATTTGAGTGTTTCGAAAGTAACCCAACATCGTCATTATCATCATCGTCATCCAACATCCACCTGTGCTTATACGCAGCTTTAATTCCCAGCGCATATTCTTTTCCAGAAGTTTCCACTTTTTCTGAAATATTTGTAGTATGGTTTGCACATTTAAAAAATTTAATGCATAAAAAATACTACATGTGTAACCGTTAAACATTGTGACTTATCGTGGCTACAAAATAAGCTCGATATAAAATAAGTCACTTTATTCTGAAAAATTCATACACAGGTGTATTACGAACTACTTCAACAATGAAATTTTCAAACATATCCATAACAACGTCGCACCTTGAGAAATAGTACATTTTTCTTCCGGTTTTGCACGTTTCGCTTGAGGAGCTATCTCATTGCTACCTTCATTGTCTTCATCTTCTTCATCTTCTATTTCAAAGCAAAAAACATCACTACGCTGCGGATTAGATTCAGTAAAATGGTGTTTCGGAACCACAGTTTTCTGCTGATCTGCATCTGAGTCAGAAGACTGCTTGGTAGGTGATGAACTGGGGGATTTACCATCAGAAATTCTAGCATGCGTCATAGAGATATTTAGTGCGCATGTGGATGAATAATTATTTCCAAACTTGCTGCCACTGCCCTCTTCTTCGCCACTTTCATCAGACTGCAAAAGTAAGTATATTCAGCCTGCTGTTAAAGTAAGACAATAATGAAGTGATTAGAAAACTGAATTTAAAATTCGAAAAATACATTTCAGCTAAACTCCTTCACAGAATGCACGTGTTTATTCTAAAAGTGAATATCAAGGCATAACTGTTCACTTTATAAGGAACTTGTCCCACAGCATACCTGAATCGGATAATTAATTTTGAACATAGAAAAAAAAAAAAAAAAAACAATCTTTTTCATATGCTCGAGTATATGCTTTTTTACTTAAAAATTCCATTCGCTATTTGGAAGGCTTCTACTCCTGCGAAAAATAAAAGGCAATAACTGTGATGTTATAAATAGGATAATTGGAAACCAAAAACGAATAACATTTCAGAAACAAACCTTCTCAAAGTCTGGAATACTGACCGTCGGAGAAAGAAACGAGCTGCTTGATGGACTTGGTGTACTTATTTCACTATGAGTTTGATCCCTCTTCGGAGATGCAGGTTTCGATGAACTAGATAAAACAGCTTGGAAATTCTATTTTGTTTAAATTAAAGGTACTTTATTTATTGCAACTTATATGACCAGAAACTCCATTGACCAGTCCCACCAAAACTGAGAAGTAGGGAATCGCCAAGTTTCAAACCTAACCTTTACAGGAGCTCATTATTAAATGTAATAAAACAATCAATAAAACCAACGGATATGTAAAAATTTACGGATCTAAATCTAGAGGCCTTCCCAATGAAGTAGATGCTTTGGATTGATTAGCAAATACAGAATCGAAAAGTGCAGCTGCCTTATCTTTTTTTGACGAATCGCCGTAACGACGAGTAGACTTCCAGTTTGAAAAGCTCGACATCCTAAGTTCTGATCAATCTGTAGGAAAAAATATATATATATATATTAGTAAGGTATGTCACATTAAAAAGCGGAAATTGCAAATATCTGCACTGCTTAGGACGACTTCTTGCCGATACTCATATAAAGTTCCTTAACTACTACAACTGCAAGCAATCACCAACGCATTTTGACTAAACCAGTTTTCACCAGTAGCAATCACGTCGCCCATCTTAAAATCCAGTAGATAACACCATGCACATGAAGACCAACAATGAGCTTACCGGGCTAACTACCCTGGGTAACTAATATTAAATGCATTAATAATTAAATATTGAAAGTAAAAGTATTTGTTTGGAGAAAAGCATAACTTTGGTATAACTAAATGGAAATAATGCGAACTTTCGAGCTTTATTCAATGTAACAAATTAACAACATATATATATATATATATATATATATATATATATATATATATATATATATATATATATATATATATATATATATATATATATATAACAACTATTGAGCAAGACATTTACGCGAAACAAAATGATTACGAATTGGTGAAAAAGTAGATGGACATATGAGATACGGACCACTTTGATAAAATTTGCACTTTCAAACATTTCTTAAAGCTCTTGACCTTCCTTTACTATTCCTGATTATTCCAATCATATTTTTCTTTTACAAAAGAATGAGCTTCGCGTCAATCATGTTATATCCACGGCTTAGGGAGGCATCCGCAAACCACCGTCAAGGCGTATTACTTCCCCATTCAAATACCGATTTTCGATAATATGACGCACCAAGGCACCAAATTCTTCTGGACTACCCAATCTATTCGGAAGAGGAATCATGTCGGCTAGAAAAGTTCGTACCTGAAACGTAATAATAATATTTGTAAAACAATACATACGTAAGTTCTATTAATTGTCGCCAGAAAGTAATACTGTTTGTTACCTTTTCGGGAAGTCCACTCATCAACGAAGTATCAAAAAGACCCGGTGCAATTGTCATGAATCGTATTCCATCCTCTGCATAATCACGAGCAAATGCAAGCGTTGCACTTACGATAGCTCCTTTGGAAGCTGCATAAACACTCTGAGAGAAAATAACATCACTTTTGGCATTAAATGTTTCTGAATTATCAAGATTGCTACATATTTCATCACCTATTTCCACAGAATCCCTTGAAAATATAACGAAATTTTAAAAATGATGCACCTGTCCTACTTGTCCATCGTAAGCTGCTATAGATGCCGTATTGATGATGACACCACGAAAACCTAAACTGTCCCTGCTCTTAAGCGCAAATGTTTCAAGAGCCTGCTGTATAACATTGAAAGTACCGAAAACATTAACCTAAAACTAGAATAATGTAGCAAACACCAAACTGCATCCACTACACTTTTATATCCATCACCAGAAAAAGAGACCGAAAACATCATTTGTAATTTGATAAGCGACTAAACATTAAGTAAGGAAAGTTATTACATCAAATGTTTTACGAATGAGTTCTTTGTCACAAGCTTTCTTCTTTTGCAAATTGTACAGCTTGAATGGATATGACACACCAGCACAATTCACAACAGCGTCCAAATGTCCAAATTTATTAATCAGAGTATGAAATGCACTTGACACATCATCTGAAGAGCGCACCTGGAAATCGAACATACAACATAATTCCAAATACCAGGGAGAAGCAAATGTCCCATTCATCTTTACTGTGGTCAAACCCTACACGTTTAATTTTAGCATATATAAACTACCAATATTTCTTTGTTTCAGCAACTTCGCCACGGAATAAATTAAAAATTGAAAGTTAAAATTTTCACATCAGCAGCAGTAAATAAGCAATTCTGTCCCATCTCCTTCGCCATTGTTTCACCCTTCGATTGCGGCAAATCCATAATGACTACTTTGGCTCCGTGTTCGAGAAGATGTCGAGCTGTGCCAGCTCCAAGGCCGGATGCAGCACCGGTAACTAATGCTACAATCCCCTAGAAAGGCAATGAACATTATGTTACCTGGACAAATTGAAGTATTTCAAAAAATAATACATATAAAATTTCTCAGAGCCATACCTTCACAGAAGCCAAGTATGTGGCCATGGTTTATATCACACCTGCAAAAAATTCATGTTTGTAATGAAGAATCTGGTAAGAACTGACAAATTCATGCATTTCTCATAATGTTATCAATTTCGATTATTTTACTTGCAGCTCTGTCCACTGAGGTTAAGCTTATTTCATAACAGCATGAAAAAAATTCTATATATATGAGAAATATGAGATATGAGAAACTAAAAGAAAAAAGCTTTAGACAACATCCGAAAGCTAAGCTTTAAAACGTGAACAAATAATACTCTTCAACTTATGCAAACCAAAGTAAATATTACTGCGGAAAGGAAACCAGGCAGAACCCAAAAAACAAACCCATTAAGTTTTGCTAAATAACCTCCTAGAGTGATTTCTATGCCCTCCTCTGCCAGTAACCAGCATCCAACAAACCGAAATAATGAAAGTGCGTGAAAGTCCAACTGAATGGACCAGGCCTTTCTGATACACAGCCGAACAAAATTTTACGATCAAACACGCGGTCCGTCTATATCCCACTCTCCCTACTGTAATTGCTTGAACATAGAGAGGACGGAACAAGCATTCTCGTCAACCAGATTCCATTATACAAAAATAATATTAATTTTATTGTTTTGTGTTAATTGTTTTATTCTATTACTTTATTGTTTGGCTAATTACTAATCAGTCATGATGTAATCTCCACAAAAAATTTTTTCAGTTTTCAAATTTTGACAAATTTTTAAAGTCACTGTAAATACAGTAAAACGTTGCTCGACAAACAATGATAAGTAAATCAACACTCTGAATCATCGGTTTTATCGATTAATAAAAATTAAATGTAAAAAGAACGGCAGTATTTTGCATTAACAACACACATATAGCAACATTCGCACATATATTAAGGCCTGAGAATGAATAAGGAACTGTTACATTCATTTTGAGATTTATTTGATCAACAAAAAATAGCAACAACAGTTCAAGGCGGCATCCTAAGAGCACCATCTAGACGAATAATCACGCCATTTAAGTAAGTATTATGAATAATGTGCAAGACAAGAGCGGCAAATTCTTCTGGTATGCCTAATCGTGCAGGAAGTTGTACCATTTTTTCATATATTTCTACATTCTGTAAAACTAACGATTGATTTCTTGACATTCTATTTATATTATAACAAAAAATGAATGAAAATCTGTGAATTACCAGTTCATTCATATGGGAGATCACCAAAGGCGTCCGGAAGATGCCTGGGGCAATAGTCACAAATCGAATACCATCGGAAGCATAGTCTTTTGCTAATGATATTGTAGCACTATTTACAGCTCCAGAAGACATCGCATCAAATCCCTGAAATGCTGCTACAATAACATCATTATTTCGGTGACAAGATGATCTGTACATTAACAAATATGTATAATAACAGTAAGCAGAACTTAACTCTATGAAATTAATATTAATCAAAAATGATCCCCAAAATAAAAACTAATCGGCATCTCATAAATTTAAAAACTTGCTTGCCCAAACTGTGGTTCAAACGATGAGAACGATGAAGTATTGATGACAACGCCTCGACATTCTGATTCATCTTTTTCATTTTGTGTCACTAAATCGAGTGCGTGTCGAATAACATTGAGCGTACCGACAACGTTCACCTTAACAGTAAAAGTAGTGAAATATAAACATTAGGAACTAACCGCAGAACTTATGCGGTGCAACATTACAGCAAAAGTTAAATTTCATGACTAGTATTTAAGATTCAATAATCCAGAAAATCTTACGGCTAACACTTTCTTCAAATCCAACTTTACTGATGATTTGTGATTCATATTTTCTTTATTGAAGCTGAACGTTTTACAATTGAAAGAGATCCCAGCACAATTGATCACAGCGTTCAAATGTCCAAATTTATCCTTTATTTTCGATACACCATTTTTTATTTCCTCATCAACCGTTATCTGAAAATTGTGATTACAACTGGAAAATCTGCTGAAGATTGATGCCCATATATATGGAGGAGGGAGAAAGAGTACTTGAATATATGCCGAACAAAAAAATTCATCCATTCAAAAGATGACATTTAAAACTTAAAAACTTAGACTGAGTTTTCCGGTTAAAAATGAATATTACATTGGCTGGTATGTATAAACAATTTCGATTTATCAATTTCGAGAGGAAAGCACCATTTGACGATGGTAGATCCAACATGGCAACTTTGAAACCATGCTTGAGTAAATGCTGGACAGTCGCTTTACCCAAACCTGACGCAGCACCGGTTACCAAAGCTACTGCTTCCTGTGGAAATGAGCTCAAAATTGCTGTAAGGCTTCAAAATCAGATTGAAAAGCTTAGTGAGGATAGTTCAATTATTTAAGTTACACTGTCACAAGATTTTTTATATACCATCCTCAATTCCCTACAATTTAGAAGAAAAAGTGTAGTTTAATAGCATTATGGGAAGTAAAGGAAAATAATAAATATTATTTAGCGAAGAAGTTTTTTTTTTTCTTTTTTTTTACAAGTCCTAACATACCTCGCAATTACTGAAGTTTTAAAGAACTAATTAATCAGATAGCAGTTTGTGGAATGCTCATTCTCCCTGATCAATCCTTATTACATTCATTAACTCGGACCTGATAACTTTAAGATTAATAACCCAAACACCGATATAGTTCAATCATTTGACGATTACTGTCAGATTACTATTACCATCAGAACCACAACGAATGTAAAAGAAATACCTTCATATCGATATCGCTGTTAGAGTCAAGCAGCCTCATGTAATAATGATAACATCAGCAAACCTGGAAGTAATTGTAATCAAATATCTTGCAACAGTTAATGTCATTATTATCGCGATAAACTGTATTCTCAAACTGGCATCACCTTTCACGCAATATTACTTTTTTTTTACGAATCGTGATCTCACGCTCTTTTTTCACAAATAAATTACTAAACCTCAGTTTACCAACGTAATCGCAAATTATTCACCACCGTTTCACAGTTTCGTTGCGCACGCTGGGATGCTACAATGTATTCCTGCAAAGTTGACGTTGAAAAAAGAAATGCTCACGTTAGAGTTAGAGACCTACTTTTAAAGTGCTTGGGTTAGAGGTTGGGGGAAGCAAACTAATGCATTTAATTAAAGGGAAGAGGCCAATAAACGAGTAATATTAAAGGATTAACGAAATAATACATCTTTAGGCATTGGGAAATTTATTGAATGGCCATACTGTACCAGAATTATCGTAGTCGAACAGGAGATGATTAATAAAAAAGATAAGAGATTGAGGAAATGGTTAGATAGACATGATGGGTAGTGGTACGAGTGACTGAGATTTATTCATGGTTAAAGTAACAGGTGAAATAACTCGTTTGCATAACAGATATTGAAACTACATGCAAGGTTTCATCCTAGTTTTTTTTTTTATTTTCTTAAGTGAAGTAATTGAGTTAAATATTATTGAGAGCAGTGGTTAAGTGTTTATCTAGTCGTTTGTGCTATCCCATTTATCTTCATAGTTAAGTGATTCTTGTATTCTGGTGTTGATGAATATATGAGAAGGTCACCTTTGTTTGATTTTATTAATTTATAGTTAAACTGAGAATCTTTTCTGACGACATTAGCATTGCAGGATTAGATATAATTTTATGGGCAGATAGAGTTTCGGTTTTGGGGTCAAAAGAGGTGAATTTGATTTCCTTTGTTGGTGGTGTACAATGTGAGTGTGTATTGCCCATAACGAAACTAATTAAAAAAAGTATGCTTTAGAGCAATGACAACGCTGTCAACTTGTGCACAGGACGGGAATGGAAACTTGAATCCGATGTCATTTACGGATCAGCATGGGAATGTTATATTGGAACGCTTGCGTTATCAACGTGATACGGGACGTTTCTGTGATGTATACATTGTTGTGAAGGATCGTCACTTTTGCGCACATCGAAATATCCTTGCGGCGTGCAGTCCATATTTTGACTCAATTCTGAGGAATTCAAAAGTTGTTAAAGAACAGGTTTGAATCAATTGGAATAGTCATACTTCTCACACCGAACAATATTTTACTATAATTTCTTCATCACTTTACATGTGAAGGAAAATTGGAATTACTGTAACGATCAAGCAACAGATGACTTTATAAAGAAGACTTTTTATTTTTTAATCAATTGATAGTTAATAGAAGTAGAAAATTACCACTTTTTTTAAATGCATTGTTGCTACTATTGAAGCTTTACTTTAACAACTTATTTTTATAATTTTGTGTTCAAATTGTTTATTGTTATATAATTTAATTTCAGGTGATTGTGAATTGTCAAAATCCTGCAGTTTTTGAACTATTGCTCAATTACATGTATAGTGGAAGTGTTGTTATCGATCGTAGCAGTGTAACGGATTTGCTGAAGCTCGCCAATAATTTTCTGGTTTATTTTTGACTTCAGAAGGAAGCACTACATTTGTTATAGTGCTTTACTTTTGCATTTCTGGAATACATTATGCTTCCAGCCAGCGAATTATAAAAAATTTAAAATCCTTCTTATTCTTTTTTGGTTTCAGATAACACGAGTAAAAAATTATTGTGCAGAGTATTTGGATCGTTACATGGATTCAGCCAATTGTTTGTCAGTGAAAGAACTTGCACTGAAATATAATTTACCGGCTCTCCTAAAGAGTGCATGCGATTTCTTCGATGTTAACATCAACAGATGTTTGCTGGAGAGCACAGATATTGTCGAATTCTCATTGGCTCAGTTAAATGCATTGCTTTCTGAGCCAAAATATGCCAGTTCTATCTCCCCGGATGTCCACTTGAAGTAAATTATTTCATTTTCGAGAATCATTAGCAAATGCATGTATTCAAGTCTTTAATGTTAATTCCTGAATCAAGTTTGTCGATTTTGGAAAGAAATTTATTCCTTAATGAGTTTTTATGTACTTTAAATTCAGATTAATAGTTCACTGGATTGGACATAATCCAACACAACGTGATTCTCTCTTCAAGGACATGTTAGCTGCTTGTTCGTTTGCATCAGTACAATCCGCTACTTTGGAATATTTGCTGGACTATTCATCTTTCCTTATCAATTCCCAAGCAGCACGATATACGCTAATGCAAATGATGTATGTTTCTAGTTCTATTATATTTGCACCCTACTCTTCGAATTAAATTTGAATATTTTCAATTAGTTTCTCGCTTCGAATATGGAATATTCCACACAGCATACACTTATAAAAAATTTTCAAGACCATTTTATTTGTTCAGCAAAACTACTTATCACATCCGTAACTTTGTGTTTGCATTGAAATGTTTTATATATATATATATTTGATACATATATTTCCAATTGTATTCTCTATCCTTGCAGTGCAATCGACTCGTTACAATTAGAATCCACGTTACCTTATCCTCGATAGAATGTACCTATTATTTCTCAGATCTTCATTATTTGTTTTCAAAGGTGCGAGCATTCAATGCTAATGGCAAAATACCAAGCACAATATCGAACTCTTACTGCTCAATTTGGCAATGAAAGAACGATTTTTTACAACGATGCACATTTGACATATGGAAGCAGTTCACATTCCCAACCACAATCGCGTAGTATTTCTCAAGGAGAGACTGGCTTCACGATGAAGTTTGATTAAATCTGTTTCATTAAATTTACATTAAGTACGCAAATTTTTCCCGTCGTGTTTTGCAAGACTTTCTGAAAAATGAATCCGGAATTGAGGTAGAAGAAATATAAATTTATTAATGATACATGACAAATTTGTTAATGATACATGACTTTGCTTAACTATTTTTTCAGATTTTTAAAGAGATAATTATAGCATAAAATCGGAGAGTGGGAGTTTGCACAGCGGAAGAATTGGTAACGAAGTTCATGAAACAGACACCGACAAAGTGCATGCACAATCAAATTATAATGAAGAAACTGGGCAACCTCCTGTAATTGGTGCTTCAACAACTGAAGAAGTGGTAATTGCCATTTTATTCACTGATTTTTATTGTGGAACCGTTTTATGCTTCACTTTTGGGAGTTTTGCTTTCACCAAATAATTTATACAATAACTTGTACATACTAATTCTACTTTCATGACAATAACAGAGTTTATGTATGAGTTATCTTTTATTCGATTTGCTAAGTATCTTGTATTTGCCAAGCTATGAGTTTGCTTTCAGCTAAATCCCACAGAAACAAATGATGGTTCTCGTCCGGCTTTGAAGCTGAAAATTCACTTAAACGCGATGAATATTTTAAATCGAAAAAATCGTCTTTTAGGTATGTTTATGTTCAAATACTTTTTTATTAGTCTTTTTTGTTCCGTTTATGTTGTGGCATGATATCATGACAAACCATTTCCATTTTGCAGGGGACTATGACTTCAGGAAAAAATGATTTTTTTTTCTCTCGAAATTAGCTTTTCATTTGCTTTTATCTCTTTTCCTCAGTGGTTGGCATATAAGAATTGGGGTCGGAATAATTAGATTTTCTGGTTTTTTCCAGCTGCTGCCGGTCGCCACAAATTATATCGAAAGTCAATAACTGCAGCAAACCAAGTATTAGCAAAACGACGAGGAAGACCACCAAAAAATAAAACTTTTGTCCGAGCTGAAACTTTGAAAACAGATGAGGCATCAGTAGGTGAAGAATTATATCCAGACTGTGGAATTGATCTTAATGAACAGGTAGATTGCCACCCATTAAACTGAATTTTTTTTTTTTTTTTTGAAGCGTTTCTTTTTCTGTTAATGAAAATAGTTATATTTGTAAAGTTTTTATACGGATTTGTAATAAGTTTTGTTGAACTTAAAAGTGTTTTTGTAGGTTATATTTGATGAAGCAGATGAAGTTGATCCGTGCTCAAAGCAGGATGAATCCGATAATGAAGCGAATGGCGAAACAAATGGTACATCTGTTGAAAAGCTTTTTAAGTGCGACTACTGCATGTACAAAAGTTCAAGTGCGGTTCTCGTCAAACATCATGTTGTACGAGCACATACTCAAAATATTGCCTATGTTTGTTCTCTTTGCGTTTATGAATGCCGTTGGAATCGTGATTACTATGAACATATGAAGACACATTTCCCGGTATGTTCTTCAGTAGTTACTAATTTGACAGTTTTTTCTTTTTTCGGAAAGAAGTTATCGCACTGCTTCCCTATGAAATAATATACTTACATTCAGCGCTTATTTTAAACATAATGTCTCCAGATTTGGTAAGCAGCTTAAGTAGTTAAAAGGAGTTTGGTATAATTTGTTTAATTGTTTGATATAAACTATAAGGAGTTTAAACTATGAGAAAAGAGTTTTGTAATAATTTGAGGGTCCGCCTTTCCAATGCGACATATGTCAGTATGGCATTGATTCCATCCAAAGTTTACTTTCGCATCGCTTAACACATTGTAAGTTCGTGTTATTCACCTGTTGTTTAGGCTGAATAATGAATTAAATACAGTCACCTTTTGATAGGAAAACATTAGCTTTGAAGAGTTTCAATGATTTTTTATATAGAAAAAGTTGTGCGTCGATTTTTACGGAAGAATTTTGCTTCAGCTGATGAACGACCATTCAAATGTACATTATGTGAATACAAAAGTCGCTCAAGAAATCATCTTATTGGTCACATTCGCAATCATACTGTTGATAAGCCTTTTCATTGCTCCGAATGTGGTCGTGCATTTGCAATGAAAAGTACTTTGGATCAACATGTCGCTGCACATTCCGAAAATAGGTGTCGTCTTTAAAGCTCAGTGTGTAAAAATTATCTCTGTATTATAATCTCGATTCGATATTTATATAACGATTTAGAATGAATTTAGTTTCCATTATTTATAGGCCTTATCATTGTCTTCACTGTGATTTTTCGACAAAATATCAAAGCCATTTGATTTCTCATCGGCGTATTCATTCGGGTGATGTTTTTCACTGTCATTATGAAGAGTGCACCTATTCGTCACCCAAGAAAAGTCAGCTTGCTGCACATTTAAGGTAAAGCTTAATAATTTTATAAAGTTGAGACAGAATTCTTATTTCCCAGAATTTTTTTATTGCTTTTATTTATAAGCTTTTTGTTACTTTTTTTGTGTGTGCAAGTCATCAGACACAAAATCCTTATAATGCATTAATAAAGGGGTGCTAGTTTTTCGTCGATAAAACGCAAAAAAGGAAGGAGGATGTACTGAATTACATGGATTGGTGGTTTTTATTTACAGTTAAGCAAACTAGGAACTAAATAAATCACATGAAATACTTACTATATTTCTCATGGGGATACACGGGTGAACATTTGTATGTAGGTTTTTGATCGGTCACATTTCAAAAGCTTGTTAAGATATCTTAAATATGTTATTGAAAGACATTTGGAATAATAAACAGTCTTTTAAAGTCAGTAAATATAGCTTACTGTTAAAAGAATGGTCCATGCAATCTGAAATTTTATTTAATTACTTTTTACTTATAATTTTTGGTTTAGTAAACTTTCTTTCCAGAACACATTTAGCAGTCAGAGCACATCACTGTAAGACGTGTAATCGTTCGTTTATCGAGAAATCACACTTGGTGCGACATGAAAGAATACATTTGGAGGATAAACCTTTTAAGTGAGTTTTAAGGTCTTCAAAATTAAATTAATTTAAAAGTAATAGACCAAATGAACCTGTGTTGCTTTAAACGATATTTAGATGCGACAACTGCGACTATTCATCTTCGAGACGGGATAAGTTAAAAGAGCATATTCAGAAACATCACAGTAATTCAAACAGTGGTAAACAACATAGACGAAGATATCGGCGTGCAAAACAATTGGCACAGCTTGCTGCGCAGGCTAAGGTTTGAATGCTATGTTCATCGTTTTATTTTGCAGCATCAAGTTCTCTAATTTGATATCTTATATTTTGAAAAATCAGGTCTAGGATACAGGAAGATTGCAATCGGTTTTAGACTAGACTTGCTTTCCTTTATTGGATTTTCGAATAAATCTCTTTTGACATTAATACATCTTTTACTCAGCATGATTTTTGATTTTTGTTGGTAGGTAAAGGTAGCCTGCCAGCAAAATTAACTACATTACACTAAAACAAAAATAGGTACACTAAAAAATCATCTGATTGTGGTAAATCTTAAAGGTCGTGTTAAACACTCGTGGCATATAAGCTTTTAAACGTATTTGAATAATATCGAAAATATTGCATTGTAAATCTGTCACTCTCCATCATTATTAAGCTCTACACTCCTTTTTTGTTTTTTATATAAAAGTTATTGAATTTTATAAATTTGTTTGGCTTAACAGACACAACCAAATATGGAGAACATGTTTCGACCAATTCCTTCCTCAGAGTTAGCTGATAATTCGTCGAATAACTTGAGCAGACCTGTCGCCACCAATGCATTATCTCAGCAAAACATCTCCGAATTTGCACTATCTGATATATCTCGACCTCAAAACGAGCATCGTCAATCACAAGCAGCTAGACATATCGAAACAACTCAGCAGACACACCCACATTCATTAATGGACTTTTCGTCCCTTAACACCACAAATCCTCTAAACATTGGACGACCATCTTCAGCATCGGTACCTGCAACCACAGCGATGTCTGTTTCACCAGCAATGAGTCTCAATTTTCATATAGGTAGTTTCAGTTCATCTTGATTTTCATTTAACTCATTTGTTATATTTTTAGTGTGTTTTTCTGCAACAACAGTTGGTGAAAAACTATAAAAATAAATGAGGGAATATATTTCAGGTGTTATAATGGATTCTCCAATTGAATCGTTGCGAACACCCGTGCCACGTAGTCCACATAGTGTTAGCATACATTCGGATTTCTTTGATAGTTCTTCACCTGCTGCTGGCCAAGATGCACAACGTCCTATGAGTTTGCCACCGTACAGTGGTGGGGGAGGTTCAGGAGCTAATAATCAGGTTGGTCCATCCTGGCCGTGGTGATTGATCTTCATTTATTGCAAAGTAAAGTCAGATCAGTCAAATTCACGCACAAATAAGGTCAAGGTGGGACACTTGGGAAGTCAAATGCGTGATTAAATTCAAGAGGTCCTGGCCTAAAGCAAGTGAAGTAGTGCCTTATTTTTTCTAATTAATACATGGAAAAGTGTCGTCCTTATAATGTTAAATATATTACTGCCAATTAAGAGATGCCACAAGTAGATTGGGGCTCGATCTCGTGATGTAAGGCTTGCTTTGTTGTAGTGTAATGTTAATATTATATATTATGAATACATCGCAAACCTTCCTCATTTTGTTGTGCACATACTGAATCATTCAGTAAAGTGAAGTTATTAAAACACTTATATTTTTTTGCTGGGTCCTGAAATTTATTGAGGTTTTGCGAACTTAGCATATTTGTTTGTGATTTGTGAATATTCATACCAATGTTTTTGTACTGACAGCAACATTGCTCATTTTATACCTTTTTGGAGTAAATTTTGTAGGAAAATCGTCAAGTAAAATTTTTAGAGAAATATTGAATACGGGCGTTTGCCTTTGCATCATTCATAATTTATATCAAATATCTTCCTTTGTATTAGATCTCACATTCTTTTTTTATTTGTTTTTCAACATTTTTTATTGCTGCATCTTTGGCTTAATGTGTAATAAAATACTTTAAGCCTCACTTGATCATACAAAGTTACCACTGGAGAAGTGATTCAAGTTTGTTAAATGGGATGTCTTAATCAGATTTACTATTCCAGCAAAAAAAAAGTTCAGAAAAAAAAAACTTTAATCAATAGTTCAAAAACTCGTAACACTAAATGTGTTTTATCTAATCGTATCCCTCAGCTTCAACGAAATAACACCTGGGAATTACAGCAATGTGAGAAACGTTTTTACTTGAAATATAGATATGCAATAAGTCTTAGGTTTCCAGAAGAAAATCAGAAAGTGAAGAAAGACATTTAGTAGACAATAAACCAGCTTCTAGTAGCTTCAAAGACTTTTTGTTGTGTAGAATAGGACCACTTAAATATGATGGTGAAATACAGCCTAATAGGCGATAAAGCATTTATAAAATATTACAGAAACATCGGACTGAGTATTCTAAACAGTTAAGAAAAAAAAAAAAAACGTAATATGCGACTCTGAAAGATCTTAAAGTAAGCAGAGGACTACTGAAATTCACAGGAAAAGGATAAATACGGATTATATTAGGAATATGGAAAATGAACTGTTAGATTAAAAAATTTTTTTTTGAGAAAAAAGTTTTTAAAAAAGAAAGTTCCTGAAATAGAAAGGAAATTACAAGGAATTCGTCTGCATTACAGATAATAAGTATATCGAGGAAGAAAATACAGTATAGCACAACCTCAAAGAACACCGCATTCTTACATCACCAGGAAGGGCTCGTGGATATAACTTAACTGAACGTACACAATTAAGGAATAACTGTAAAGTTAGATAACTCAACAGATGTAAAAATGGTATCAGTTAATCAACTCTTTTTTTATGTGAAAAAGCTTTTCTCAGACAATTTCCTCTCATACATCGACGAACATAATGACGGAAAGTTTTTCAGCAGAACCATTTCTAACAAATAATTTAAAAGAATGGATGAGAAATCTAGGTTTTCTGGATTTCGAACAATTTAACATTGGTATCATACCAAATTGGTGGGTCGATATTTCTAAAAAATAAAGAAAATAATTTAAATGATAGAACATTATATTTATGCATGAAGTTTGTGTTTCAGTAAAAAAATGAACTCTTTGTACATAAAATCAACATTCTTTTGAATCTACACAAAACTTATAAAGAAAAAAAAAAAAAAAAAAAGCTAGAAGTTTAAATCAGCAGTTTATAAAATTTAACAATGGGTAACAAAATAGGCAAAACAGTGGCTGATCATTATTACATTAACTTAACAAGATACCTTAAATAAATGACTCCCCATAGATACGTTCGAAACCAGTGATTAGTACCAGCGTTAGCCTGATATTTTCTAATAAGTATAGGATGAGGAACTGGCAACAATCCTACCAAAGTACCATGCTGAAGGAACTTCAGGATTTCGCTTTCGTCTGTTAAACCCCTGCAAACTTTGCATCTCAAGAGGACACATCAAATACTTCAAAAAAACTTCATTTCTAAAGCTATTTTGTGCAATACAAAATGGTGCCTTAACGGAAATGGTGAAGTCGAAAGTTTAAGTATTCAATTTTTATATGAAAACTTACTTATCGATGCAAATCTTCTCAACCTGTGGCACAAGAACTTGCAGAAGCCTCATCACCGTTTGAAGAGGAAGTTTACTTTTCCAGGATTCAACCCAGTCTGTACTTGCCATCCAACCTTCTTGTACATCATCGCTTGCTTGTGCCAAATCGTTCACTCCTTTTTCTGTCATTGCTGATACCAATGGCGTTTCAGCCAGGGTAGCCTTTATATTCGCTTTGTTTTCCACATCTATAACATTTGATTCAGTATTCACAGTTCATAGCGATAATTACCATGTGGAAATCGATATCAGTCGTTTGATAATTTATTTTGCCTACTTGTTAAATTGCTGACGGATATGAAACATTGTTAACAAAAAAAGTCTTAGTTGTCGAAATTTATATCAAACTACGTAAAAAAGTGGGGAATAAATGTAAACTTGATGTACCAAACCTTACCATCAACAGATTTTGCTACAGCTATTGACTTTGATTCAGCAACCGCACCGCTTTTACGACCTTTGCGCCCCTGTAGCATTTTCATGATATATGCTGAATCAGATGAAAGATTTGCCAGCTGATAAAATACTTGGCGTTTTCGAATGATAGTATACACCAAATTTGAATTTCCTGAATATATAGTAGTTAAAAAGGATTGATGAAGTATATACTACTAACAGGTAGTTGATGAACATTCTTATCTATTTAATCAAAATGCTTTCTGAGACTGACATAGCAGAACTTTTGCAGTATTTGCAAATAAAATCTTCCAGAATAAAGAAAAGCTTTATTTAAACAATACCATCGAACTGATATTGAATAATATTATTGAGAACTTCAAGAAGGAAGAAAATAAGAAGATGATTCGTCGGCGATGAAAACAAAAACCAGGGAGTTGAAAAAGCTTCAATGAGATGAATAAGCTTATTAGCGGCGATCATCGAAATGGACTTCAGGTATGGTGACACTGCAAAAAAAGAAAAAAATAAATAAAAAATAAAGCTATTAAGATTTTGTAGAAAGTTACAGCGTACAAAAACTCAAGGAAAGCAAACAGTCACGAGATAAAACTTAAGTTGGACTTTAGATTGTAAAACCTCTACAATTAAAAAAATAGTAAATGAAGCTAATTTATACTATCCATAATTGACGCAATCTGCAACAGACTAGTCATTTCTCGCATTACTTCATTCATTGCTTCATTATCCCGACCTTTATCTCATCCCACTACTAATTTTAATACTCATATGACAATAAAAAAGCAAACAAACCGTTCACAATAATTGTTAAAAGACAGTCGAAAAGTGATTGCAATCGGTGATTGCCAGTGGTTATCAGCTTGTGAAACACCTGCAATAGTCCACTCTTCATACAAATATACTGGATATATCGCACAGTTTGCAATCTGTCTGCATGCATCTTTCATATATACATATACAGCAACACTTTGATAATATTGAAAGCGATATACTGAAGAACAGAAGACCTCTGTATTAATACGACTCATAAGAAAAAAAAAAACCGTAGTCCAAGTTACAGCCGCTGAAGGTGGAATTGATTCATAAACTATAAAATCCATAAGAAAAAAGTACTGTAAGAGATAAAATATGAACAATGAAAGAATAGTACACAACAAAATTATTTTAAACCCACTTTTCAAATCAATACTTGAAAAATCAACCCTAATAACATACAAGGATAAGCAAATCTGCATGTGTTCCAGTGAATGACTGAACATCGATAGCTGCTCGTGGAGTGTAGGGTTTATTTAAACGTACACCAAAGTTTCGTTCACCACTTAACAACAGAATAATAAAAACACCCATGTGTATCAAACCAACACGAGCTGCAAATTTTGTTCAGTAAAATACAATAACTTTATCTAGCTATTTTTCAAAAAACTTTAACATAATAGTTCGAAAATATTTTGTTTCCCATACCTGGATCATTGCGAGAAGCACTAATGTGAAATAATATCGGGACAAGTACCTCCAGAACATCACTTGTTTTCAATAAATAAAACATGAATTTCTGAAATACTACGTTTTCAAAGTAATGTAAGGAATTTTAAACGCGTGCATAAAATTAGAATGTCCTGTTTGTTGAAGAGACAATGAACCATTACCTGATTGTATTCACAGCATTTCCAGAGTAAAACGAGGAGTTCTTGATGGCATGTTATTTTTTTGGTAGAACTCGGAAGATACGTTGCAACCAATGGATTTGTTAATAAACGAGTCATGCCTTTTAACATGAATTCAAAGTCCTCCTCGCGATGAATCCTTGATAGATAATTAATGAAAAAATTGTCAGCATATTCGTTTTTCTGAAATTGGTTCCAACATATATAAGTTATAGGTAACCGCTAAGCTTCAAATTTTTTCAGAGAGACGATTACCTTGTCAGACGATTGTGTTTCATTATCCAAGCACACGATAAGCACTTGCAATGCAGTCTGCACAAGTGGTTCTCTGGTGTCCGTAAAAAGTAAATAATTATAAGGTACACCGAAACCAACTGGATCATATGCGCAAACTATATTAAGGAGGGAAGTAAAAAGCGGAAGAACGTGACGATTTTCCGCAGATGTAAATCTTGCTATCCATCTCATTCTATTTTCATCTGAAATTAAGGAAACATTCTGCCACCGTAATTCGAGTTTGACTTCAGAAATCCTAGATATGTTATTATTGTAACTGCCTCAAACTTAATAATCCAACGAAGTTGGATGCTAATAATAAATAATAAAGATGACCCAAACTTCCTACAAATAGTGGAGCAAAACATTTTTGACTCAAATCACACCTGAAATTGAGACATAAATAACTTCTGAAAAGCATGTCAACAAAAGTTTGAGAATTTCAGTCCGTCGCTGATCATGCTCTGCTACTTGCGGTGGTTTTGTCGCAAAACCAACTCCAGCTTCCCATATATATTCGCAGCTGTCAATCGTACTTAGGTCATCCGATCCTCCCTAAAAAATTAAAGCGATGACATAATTTCGCGATTCATGTTTGCTAATTTTGCCGTCAGAGAGTACAGATAAATGGATAAGTTTGCAAAAAAAGATTTACCAAAAAATTGTGTCTGGCTTAAATATTAATCTTATATGAAGTGAAGGATAAACAGAATGAAAAAATTCCCCATCGATAATATATATGTTCCCTTTCATTAAACATAATTTTTATGTACAGAAAAGTACCGGATGGTTTCTAAGAGATGAAACGGTGAATTCAGGACAAAAGAGTAGATCGGTAAGAGCGGATATCAATGTATATGCTAATGGTTGATGGGGAAACTGTTCATTTTCTTCTGCTGATGGTAACGACCAAAAGAAACATTTCCAATCCGAATCTTCGAATAAATATGGACAAACCCTTGTTAGAAGTCGTATACAATTCAGTACCTAAAAACAGCGTTTAACCCCGTTTAACCAAAGAATGTGTATTTGAAAGTTTTTCATATTTAGTAACACAAACTTGGCTTGGCCGAAATCTCCATTGAGTTCATAAAGCCAGGAAGTGAATTAGAATATTTAAACGTGAATTAGAATATTTAAACGATTCGAAGTTTTTGCATAATAAACCATGGCTTTTTTGGTCGAATTAAACAAACAAAAGTAATCCAACACACCTTTGTCGACGATATGGCTGATGGAGAGTTACATGCTGTTGTTATTTGATCTACAGTTTTATAACATAAAGCTGCCAGATTGCTCGGAGAATTATCACGCAATGAACGAACCTGCAAAATATCTTAAAAATGGAGATAATTAAATATTTACTTGGAAAAAATGATGTCCAATAATAAATTAATCTAATTTCTCACACATCAATAGCAGTTGCCATATATTTACTATAAATTACTATAAAACTATCGCCGATCTTTACTGGTCATATCAAATAGCTTCCGAAAGTATTAAACTAACATCGTCCGCTGTGATCAGTGAAAAAATATCCGCAGCACTGTTTATATTAGAAGCACATAACTCTTCCCAAAATGCATCTTCTTCCACTTTTGATTTTTTCGTTGTAAGTTCAACCACTGCTTTGCGAAAATTAATTTTACTCCCAGAATTACCCATTATTCGACTAGAAGTTCTTTTGCTCAGTTTTAGAGAATTAGCAAATTAGTAAAAATTTCTGACAATATTATGAAGCAAACATTTGATGCGCCTTGAAGCAAATATAGTCGATTGAAGTATAGTTGAGCATACAAATAGCCTATCCACACATGAAATCAAAAATGAATGAAAATAGTACCCCAAACAATATTCTAGTTAGATATGCTAATTCGTAACAACAAAATATAACAAAATATGCTACAGGAAGAAAATGAACAAAACATTACAAATAATTCTTGCAAATGTGTCATCATCCAATTCATAGACTTATCCTTACCAAACAGTTCCTGCATATTTCATTTCAGTATGCTTTCAAAGAAAATTTCCACAAAAAAATCCATTAATGACACCTATAGCGTGCGTAATCGTGCAGTATAACTCTACGAGAAAGTTATCACCACGCTTATAACGCTCAGAAGTTGAATAAAGCCTACAAGTTAAAAAAAACTCAGCGAATGGATGAAAATCGTTTGTGATTCGTTGTTGCATTATGACTGCTGATTCTGTTGCATGGCAAACAGTGACGGACGTGGCTTGCATGAGGGCTTCTTCTCTTCTGTGGTAAAACGGAAGAGCGACATCTTCATCCGGTTGTACATGTCCAGAATGATGTCGTTGAAAGCAGTTACAAACTGATAGGAAGAAAAAGTGAAAAGAACTCTAACTTGTGGTATTTTTGCAATAGTATTATTCACCATCCTATGATATCGATTGAAGATAGGATTTCTGAGTGATTAATGTTATTGATTAAGTGATAATTGAGATATTTGTCAAAATAAAGTACTGATAATTTGTTTGTATTGAGTGAGATGGAAATAGTATGATAGATTTAAGACTTGATCATTCATACATATCCATAATCCTATTACAATTTTTTTGTCGTGCTTGAAGTCAGGTTGAATCATTCAATTATATGAGCAGTGAGTTTAAGCGTGAAACATTTTATTACAAATTTTCGTCTAATTATTTAGTGGAAGAGAACAGTGATATTCAGATAAATAAATTCTATTCATCTCGTAACGTTGGAAAAAATTCTACTAATCTCGTAAAACATTTGGCTTGGCGCTGAGCTTTGCTGATTGATTTCTTACATTGTTTTGCTTAGATATCATACATATTTGTGGTGTTTCAGCATTCTTTGAATCTCAAATCGGATCGATCAGTGCGAGAAATTAAGCATATATTGGATAAATAAAAAAAATTTACATGAAGTATAGTAGCTTGCTGTTTATCATAATTTAACGGCCACAACAATCTCATCATCTAATAAAGACAGCAATTCTGAAACATGCAGCAAACAAATGACTGGATAAGTGATTTTCCTTCCCATCATTTTCGTTAATTATCGATTCAGATTTTAAGTATTAAATTCATATCAGTTTCATGTGCCACTTTATTGCGACTTCAAAATTACTTTTCTTTCCAATATCTAATGTTTCAACATCCATCAATTCATCGAAACATTTCAAACACTAAGTTCATCTATCTTTTTTCTTCTCAGCTTTAAGTGCCACTTACTGTCAAATTTCAGATTAAATGCATAAACTTTGGTGAGCTGTTCGTCATGTTAATGTGATGACGAATAATTCTATAACTAAGTATCCGAATACTTAATGAGCTGATAAAATTCAATGAATTGGAAAACCAATTTTGTGAGTTTCGAACTTAGTTCTTTGAAGAGTCTTGAAGAATAACGAACTTCTGTGAACAAAAAAGATTTAAAAGATGTGAGGAAGAGGTGAGATCGGGACGGCAGCGATCTGTTAGACTGAATTTTAGTGTTTAACAATAACGTTGACATACGTCTTTTTTTTCTAGACAATTGCTATTGCTTAAAAATTTCCGATTTTGCTTCCATAGGTATTTACTTTTTTTGCTACAGTTTCTTAATTACTGAGAGAATTGAAAGAAGTAAAATTTATTACAAGATGTAAACAACTATGACAAAGCAGTAATAAGCGCGATCCACTTTTTAAGTTTATCAATGGGAAATAATTTCGTCTTGATCAGATTGAGATTCAGTTGGTGCTGCAAATATACATTTTGATTTATGAGGTCGTTTGATTAATTATATGCTTAGCGTAAGATAGTTACACTGCAGTTTTCCTACGTTCATGATTCATTTAAAACTACTGCAGGCGAAACAAATGAGCTTTCAACCCTGAGTCTGATAATCTGCATATTTTATTTTCCATATAAGAGTTATTCCCTCGACATTAGCAATGTTTGGCTTGATAATCTAGATATACTTTTTTTTTAAGAAAGATTTTATTTTAGTACAAATGATTTCGTTGAAAAAAATGTTGAAGCAAAGAAAAACGAGCAAAATAGAGCAAAACGAGTCTGTCCTAAATTTTCTTTTTCTATAAGAAATTCTTTCAAATTTAAATAGTGTAAAACTCACTGTAACTTCTGTAGAATTCATCACTATAAGGCCATCCACGTCTAATATGTTCGAGAAGATATTCTCGTGCCAAAGCTCGTAGATCATTTGGTGCACGACGGATTTTTGATGAAAATGCTTGTGAAACAGCATATCCTCCAGCATTATGTGGTTTGTATCGGATTGTTTCAGTTTCATTTTCCTGAGGTTTTTCGGATAATAGTGACAAACTCTGATGCTAAATTTTCTTTTCTACGAAAATATCGAAGTTTTTATTTATTTATATGAGATGGAATTTGTTGTTAATTTTGAAGACAATAATATTGGTCCTTTTAAATGATATCTTCACCTCATTTGTCGATGATTTCTGCGATATTTAACAGTATTGTATTATCCATCCTTACGGCATTCTTTTTCACAAAGTAACTTCTAACGTCGCCATTTCACTAATTAAGATTAATTAGAATTGTTATGTAGAGAGAAAAAAAATCCACTGATTCACTTTAAATATAACTCACATTTGGTTTTTCGAACAACTGAGGTTCTGATGTTTTCGAAGTAATTAGTGCTGGGGTTATTGCAGTCGTTATGATTGTACTTGAGGCAGTGGTAAACGTTTGCAATGTTTTCGCCTGATTCGATGAGACTGATTGCTAAAAATTCTTATACTTGTTATCAATTTGCCTTTCTCCTGAATGACTAATTCGAAGTGCCAAAGTGAGAAATCAGGCTTGCGTAATGAATTCCATGATGTCTGAATTGGTATCATTTATGACTGTTAATGTATTAATGAAAAAATTTTTAGATGAAAAAACAAAAAGATGTATCCTTGAATTCCATTTGTCTCAAATTCAAGGATATATTTGTGGATAATCTGAATAAAATAACCACCTCAGAAGTGGTTCTGTCAAGGACTGGTTGTCTAGAAACATTTGATACATCAGATTCTAACTGATTATCATACTGTAATAATTCATTTTCATGCTGTTGGCGTTGAGCGGTCGTCAACGGTGTATATTTCAGGACACTCCATCCAATACTTCCTTCTTTCTCAGGCTTATTTCTTTGTAAAATTTTCTTAATCAATACATCCTCATCAATATTTCTCTCTCCACTTTCACAGCAGATCGGTGTATTCAGCGATTTGTAGCAAAAACGTCCTGACTGAAGCAAAGTTATGAAAATTGAAAACAGAATAAAAAATATGTTTCCGCGTAAGTTATTCCAAGTTTTTGTACACTATAAGTAAAGGATACAATATTATTACATTTTGTTAATAGTTTTTAATGTAAATGAGAGGCTAACTTTGAACATATTAATGGATTTCTTTTTATACATTAGACCAACTGTTTTGGTTTGTGCTATAGTGCTTTGCATGTTACAGATGTACTTATTGTCGAATTGTATTGAATGTGAGGAAAATTATATATAGTTGCATCAGATACTCATTAATTCTTATCAGTTTTTTAAAATCTTCCCAAATATCACGAAGGCATTACTTGATGAGCGCAGTCTTCTTCAGTACATGGTACAGGATCTCCGTTGCCATCAAGTATAGTAAAAGCAGGTTCTGGACATTCTAAATTTGGTGCATTGAAAAGTTCATTATTCAATGCAATTGGCTGAATTGTTTCATCTGGGGAATTTATTTCTTTCGGTGAAATAGCGCCATGAGATGTATCAATGATGGATGATAATTCCTCACAACATATCGAATGTTTCCCGACGTTAAGACATTGCATGGAACTCTGGAAAATATTTTTCATTTTACTAGTACTGAAATTGCATCTGAAAACAAATTTGAAAAAGGAATTGGAAAATTTAGGAAATGAAGAATCCCTGCGGAGAATTAAAAATAATCTGTGCTTAACTCAATCTCTCATGCTATTTGTTACTGTGAATCACCTGTGGGCAGGCATGAAGACCGGGAGTGCAAATGAGAGGTAAGCCAGCATCTGTGAGTATTGTAACACTAGGTGAGGGGCATTCAAGAGTGGAATCCAAATTAATTCCTTCCTCTGTTGGACAACATTGATAATTTGTTCCGGAAAAATAACAGGAATATCCAGGTCCACATAATTCTTCGTGCCCTGAAATATTGCATCACTTTTCAAATAGAAAAACTAGAAATATAGGAATTTTGAGTAATTCAGTCAAAAAGTTTCAAATGGATTAAGCACATGGAAAAAAAAAAGCATTTGAATTTGAAAAGTGGCTAAAATAATTAAGTCTCGATAGATATAGACGAAATTAATTTAAATGAAAACATAATAAAATTGAACCTGGTAGGCATTGTTTTACGGTATCATTATCGTCCATTTCAGGCAGTTGGGAATTCGGACAGTACAATTTGGCATATTCTGCAGTAGTTCTTTTTTCAATGTCACTGTTATGCATTGAAATGAGTATCGGCATTGAAATGTAAGCTTCCGTTGTATTACTTTTTTTTTAATTCAAAAAAGATTAAAATAACACAGAAGTTTACTTTATATAGCTAAAGCTTTATAAGAATCTTACTTGAAGTTTTGGATTTCGTTGATAAATATATCAAATTTAGTAATGAAATTCAATTCTATAGCTCATAGTTCCAAATTTATGAGCCATTTTATTATAATTTCCTTTTTTTTTTTTTTTTTTTTGACACAATTTTGAATGCTCCGAAATTGGATGCATCACGAATATCCATTACGGTTATTTTCTTTTCTGTGGTGAAGAAATCAAAAGGATCATTGAAAGATAATGCTATGAACTAAAAAGTTTATTCTCTTTATTTGGGAAGAAATAATGGTGTGTCACAAAACAGAAATTGTGACAATACTAAGAAGCATCTTAGCAAAAAAAGGAAAAAGAAAGAAAGGAAAGGAGAGCAATTAATAGCTTCAAAACGTTGTAGCTCCTTATCTCAAAACTGGCAAAATTGGCAATCAGGTGTAAAATTTGACATGCCAAAATTGATAACAATGGAATTATTGTACTGAATAATCTCAGTTAATTTGAATATTATGTTTAAAAAATGACAAAAACGAAAAAAGAAATACCTTTGGAGTATGTCAAGCATACAGTAATGCTGAGTAAAGTAAGTCTACTGATTAGCTGCCGGTGCATAACCGACGAGGCAAGACAAAACAGACATTAATCAACTACAGTTTTCGATCAACCTAAAATCATTTAGGTCACAAACAATGGCCCACTTTTTCAAAACCACCCATGAACAAAGATGGATTATATCAGATATATTCCTTCTTTTGTTCTTCTCCGCCATCCCTTTGATTTCTATGTCGTAATCCCTTCAGTCATAACATCTCCCTCATCACGCAAGAAAATAATCAGCACTGGAACTTAATTCATTTTGCATTCCATGAATTTTAAGGTTTTAAATTCATTCATCCACATTGCGGTTTCTTTTTTGCGAATTGAATACTTTTGTTATCGTGATACTTTTCTAGAAACAGATACAAAAATCCTCAGACGACTCCCAAAATGGATGGGATAATATTACCACCCAAATAACATCTCAGATCTCTGTGATCATCCAAAATGTGTCAGTACTACCCAAACTAATAATGCATCAATGAAAACTTCTGCACACATGGATTTATTGAAGTATTATATCATAAGTAGAATAGATAAACACACCACTTCAATGAGAAAAATTAGATATTTGTAACAGTCGTAAATTTTCATACCTTCTATATATAGATCAGTTATTTTGAATTTAATCACGCATCTTCAAATATAAGTTTTTTCTGTTAATCTGACTAAAAATTCAAATTACATACCTAAATATTGAGTTTAATAATTTACTATCTTAAACCATTTCTAACTAAATAAGATTTCTAAATTTCAAGTATGCCTATTACTATTTATAACTGCCGTTCTAATCATAGCTTCTTTCAGTTATTTCATTTTGAAATTTATAGAATAAAATTCTCTAATATTAGCAATTAATATGCGAACAAATAATTAGTAAATATAAATTAAGAACAGTTTTTATAAATTTTTGCAAAATCAAAACTTTTCTTTTTACGTACAAAAATGATGGTGTAATGCAAAACATATAGAAATCAATTCGCTGATAGAAATTACTGATATATGGTTGAATCCATTTGAACTGTCAAGGAAATAATAAATTGCACAAACCCAAAAATTGTTTGTTGTTAGTAAATTTTCAATATGTAGTACTATACGCAAACATGTACAAATTCAGGTCTCTTAATATTTGAAAAAAAATTAAAGTAGTTACTTAAATCAATCCATGAAAATAGCTAAACATTAATTTATTATGAAATTAGTTATGCATTAATTTATTAAACTATAATGTAATCACATAATACAAATGTCAAAAATGAGGAGTTATCTAAATCAAAATTAAATGCAGTTATTATGGAAATGAAATTATATTTCACGCAATGCAGAATGAAGCAATTCATGCAAAAGTAATATATTTATAAGAATATAAACAAAATAAACAAGAAGTCATTAAAAGTTAAAATCCGTAAACATGCCATTATCTAAAACTTGTCTTCTGATCATTAAATCGTTTTGAGAATTTTATTTAGTATAGCAATTTATCGTCATATTTTAATGAAGAATAATGAAACAAAAATCTGGAATATTGTAAATCTGATGCTATTTTTTTAGGCTCTTATATATCAATAAAGTGACTTTTTCCGAACTAAATTCAAGTTTCTAAAAAAATTGTTATCAAGAACTGGGGGAGTTCTTGAACTGTCGTACCGAACCATTTCATTCACTATTTTAAACGTGCAAATAAAGAAGAGCAAAAATCAAAAAGCATACCCGAGACTGAAAAGTTGGCGATGTATTCCACGGATTAAGTATTTTACCATAATGAGATGATGCACGCAAATCTTCACTGAATTCATTCAAACAGCAGGTTAACCCGCAGCAATACTGAACATATCGTTGACATCTAAATAAATTCAAATTTTGCTTTTAAGATTTTCGAAAAAGAATGGACCAAAATCTTGTGTAGTGAATTAATAACTTGTTGTACATAAATTACATATAAATTCTTACTGATAAACAATATCATATATGGGAGAACCATCTGCGTATTCCAAATTTTTTCGTTCATTTGAATCCATGCGATATAAACAAGTGTCTCGTGTTGTTAAATAGTTGAAGTTATCCTAAATCAAAGTGTTGTAAAATGAATAATTATTCATACATATAAAAGAAATTTTGAAAATACGAAAAAATTTCCTTTATTAAAGTACCATATAGTAATATCTTGTTCCCAACCAATAATTGCGTCGATATCGAGAAAGATAGATTCGATCATTGAATGCTTCCACTTTACGTATTGCATATCCATTAAGCATGTAAGTAGTGATTAACTGCAATACGTCCTGAGTTGTTTCATTATTACCGCTACTCACTTTACCACCGGAATGACTTCTAAACATAAAAAGTTTTTTAAATAATTTCAAATTTTGTTTAAATTGATGTTTTTTAGACTAAATGTGAAATAAAAAAGTGCCGTAATAGCGCATGAAATATGTGTTAATTGCATAAAGCATTCCATGAGCTGATAAATAGTAGGTTGACGAGTTATTCGTCAACATATGAGAAGCATATATCCGAAATTTCCGAATCATCGAATACAATAAGCATTAACCTGACTGCTGGTAATACAGGATGCCTGAAAAAGAATAAATTTCATTTTTATGTATATTAGTAAATCCCAAGATTTTAAACTGTAAAACTGAATTATTACAAGCGATTAAACGTAGCTTATTTGAGAGAACAAAACTGAAAAATTAATATTCTAAGAAAAAAATTTTTGGATGCAACAAAAGTTTTTGTTAAAATTTTCACAAAATTATATGAAGATTCCAGTCAAAACCATTCATATAATTTACAATAGTAAATTTATATAAATTGGAATTTATTAAATTTTTTAATTATTGCAGTTTTTTTTGTGATTTTTTTCGTCAACATGATTTTAAATTTATACAACCATCTCCTTAATTAATTATGTCTTGCTCGTTTCTCGGTTTGCACAAGAAGGTTGCAATTTAAATAGAACAATGCAAATTATGTTCAGTTTAAGTGATAAAATATACCTGATATCGATGGTTAAACTGCATGCCATCAGTAAAAAAAGGAAGTAACAATAAGCAGTATGCATTGCTGATCGACAACTGTTTATATATATTTGTATGTTCGAAACTATTTTTCACATATCATTATTTGTTTAATCGATTTATTCACGTTGTACACCACAGCATTACTAAAGCTATTATAATCTATCAAGACATGCAACTGCTTTCTGACCAACCTTACTAGACTGTTAATAATGGCTCAATTAATGTGATTAAAGTGAACGAAACAAATAATATATAGAGTAAAAATCAAATGATGACTTAAACAATAAGTTATCATTATTCGAATTTAAATTGAAGCATTCTTAGTGTAATTTATGTATACGAATTAAAAATTACAGTTCATTAAATTAATTAGTAAAAGCATCTAATTTAATAAAAAACATATAGATGCGTATTTCCACAAAAACAAAACTACTTTAAATTATCATCTAAAGTTTTATATGAATTAGAATCGAAGTGCCACTGAAACTAAGCACTTCATTAATGTAAAAGAATGATCAAAGAGCATAAGTACTATTTGATTCATTATGATGCATTGCCTATATGTGTAAATCATCGAAAGTTGGAATTTTCCTTTAAAAAAAAAAAAAAAAAAACACTTTTTCAGCAAGATAATTGCTAATGTTTAAAATGAATTATCTCAAAAAAAATGAAATTTCAACCTCACATCAATAACATTGAAAACTTTGTTCTTTCTTGATACTTTATTGTTCATTTCCACAAAAGGGTATTTTACTTAAATGCACAATGGAAAACTCGTTTGTCGAATACTTAGATGAATTCAATTTACCTGCCGTAATTTTTACATTCATGGTATTAGGAAATTAACCACAACATCTTTCTTTCTTGTTGTCAATGATGAACATAAAAACGAGATAAATAAAAATATCACTGGACCATGTACAATTTTATTCGTTCATTTTTTAGAAAAAATGCTGTTATTAATGCAAAGCTGGAAGGTAAATAATAATTACCAGTGCATATGACATCAACTGAGCAAAAACAGTGTTGAATCTTCCAACAATTGAATAGGTTCGGCTGTCAAAGAGAAAAATGGCGGCAATAAAATTGATGTTAATTTATAGCACATTAAGTAATGAACACATTCATTGTTAACAGATTGTAACATTATGGACAATGCATATAAGCCTAGAACAATTGGAAGATGAGTATTGAATAAGTAATTCTTCATTTGAGATATAATATTGAAAGTTTTACATTTATCTAAGGAAATAGTAAACAAGATAATCTTTAGTTTATAAATTGCTATCATATAATACAAAATTATTTCCATATTTTATAAATTTATTTCGATTACGACATCATAAAAGCAATCATAAATGCAACCTTGCTATAATTACCTGTGCAAAATGATTATAACAATAATTACCTGTGCAAAATGAGAGTTTGATGGGATATAAAATCCTTGCAGTATATATAATATGCATTTCATAAATTCTTACAACATTCCAATGATTTTACAGTCAGTGTAAAGAACAGAATATTCTAGTACATATCACTGTTCAAATTTCAATTCCCTTCAGTATTTTTTTTTTAGCAATTATTGTTAGGCGTAATACATAGCATCCTCATGCTGAATCTGTTTGAGCTATTGATCATTGATTTGATCTCAAAAGATATCCATTAATTTGTTTTAATCGGTTTGTATTTTAAGGATTTTTGTCATGAAAAGCATATTATGGAGTATATTTTACTACTGTCACCACATTTGCAAAACATTTCTTGAAGTAGAAGAAGGCAGATGTTGTGGTAGTATGATATGGATCAATCGTACAGAATCAAACATGAAAGAGGTTTATGGATGAAGAATGCTTAAAAATTCATTCAATGCGCAAAAATCTAATACGCTTTTTTCTCTTAGAATGCATTACATTAATCGATTTATCTTACATAATGATATAGATCAGATATTCATTCAAAACTTCACAGACCATAAGATTATGCAGAGAAGCTGTTCAAATTTTACATTCTTAATCTATAAAATGCATACGTCCGAGCAATGCAATTCGATTATCAACAAATATTCAGTTTTCATTTGGAATTGAAGCTAATCGATCTTCAAACGTTTTGCAGTTCTAATTTGGAAAATGTAAGCATTCTGGTAGGAAGAATGATTGTGAGAAATAATTTAGAAGTGGAGACTTGATTAAACAAGAAAATGTTGGTCTTAAATTACAGTTGCGGACTTTCTTAGCAAATCTTTCTCATTATATTTTTATAACAGGATTCAAATTTTGGTTTGCTGTTTGTGATTATTGTCAGCACATTTTCAAATTTTCACTGACTTATACAACAAAATAGACAGAAGATAATAAACAATATATTTGCTTTCACTCAATAAATTTATGTTATATGTCATGAAAAAATTTGAAGATTTAAAAATATTATTTTTTGGGAGACGTTTTTGATTTCGGGGAGATTTGCTGAATGAGGTGTGGAATAACGGAGGAATATAATAATTCCTTTATTAGCAGGAATAATTATACAATAATTTGACAGAGACGAATCGTAGTTGTATCACAAACTTGTGAGAGGCGAATACGTAATCGTAGTCCCAGAACTTGTCGAGAGGCGAACACTCGTTGACCTATCTTTATTCCTTTTTGCTGCCTTTTTTGGCGTTTATTAGTGATTTAAAATAATGGCGTCTTATTAGTGATCTCCTTATAGCAAGCAATATGAATAAACAATATGAAAAAATATGTAGTGGGTAAAAAATATTATATGATAGCCCTGCTAACGAGTAATCGGTCTTAAAACAAAAGGTTCAAGGTATAAACATTACTTGTAAAACTTCATATAACGTATTTCTTACTCTGATATAGTAGTTTAGTATTTCGCGACACTATATAGTACGATAATGGAATTGGTCATGTGAAATTTCATGACTGGGACCGATCTGTGTGTGTTCATTCAGACCAATGCCACCTCTGTCACTGCTTTCATTTCTCGGTCCTTTCTTGCATCCTGCTTAAAGGTAACATTAACGTTGTTACAGACCTATGAACTACTAAAATGCGCACGCCTTAGGATTTATCATGTATTTATGTGGTGTCTTATCCAATACTTTTACAGTAATGCTGTTTCAGAAGCAATGTTTCAAAGTATCTTTTAGGTTTGTATTAACCGCGAAAAACATTTTACACCTTAATGTAAGGTCATAACTGAATATTTATGAAGGAATTTTTCAATCTTTTATTACTATTGTTCTCAGTCTTTTCAGAGAATTTCTCAGGGGATTCGCGGTACAGAATTCCTACCGTAAGAAAACAAAAAGACCTGGTCAAAAATTGCAAAGTGATGAGCACACTATGTATCTTGAAATAATTCAGATTTTTCTAAAGTAAAGCGCTTTGCCATGATCTCCGTTACTTTTGCTTCAGGCTTCAGATCACAATTCTCTTCGTAAAGTTTCCACTAAAACTGTAGAAATAAATTTTGAAATCAAATTTTTTAAGAAAATCCTTGATGACTGCGCCTTGCGTCATAAAGGATTTTTGACTCAATCTGATCTCTTGTAAAAAATGCGCTTCCATAAATTCCGAAATCCAAAGTTATTGAATTTTTACATCACAGATTACCATTTCAATGTTAAGAAGTATTTTGTGACCTATGACGTTTTCCTGACCGTCAAAATATTTCTACGAATGCTAATAAAAATTCTAAATAAATTTTATACTTCATACTCAACAAATAACATTAACTATTACAGTTTAAAATAAGCAAAACAACAAAGGGAAAAAATCATACGAACAGCAATTCCGGTTCACATTTTCGGCAATATTTCAAACGATGTAGTGTTGACCGATGACACTACTGAAAATGCAGTTGCAGTTTTGATCATGCAGGAGTGGATTAATCGAAGACCAAATGTGCAAAAAAATGAATTTAAATTAAATGTGCAAAAAAATGAAACTTCCAGTCATTTAAAATGAAACTTAACATCAAATGTAAAGCCTTACCGCCTTTGCCAGTCTTTTCTCGCTGACCGTCAGCCCTTCCTCATCTAACCACCCAACCTTTCTTTTCGCTTCTTTTTTCAGCTCTTTCTATACCTTTTCTAAAAATTTTCTTGAAACTCTCCTTCCCAAACCTTCCTTTGAACTCTTTTAACGACTAACCAATTTCTTCTTTCTATAATGTTTTCTGCTTTTTAACTTCTCTTTAACTTTTTCTTTTTTTTTTTTTGACTTCTTTCAAACTTTCTTTTTTGAACTTTTCTTTTAGCTTCGTTTATGATTTATTTCTTCGTCTAATTTTTTTCTTTCTCTAACCCTTTCCTTTTTTAAAATTTTTTCCTTCCTCCATTTCTTTTATTTCTTTCCTTTCCCAATTTTTTCTTCTCTTAATTTTTTTTTAAGACCCCTCTGAAATTTTATTTTTTCCAACTTTCCTTTTAACTTTTTTAATGATTCGTTTCGCCCTTTAACTTTTTCATCTCATAATTTTTTCTAAATCTTTTCTCCTTATTTTTTTTCAACTTTCTCTTTAAATTTTTCCTTTCCTCAATTTCTTTTATTTCTTCCTTTTTTTAATTTTTTCTTTTTATTTTCTTTTTTATTATCCTATCCTGTGGCTTAGTTCAAGAAGCTTATTCAACTGCATACGATCCTATCATCAGCTGGAGTATTTGCTCCTTGTACGCAATCTCCGCATAACCAAGAAACTGCTTCATTCTTAACAGAAGAATAAAATGTGGTACTGATTATATTTTGACCCAAATGGTTCAACATCTTCAGCAACAATGTAACAAGAAGAAATAGTATTTACATTCACCAACTGTGGTTCACTTATAGAATCCATCGACTCTCATTATTCAACTCTTCCTTATGCACATTGATACAGGAAAAATATCCGGTAGTTTAGACAGCATATTAGTAAAATGCAGTCCAACATTTGAACTTACTGTTACACACTGTCGTGAAAGACGAAATATTTAAATTATTATATCCAAAACTAACAAATTCCTCTTATCTGATTCCTTTTCCTCACACAACAAAAACCCTTTGTTAGCAAACCCTTTGTTAGCAAAACCCTTTATTAGCAGTCTTTGTTTCACATCAGTTAAATATCCTCTGCCGGATATCTGGTCAGCTCGGTTCTGCATATAAACCATCGTCCTCCATACGGTGGTTCATTCTGCATTTTGGGGTGGTTTTGATATCATTTTAATGTTTTATAATTACATCTTTCGTTACGCGTTTGTTAATCGGTGCAGCATCCGTACGATATGTATAAAGCGCTATTATTTGCTTCATGTTAAATAAAGGTTTAATTACCCAAGTTTGAGGTTTCACGACACACACTAAATTAAACAAACTTATAAAAAACACACAAGGTATTTTTGGCACGTAGATCCATTCACTTTCATGTCTAATACCATCGACCCTGTGCCAATTCCACCCACCATCCCGCCATAACCGCGCTTCTTTGCAGCAAGTCAACCTCCAACAAACATGGAACCTTTCGACTCTGTGAACGCTTGCCCACCTACCAACTTCGCGAACAGTTACGGAGCCAACCTACCCTACAGTGGGCACAGCGCCCATACACAGAATGCAATTGATTCTATTAAATGGAAGCTGCAGCGTCGATATACACGCCCCCACGAGCAGTGACGAAATCAGCTGATCCAGAATCAATTGTGGATCCATCTGTCTCTTCTTCCCGCCCACTCTACGATAAAACAATGCCAAAGAACAAGAAAGAAAAGCAAAGACATAAAACACTTTCCCCTTAAAAAACTGTACGGACAGAAACTAGCAATATCTATCCACAGTCAGCACCTTCGTTCCCTGAGCCTAAGTCATCCTCTGATCCTTGACTAGTGAGCAGGGGACAATACTACATTTGTATAAAACTACCCAATAAGAATCAAAAGCTGACATGCTAGGAAGCTATGCAGCAAGCACAACCAGTTTCGAACAACGACATCTCTCATTCCGTTTCAATACTGCACTTCAAAAACTGGAAAAAGTTGCCGATGATAAATAATGCAAAACTCAAAAAAGCTTGGGAAATACATCAGCATATTAAAAAAAGAATGGCTTGTAATGAATTAAAATAAAATTTCCTGTTAATATTATCAAAAAAGTCATATGATGAATGCAGAGTGAGCCGCAAAAAAAAAATTAATGCAAAGCAGTTACTTTTGTGTAAACCAATCATTTCTAATGCTAATCTTTTGTTTGATCTTCATGACCAATAATGTTACCTTAGAAATGGAACCACACAAAAGCCATAATATAAGGAAAACTAATTTCGATTTTGCATAATTCAACTGTACAAACCATCTGATCGAAGAAACATTCCATAATCACATAACTCTCATAACTAAAAACAACAGCACAATACAGAAAAAAGATGTTCCAGAAAAAAGTGACAAGAAAATGTGGAGTGACGAAAAAGAATGACCCAAATAACAAAAGATGGAAACCACCGGATTTAACAACAACTCGTCGTCTTGCTGACTAATCATGACAGCATTACACTTACAAGGAGGACGCCAAGACCCTCTGCAGAAATAACAGCACTATAGCGGATTTACAGCAACTAAGTAGAACCACCGTAATTCCAGAAGAAATTGATGAAAACAATACCGGCTAACAACGGCAGGAACTCTGTCGGATAATCAATCACTTACTTTTTATCGGAGTAATAACAATAACTTCCTTTAACGAGTAAACGAAATTTTCCATTCCTGCTTCGCACTAAGGATTTTTAAACTCGCAGCATACTTTTCATACGTGGGACTATAGTCATACCAAACAAATAAATTGGAAGATTTCTCAGGCTGACAAAAGTCTTTACCGGTTAAGCAGTACACATCCTAGTGGGGAAATGACAAAATACCGAAGTATTACCGAGATAAAAAGTTAGTCATAAAAGTGGAAATTAGGAGCGTGAATAGATTGATCGAAGAATTTTAGAAAAATTATTTCAACTTTTACATTCAATCTTAGGAATAATATAGTTTTCCGTACTTTTTCAGATTCACATTAATTAAAATTTAAACAAGTAACGTGAAATTCCGGATTGTATAATGCAAATTATTTGTTTGTCCTAATTACACATTAAATATTGACTTGCCTGTTAGTTTCACTTAATATTAAATATCGACAGCAGAAATTTGAAACAAGCATCGATTTTCGTATTTTTGTTGATATAATGATATATATCATTATATCAAGATTAAGGAAGCAATTAGACAAGCCTGCATTTGTTCATCTTATATATATATATATATATATAAATGAATTGAGATCAAATATATTAATGGTTTTTATTAATGAAGTGAATTTTGTCAATTGAGATACCTAAGAAGTTCAGGTTTGCATTCGTAATATGTTGCCATTCGATACAAACTGTAATTGATGTAATCCGAATAAAATAAGTAGTGATTCATCAGCCAAATAAAATTATCAAATAGATGAGATATGATAGGAAAACGACATGCTTCAATGAACATCTTTTGAATTTCCATTTCATGATTTAAAAATAATTTTTTAAATGTATTGAAACAATCATCATTTGCATTTGACCTAACAAATAATTTGATATTAATGTAACAATCAGTAACTGCATATTTTTTTTTAAAAAAAAGGATGGAAAAAAGTGAATGTTTCCTACCTCAAATTTTTGACGCTATTTGTTTAGAAACAAACGATTCGGCCTCGTAAATAGGAATGGATTATCAATGTTTTAATAAAAATTCCAGAATAGTTCTTAATATTTTTAAGATTTAGTTGGAAAAAAGCTGTATCTGATGTATATTCTATTATGAATTCTCACGTATTTTGGAACGTATAAGTAATAAATTTTAATAATTGCGAGAAAGTGGTGAAAATTCTATTGAAGCATATATAATTCCACTTGTCACACTTTCATCCCTTTCAAGGTATTTTGGATCATCGAAAATTCAAAGCTTGTGTTTCAAACATTTATGAATTGACTAGAATAAGTCATTGTTATAATTTCGAATAAATAAACATCAAATTACTTGCTATTTATTTTAATTCGTAAAGCCTTCCCGACTGCACATGAATATAATTGCTGATGGTTACCATTTTTTTGTGATTAAATCATTGTAACTATGAAATAAAGTGAGATTGAAATTTTGGATGGTAGCGATGTCATATAAAGTATGGTAGTCAGTTGATTGCATTAAGATATGAAAGGAAGAAAAAATGTTTTGCGGATTTCTTGAAAACTCAAGGATTGAAATATCATTCAAACATCACTGCATTATTCTCAACAATAATTTAGTGCTTTTTTGTCAATTAAAATTATTTTTTTCGGAAATATTTTATGTTAATAAAAGTTTTGAGTCTTTTTTCTTTTTTCATGCATATCTACCTCCTCCTGCTACTTATTGTCGGCGATATGTTTTTATTGCTGTCGTAAGTCTGTAACGTCCGCAATAGCCTTATTATTCTTTTACGGTATCATGCAATATCGCGCTTATACAACAACAGGAAAAGAATTGATAAAGTGAATATCAAATTATAGCAAAAGTCCACCAAATATTTTCAAAGCTGTCATACTTTCTCTTTACAACTGCGGTTCTTCTTTTTCCATTCCTGTTATTGTTCATGCTATGTTGCCGTTTGTTGAAAGTGAAATGAGTGAATGAGTACAAAGTGAGTGAGTAAGATGAACCGAAGCTTGCAAAAATTGAGCCAAGACAAAGGTTTTAACTTCTCATATAGTTGGCATTGGCTTATAATAAGACGTATAATTACAGTGAGTAAAGAATCATCATTATGGTTTCTATTATCTTTACTTGAATTATCTTTACTTTTTATATACTAGAAGTTGGTTTGTAACAGTGAGTCAATGAGTTATGAGTGACTCATTGACTCACTGTCTGATTAGAAGACCTCTACAATATTTCGACATTGTCAGTAGATTTGACTTATAATAAGGAAAATTAACTGAGCAAAAACAGTGTTGAATCTTCCAACAATTGAATAGGTTCGGCTGTCAAAGAGAAAAATGGCGGCAATAAAATTGATGTTAATTTATAGCACATTAAGTAATGAACACATTCATTGTTAACAGATTGTAACATTATGGACAATGCATATAAGCCTAGAACAATTGGAAGATGAGTATTGAATAAGTAATTCTTCATTTGAGATATAATATTGAAAGTTTTACATTTATCTAAGGAAATAGTAAACAAGATAATCTTTAGTTTATAAATTGCTATCATATAATACAAAATTATTTCCATATTTTATAAATTTATTTCGATTACGACATCATGAAAGCAATCATAAAGTCAAGCTTGCTGTGACTTGGTTTACTACTTCGGTTTACAATGAAAAAAATGTTGTAGTTACGGGAACTTTCATAAATTTACGGAAATGAATTATTTAATTTTTTAGATATAACTGGAAGGTTATAATTGTTTATTGCATTTACAGATCTTCAAGCTTCCAGTAGTTGTGAAAACCTACTGGTAACTAGACAATATCGTCTTCAAGTACGAAAAGTGATAGTTATTAATTCTTTTGAAAACGTTCTCATTAGAAAAAGCATTTTCAAGAACATTGGAGAAGTAAAATTGTTAAATAATCAGCTTTTTGACAGTTCCGTTTCAAAAAATTAACAATAGAAAAGTCCAAAATAAAAAAATAGTATGCCCTGCCTTAGCATTAATATATAATATTGTAAAACTTCATAGTGATGTAGATCTTAAATATAAAGATTGAAAATATTAAAAAACATTAAACCTGAAGGATTAATTTAGTCACATGTAATTTGATTTGGAGATAATCATACTACCAAAGCACTTTCGCTATTGTTTGATCATCTTGTTCTGGACCAAAATATATTCAGCAAATTCGTATATCTAGATGAGTGCTCCATGCTGTTAAGTTTTCCCATTTTTCAGCTACCAAAAACAACTAGCAATAATGTATAGGATGCTAACAGTAAAAATTAAAATGATTGAAAGAGCATAAGAATATTATTAAATACCAGATATAAGAAAGGAGTTAGTCTTCCTGTTCACAGTCCGAATGATTCTGGCAACCATGAAACAAGTGAATATTACCAGTGCAGCTCATCAGGGCTTCAACTAACAAGGAATGATGAGAATCACTTGGTAGTTCAAAACCCTGTATCGTTTCATGTTCTACATCATTTTATTTGAGCGTTTGGAAATGTTGCCGCAGAAGACCACCCACGAAGCTCGAAGGTCTAAAGAGTATCTACTGATCACTAAGCGAGTATTGCTATTTTCGAGACCTCCCGCAATGTTTTGTTTGGTGATATTAGTGTGACGCATGCTTCTCCGTAACATAGATTGACGTTTAAATAGTCATTTTTGCATTCTTAGAAAGAATTCTTCGAAAAAGAATAGATATACCCATTTGCTTTATCAAATCCTCTAAAACGCCTGAACGATTGAACGATTCACTTCTTTTTGAATGTATTTGATATTCGTTGTGAGCAAATGTCGCCGTACGCATATGGCAACGTTGATTACCACTAAGGATATCAAATGGAGTATAGGTCATTTAACGACTAAAATCTCAGAAGTCTGCACACTGATCATGTTGAATTACACCTGTGGGTTAATTCATTCCTGCTTTACGTTCATATTTTGCTTTAATTACATAAAAACGTGAAGTGCACATCATTATATTCCGTTGCAGCTGTAGAGCTGACGGGAATAAAAACATGTCGATTTTAAAGATTCAAACAGTCTGAAATAGCCAGATCTCTCTAGTTCTATCGATCTGACTTTGAACATTTAGACGCCCTTTTTAAGACTAACGATACTGCACTGCTAGTAATTAGCACTGAGCAAAAACCTGCTTGGCAACAGCTCCTTGTTGATCATGGACATATGAGTGAACAAACTAAATATACTAAGAAATATGATTTCGAAATCAACTTCAAAAAAGACCTAAATATGTCTCAAATAATAAACATGAATACCATTCAATTCTGCAAATTACTGCCAGTGATAAGAACCATCCGTATACTACTATGACTGAACTGTAATAAATGAATGATTATCTCAAAAATGCGTTTATTAGGTGTAGAGTTATCATTCTGGTAATGGATTGTGTAATTAATTTTCTTGCAGAATAATTCCATAATTGACTCGAATACGTATATCTATTTACTATGAAGCAAGAGCAAATAATAACAAATGCTACCAAATAGTAAGTGATAGCAAATGATAACAAGAATGGTAGGGTTAGTATCAAGTGGTTGTAAATGATAGCAAGTAGTAGCAAGTGGTAGCAGGTGGTAGCGAGCAGTAGCGAGTGATGGGTACTGATAGCAATTGGTAGCAAGTGGAAACAAATAATAACTACTAGCAATTGCTTCTATTTAGCAAGTGATAACAAATGTGACAGAAAAACCCGATATGTCAAATTTGTATTTAATCAATAAGACTAAAAATCGTCTTATTTGCGTAATCTTTAGATGTTTCAATTAAATTGTAATATCTAAAATTTGTGTCTTTCGATCTGAAATTCATTCTTATAAGCAATTGGTATAATATTAAAATCCAGCTTTTATGTATGTAGAGGTCATCCGATAAGGATAACTCTTTACTCACGGTAATCATGCACATTGAGCAAACCACTCCTATTTTGTATACAGAAGAAAGGTAGCAAATACTAATAAGTGCTAGCAAGTAGTAATAAGTGATAGAGCCGGTAGCATCAGTTCTTTATTGATCATGAACATATGAGAGAACAAACTAAACTTGCTAAGGAATACGATAAAGGTTTCGAAACCAACTTTGAAAAGGATCTGAGCATGTTGCAAACAATGGATATGTATACCACTCATTCGCTGATCTGTCATTAATGATAAAAACTATTCATATACTGATACGACTGAACTGTAGTAAATGTCACAGTATATTGATAATGAAATGTTCCAAAATATTTATATTTCGCCAAGGTCTATGAAGCAAAGTTTTGCATGAATATCTGATCTATATCATTATGTAAGATAAATCGATTAATGTAATGCATTCTAAGAGAAAAAAGCGTATTAGATTTTTGCGCATTGAATGAATTTTTAAGCATTCTTCATCCATAAACCTCTTTCATGTTTGATTCTGTACGATTGATTCATATCATACTACCACAACATCTGCCTTCTTCTACTTCAAGAAATGTTTTGCAAATGTGGTGACAGTAGTAAAATATACTCCATAATATGCTTTTCATGACAAAAATCCTTAAAATACAAACCGATTAAAACAAATTAATGGATATCTTTTGAGATCAAATCAATGATCAATAGCTCAAACAGATTCAGCATGAGGATGCTATGTATTACGCCTAACAATAATTGCTAAAAAAAAAATACTGAAGGGAATTGAAATTTGAACAGTGATATGTACTAGAATATTCTGTTCTTTACACTGACTGTAAAATCATTGGAATGTTGTAAGAATTTATGAAATGCATATTATATATACTGCAAGGATTTTATATCCCATCAAACTCTCATTTTGCACAGGTAATTATTGTTATAATCATTTTGCACAGGTAATTATAGCAAGGTTGCATTTATGATTGCTTTTATGATGTCGTAATCGAAATAAATTTATAAAATATGGAAATAATTTTGTATTATATGATAGCAATTTATAAACTAAAGATTATCTTGTTTACTATTTCCTTAGATAAATGTAAAACTTTCAATATTATATCTCAAATGAAGAATTACTTATTCAATACTCATCTTCCAATTGTTCTAGGCTTATATGCATTGTCCATAATGTTACAATCTGTTAACAATGAATGTGTTCATTACTTAATGTGCTATAAATTAACATCAATTTTATTGCCGCCATTTTTCTCTTTGACAGCCGAACCTATTCAATTGTTGGAAGATTCAACACTGTTTTTGCTCAGTTAATTTTCCTTATTATAAGTCAAATCTACTGACAATGTCGAAATATTGTAGAGGTCTTCTAATCAGACAGTGAGTCAATGAGTCACTCATAACTCATTGACTCACTGTTACAAACCAACTTCTAGTATATAAAAAGTAAAGATAATTCAAGTAAAGATAATAGAAACCATAATGATGATTCTTTACTCACTGTAATTATACGTCTTATTATAAGCCAATGCCAACTATATGAGAAGTTAAAACCTTTGTCTTGGCTCAATTTTTGCAAGCTTCGGTTCATCTTACTCACTCACTTTGTACTCATTCACTCATTTCACTTTCAACAAACGGCAACATAGCATGAACAATAACAGGAATGGAAAAAGAAGAACCGCAGTTGTAAAGAGAAAGTATGACAGCTTTGAAAATATTTGGTGGACTTTTGCTATAATTTGATATTCACTTTATCAATTCTTTTCCTGTTGTTGTATAAGCGCGATATTGCATGATACCGTAAAAGAATAATAAGGCTATTGCGGACGTTACAGACTTACGACAGCAATAAAAACATATCGCCGACAATAAGTAGCAGGAGGAGGTAGATATGCATGAAAAAAGAAAAAAGACTCAAAACTTTTATTAACATAAAATATTTCCGAAAAAAATAATTTTAATTGACAAAAAAGCACTAAATTATTGTTGAGAATAATGCAGTGATGTTTGAATGATATTTCAATCCTTGAGTTTTCAAGAAATCCGCAAAACATTTTTTCTTCCTTTCATATCTTAATGCAATCAACTGACTACCATACTTTATATGACATCGCTACCATCCAAAATTTCAATCTCACTTTATTTCATAGTTACAATGATTTAATCACAAAAAAATGGTAACCATCAGCAATTATATTCATGTGCAGTCGGGAAGGCTTTACGAATTAAAATAAATAGCAAGTAATTTGATGTTTATTTATTCGAAATTATAACAATGACTTATTCTAATCAATTCATAAATGTTTGAAACATAAGCTTTGAATTTTCGATGATCCAAAATATCTTGAAAGGGATGAAAGTTTGACTGGTAAAAGTGACTTCATATACAGGGAATATATTAAAATGGTCGTCTAAAATCTTCGCGAGTATTTACGCCACTTTTCCGCAGTTAGTAAAATTCATTAGTTATGCTTCCAAAATATATTATATATATATATTGTTGTTAAAGTATATACAGAAGCAGTAAGAGCACTGAACAGCATTTTTTGTCCATTGTATATTATATTAAATAAATCATCATCTAATTATTACTGATAGTATTAGTTTTGTTTTAATTCTCTGAATATTATCTGATTGGATGGAATCAGTCAAATGTTGCTTTTAAGCACTTGAGATTTTTATCTTCTTTGCTGTAAAAGTTATGCATACGTTTGCTTGTCGATATTAATTAAAAAAAAAAAAAGACTTTAAGGAAATCACAAGATCAGTAAGTGACTTTGTACAGCATAATAATTATTTGATGCATTCAGTTGCTTTGGTAAATACATCCAGTTATATTTCGAAATGACTAAATTGCTATTTGATATACCAGAATTGCGATATTACTGAGAATTAGAAAGTTAAATGAAAGCTTTGTATCAATTAATTGGTACATGGAGATAAAATTTTCAGTAGCTAAAATCAGAAATTAAACCACTGATGAAAACATGTGCAAAAAATAAATTCGCGAAGAAACTTTCAATCTATAGTATCTTAGCTTCATTTCGAATTTTGCATGTATTGCTATTTGAATATAGAATAGGGCTCAGGCCTGTCAACATTTTTAGGACAGAGACAAGAACAAGTTTTGTGTTTTTGCCACCGATAGGTACGCTATGTGAGAAGCGCATCATACGGAAAAGTGAAAAGAATCGATTTCTTGAAGATATACACGCGTGTAGATCGATTAGTGTTTAAAATGTAATGTTTTGAACAGAACTTCTTTAGCTGAATTTTTTATTTATTAAAGAAGGAATTTTTCTTAGAAATCTTCGAACTATTTTTTAGTTGTACTTCCAAAATATATCGCAATTTGAAGCTGCACAACCCGGAAGCATAAAATGTTTTACAGAAACAGTATGAGCATTGAATTACATCAAAAAAAAAAAAGAAAAACGTGAATGTCAAACAAGTCATTACCTGATTATTACTAAGAATTAACTATTGTTTTAATTCTCTGAATATCCGTATGATTTTTCAGTTAACAAATTTTAGTAAATATTAGTACAGGTGAAAAAAAGGTGACATCACTGATATAAACTGAAATTGGAAATTAGCATGCTTGCAAATTATAGCATGCGGAAATTAAATTACTGTATCAACTTTTGGTATGATAATGCATACAATGGTGTGGGCAAATAGGCCGAAGATACTATTACGGTAACTAAAGAATAAATAGGGGGATTGTATATAGGATCTTGTAGTTAATAAAGAACAAAGGAGGTCGCTAACAAAGGAGTCATCCTAACAAGCGACGAAGGGAAGGGAAAAGCGTAATGAGACAATAGACATACAAAGGAAACGATGTGGATATTAAATCAGAACAAAGAGGGGTTGTCAGCGATATAAGGGGAGTAATTTCTCGATACGGATATTACATGGGGTCGACTAGTTGAAAAGCGGTGGTGTTAGGGCGCGCTTAGGTCGCGTTAGAGGAAAACGGTTAGGACGACGTGGGAGGGATTAGTTCTTAGGACACCAATAGGACAACAACGGGGTTTAATTACCCAACTTTGAGGTAAAAAACAATCGACGACAACAACAGCAGTTTACTTATCCAAGTAGAGTATTAAACGACGTGAATTACGAAATGACGAAGAAATTCAACGGGTGGAGAAATACAACGGCAAGCACAGATATTCTGGCAATAAACAACGACGTACAAGCAAACGACAGTTACGACACTCAACGACAATTCAAGGATCAAGAAGAAAAGGGGAAGAAAACAACAATAGTCAGCTCGACCAGTTCTACTGATAGTACAACCGAAACGATGAGAAGAAACGTGATAAAATTATAATTTAAACAGGAAACAATTATATAAAAGGAATAGTCTCTTATCAAATAAAGGTTGAAATATTCTTTTTTTTTTTTTTTTCCTACAAAATTTTAATTATTGGTGTCACGAGCCGGGAGGCAACCGAGTTTAAAAGGAAAGAAATGTCAGCGAGCATAGCAATAAGCGCCAACCTCACGAAAGATAAATTAAAAAAGGCGCTCAATGAGATTAAACAGTTGGAAGTTATCCGACCGGATCTGCCGGTGGAAAACCAATGCGAACAATGTAAAGAACAAGAAAGAAAACTTAAAGAGAAGCAAATAACGACGCTTGGAAGAATTAATGAAAAATGGCTGGAATTCCTGCAAAGGGTACCAGCTAAACAAAAAGAAGAAAATCAACGATATGCGACAATGGTTGAAGACGATCAGGGAATTCTAAAATTAAGTGAAGATGGCTGGGAAACATTAATATCACTTAAGCTACATATTAATGATATTTAAGCAACGATGCAGTGTCTACAACAATCAATGGAATGAACGGCGCGAAATAATTCTGAATCGGATAGAATATCGAGTCAACAAGAGCAAGGATCAACGGAAGTAAGACGTCCACTAACTGTTAAACTTCCACGTCTTGCCCTTAAAAATTTTGATGGAGATCCGAAGCAATAGAGAGAATTCTAGAGTGGATTTGAAGCAGCGGTACATCAACAGAATTCGGCATATGTGCAGAAACTGACATATCTTCTCTCTTGTTTAAGAGGAACCGCATTAAACGCAGTAGAAGGATAAGAAACTCAAGCATAATGATCGCGATTTGAGAACAACAATAGAGACAATCGAAAGATTGTCTCTTAGGCAGCTGACAAACTTAGGTGAAAACGTAGAACAAACGAGTATCGAACTGACTATTCAAGAAAAGTTACCTCGATGGGTACTCGATGAAGTATACAAACGGAAGGAGCTAGACCCAGATTGGTCTGTCAGTAAGCTTCGACAATTCGTAGAAATTATTGTGAAACGAAGAGAAACGATTAATCAAATTTTATGGACCAAAGAATCCAGACGATGCAAGAATAACGTGCAACAGAAGAATTTAATTCAATCAACTAAGAGGAACAACAGGAATACCGACAATACAATTTCAAATGGAAACCACAAATCAAAACATCAATTCTAACAAAAGGTCAAGACCTTGTGCACTTTGCAATCGAGTTCACTGGGACGACGAATGCCGAAAATATACAACTTTGGAAGAACGCCTTGCAAAATTAAACTCTCTAAAAGCCTGTAGAAATTGTTTAAAAGTGAAACATAACACAAGAAACTGTAAGACAAATCAAAACACTGTAAGCACTGTAAGCAAAATCACAATTTCGCCTTGTACCACATTTTCCAAAGAAGGGATCAATCACAACAAAACAAATCAAAGGCGGTTACAAATATAAATCAAAGAGAAGAAGTAAAAGCAGTCAACGGTTTAGCAGATCGCAACATACAAACGAAATACAACGTCTTACTACTTTGTCGAGAAGTAGCAGTAGTAAATCCACAAAAACTTGGAATCAAAGCTAAAGTACTGGCATTTTTCGACATAGGATCACAGTTATCATTCATGTCGAAAAACTTAGCAAACCAATTGCGAATTAAAGGAAAAAGTGAAATTCTTCATTTAGCCGGATTTCGAAAGGAAAGACTCATAGAATTTCAAACGATGAAGACGGTAGTGGGAATCAGATTAAGCAACGAGGAAACGATTCAGATGGAAGTCAGTACAGTTGACCATCTTACCAACGACCTGCAAGTAGCGGATCTTCCTGATCAGAATCTCGAACAAATAAAAGAGCTCCATGGTGAGTGGGAAAAACCGGACTTACTTATCGGAGCTAACTAGTTTTTCAATTTCATGGAACCAAGTAAATCCAAACGAATAAATTCGGGATTTTACTTAGTGGAGACGAAAGTGGGACCAATTGTGGCAGGTTATGGTCAAATTAACAATGTAAATTCAAATATAACGCAAGTGGAAACGGCAATTGTTTGCGCAACTATTCGCCGCAATGTACCAGGTATCGATCAGTTTTGGAAATTAGAACTTATTGGTGTGAAAGAAGAACCAGAAACAACGGACGATGACAAGGCATCGTCTCAATTCAAAAGAAGCGTCAGTAAATATAATGGGCGATATCAAGTTAGCTGGCCGTGGAAAGAAACAACGGTAAATCTTAAAAGTCATTATGGGTTATGTTTAGGAAGACTTAGATCACTTATAGCAAGACTACGAGACAAACCAGTGTTATTATGAGATTCTTACACTTAACAAAGAAACAACGAAGCTTAGAGCGGTATACGACGCTTCAGCCCATTTGAAAAATGACAAAAGTTTAAACGACGTATTATACCGTGGACTATCCACACTTCCCGATCTTTGTGAAGTATTGCTAAGATTTCGGATGATGGAAAACGTTATTGTAGTAAACGTAGAAAAGGCGTTTTTACAGCTTGAATTAAAACCAATTGATAGAAATTGCACTAGATTTTTATGGCTACGTAACATAGAAAAACCAATGGAAAACACCAGCGTCAAATGCTACCGGTTCAAGAGAGTCCCTTTTGGAATAATATCATCATTTCTACTTTCTGCGACTTTGAATCATCACTTAGAAATCAACGGGAATGAGTTAGCCAAAGAAATTAAGAAGAACTTATACGTAGACAACGTTTTGATATCATCAGCTACAGCAGAAGAAGCTTGAAGAAATATCAAGAAGTGAAACAAATATTTAGTGAAGCATCTATGAATATTCGAGGATTTCTATCCAGTAACGAAGAGTTCAACGTTTATGTACCGAAAGACGAGAAGTTTAAAAAGGAAGATTAAAATTCTTGGTATTCCTTGGGATTATCACAATGATACAATTACAATAGAGCTCAAATCTTGGAAAGAAAAGGAAATAACTACAATGGCAATCCCTTATTGAAGAATGGCCACACTTTATCAAAAACATTCCCCGAGAAACTATGGAAACAAACGACGACCTCACAATGCACGTATTTACAGACGCCTCAGCTATTGCTTATTCAGCAGCAGTTTATATATCAACTAAAAGACGGCAATGAAAGAAAAACATCGTTAATATTTTCAAAAGTAAGACTCGCTCCAATAAAAGTTATTACAGTACCGCGACTTGAATTGATGGGTGCTTTAATTGGAGTAAGAGTAGCGACGTTTGTTAAGAAGCAATTAGAATTAGAAGGAATCCCAACAATTCTCTGGTCAGATTGAAAATGTTCCTTACATTGGATACTGAATTGTACGAAATTGCAGCCAAAATTTATACAGAATCGAGTAGAAGAAATAAGGAAATCAAAGTTTTCCTTTCGATATGTACCTAGTAGAACCAATCCAGCAGCAAGAGGAATTAAGCCAGAAGATTTAAAATACCAGAAATTGTGGTGGAATGGGCCACATTGGTTAAATGAATGAAGAAAGTTGGCCAAATTGGACTTACCAAAATTTAGACGATAATATACACGAAGAGGAAGAAGCTCGAGAAATTGCAATAGAAGCAGTAACAAACCAAAACGGTAACAATTCCTTTCAAATAATTAATACCAGTCGCTTTAGCAAGTGGATACGATCTGGTCATTAAGATTCATTAAACGAATCACAAAAAATAGATTCAAATGGATTGAACTATTATCGGATGTTGGCAACCCCATAACAGTTTATAATTCTAAACTAGTTGAACGGATTTTAATAAAGCAGGTTCAACATGAAAATTTCGACGAAAAGATGGAACTAAGATAAGCCTCTATCTCGATGAAAATAAATTGTGGAGATCAGCTAGTCGACTCGAAAATTCATCTTTGCCTGAAAAAACGAAACATCCACTTTACTTATCAAGACACAACGCTATTACAGAGCTTATTGTATTATATAAACATGAGTCACGATTTCACGCCAGAGTAGCACATACGCTATCAGAAATCAGGAAAAGTTATTGGATCCCAAAAGGCCGATCTGAAGTAAAACGAATTTTAAACAAGTGTTACATGTATGTAAACGATGGTAAGTAAAACCTTTTAAATTGCCGATAATGACAAATTTACCAGAAACGCGAGTGAAAAGGTCAATAATTTTCGAAAACATTGGAGTAGATTATCTCGGACCGGTTTCAGTAAGATCAAATACAAGTACAGCTAAAAGATGGATTGCGTTGTTTACTTGCTTTACGACGAGAGCTATTCATTTGGAGATTGCCGAAGACCTATCAGCCGAAACATTTATGCACATTGTTAGAAGATTTCCTAGTAGACGAGGTTATCCACACCAAATTATCAGTGACAACGCACTTCAATTCCAAACCGTATTCACTCAGGAATATGCAAAGGTCAACGAATTGTTAGCAAAGAAAGGAAATCATTGGAAAAGCATTACGCCTCGAGCTCCATGGTGTGGAGGATTATATGAACGGTTAGTAGGCTTAACTAAGAAAACTTTTAGGAGAGCGGTAGGAAGAAAATTACTACAAGAAAGAGACCTGGAAACGTTAATAATAGAAATAGAAGGCGTATTAAATACACGCCCTTTAACATATGTAAACTCAGATGACATTAAACCCATACGACCAGTTGATTTTATCTCTCCAAATGCATCATTAATTTTACCGATTTTTACCGACGATGAATACAATCCTGCTAGAAGAAATTTACGACAGAAGCTTATACAATGCTAAAAAAATACACTCAAAACTTTAGACATTTTTGGAACAAATGGAAAGGAGAATATTTAGCCACACTGAGAGAAAGGGCTTAAGCAAATCATGTTCACCCAAAATGTACGGCCAGAAACACACCACGGATAAACGAAGTTGTATTATTAGATGAACCAGGAATTCCACGAGGAATTTGGAAAGTAGCAAAAATAATAGGCTTAAAAAGGGAAAGAGACAGAAAACGGAAATATAGTTATAGGACCCATAAACTTATTATACCCACTGGAATTACAAGACACGAATGAAACGGAAATGCCTGAAGAAGATAAAAAGAATGTCCTAAGAGCGAAGGAAGCACGAAAGATAAACGGAATATGAAAACGTCAGAAAAAATCACGACGCTAGATGATGGACCAATATCATTCAGAACAAGAAGTCATATCATCGTCCCACATCCAGATAATTAAAATTTGGTAGGAAAAAAAAAAGAATATTTCAACCTTTATTTGATAAGAGACGATTCCTTTTATATAATTGTTTCCTGTTTAAATTATAATTTTATCACGTTTCTTCTCATCGTTTCGGTTGTACTATCAGTAGAACTGGTCGAGCTGACTATTGTTGTTTTCTTCCCCTTTTCTTCTTGATCCTTGAATTGTCGTTGAGTGTCGTAACTGTCGTTTGCTTGTACGTCGTTGTTTATTGCCAGAATATCTGTGCTTGCCGTTGTATTTCTCCACCCGTTGAATTTCTTCGTCATTTCGTAATTCACGTCGTTTAATACTCTACTTGGATAAGTAAACTGCTGTTGTTGTCGTCGATTGTTTTTTACCTCAAAGTTGGGTAATTAAACCCCGTTGTTGTCCTATTGGTTTACTAAGAACTAATCCCCCTTACGCGTCGTTTTAACCGTTTTCCTCTAACGCGACCTATGTCGCGAAAGGTTTGTTGGTTGATATTCGAATTGTTTGCAATACAGTAGAAAGATTAATAAGCATTTATTTTTTGCAAACGTAGTATTAATAAACAGAGCAGTAAAAAGAGAGAAGAAACTTATAATAAAGAAGATCGGAGGAATTGATATTGGTTAACAGAGTAGTAGTCGACAATAATGACCATGAATAATTTTGTTTATTAGAACTAAATTTATATACGTGAAGATTGGGCGTGTCTAAGATAAAATCATGTGCGTTAAGAATTGGAAATGTTTACAATAAATTTTGCTCAAAATCTCATGAGTAATAAATCATAAGAGGTTAGTTTGTGATATTATGAAATTAAAAATGATTAATTAATTAATATTAAAATTTTTTATTATTTTAGATAGATGTTTTCGCGAAATTATAATTCGCGACACTCCCAAAGGGGGAGAGAAATTGTTTTAAGAGGTAATTTTGAGAGAGTGATTTTGAGGTATATAGTTAAATGTATGGAGTTTAATAGGTGGGATTTCTTCTTTAGTTAGAAATTGAGTGTGTGGTGCTTCTATAGGGAGAGTAATGATGGTAGTTTGATTTGAATTTCGTTTTGAAGTACTACAAAGGAGAGATTGAACTAATTTAAATTTCCACTTAATAATAACTAAAATAGTTAATAATGTCACGATTATTATACAGATAAAAATCAATTTTCAATGTGTTATCAGGTTTTCAAATTCTTCTTCTATCGGTAGAACAATTTCACTGAATTCCCTTTCCATTTGTTTGATAATTTCTTCTCCTTCTTCAGAGATTTCTTGCCAAAAGAGTTCATCCTTCATCTGATGTGGTATTGAATTAATTGTTTTTTGGGTTTGAGTTAAGATTTCTAATTCAACGTTAATTCTTTCAATTTCAAAATTGCTTATTAAACTGCCTCTGAATTCGATATTTTTGATTGCTAGTCGTCCACATTTACAAGGAGTTACCATCAAATTTCCCTTAATTCTTTTAGCTATTACATCGTTTCTTTGAAGTATTAGTTTCGTGACAAGGGTAGGATTGCTGATTGATAGCCATTTGATCAAAAGTAATAGGTTATTTCTGTTTCGGCAACTTCTCTGCTGTGTTTCTTTGAGTTGTTGAAGGAATTCTTGTCTTAGTGAATCAGAAAGGTATTGAAGTTTTATGTTTTCAAGATCGTACTTTCTATCCGGAGACTTTTCCATCATCAATAGTTTATTTGTTACTCTTCGTTTAAATTTTGTAGTAGAGTTCGAGTCATCTTCAACGTCTAGTTCAATAACTATGTCGCCCTGCATTAAAATTGGAGAAGTGAATCTACAATTTTTGGTGTTTAATATAAGGGGGGGGGGGGTTTATCAATTATAAGCGATGCTTGTATCTCATCGATGATGAAGTGGTTGTTATACTTTGTAGCCTTGAATCTTCCGATCTTTCGATGGATATAAACAATGATTGGTCGTATCATTGCTATTCCATATGATAATGCTAGTATTCGTTATGCATTCACCCTTTTGTGTCGAACAGTCTTTTATATCTTCAAGGTTAGAGACTAACCCTTTTCCATCGTAGAGGAGAATTTCTCCTTGAGTTAATATGAAGTTTGACGTTGACTGAAAGTTAACTCCTAACCATCCGTAGGAGTATTGTATTTCCTTATTCGTTATCCATTGATTAGGAGAAGATTGAATTAGTCCAATTCCGTTCATTTGTTTTCGAACATTTAAATATCTGCAGAATTGTGAGGAAGTAGTAGACGTATGGTCTGATACTACCGATAGTGATATTCTAAGAAAAGCTTTCGTGCATACAGTCCGTGTAATGTTGCTACATTTTATAGCTGGTATTCTTACATGGGTGCGTGTGTACACATTCACTTTGTGATATGTAGCATTTTTGTGAATAATTTCTTCACAATTCCATTTTTCAGGAATATTAAAGGGTACTCCAGTAATGCAATTACAGCTGTTGTTAGCTAATACCTGTCTTGGTATTAACGACATCATCGTTATCAATGATAAAGTTTTTATCAAAAGATTAGACTTGTCTTTTGCATCGACTGTAGTTTGTGATTTTTTAGCACTTCTGGTTCGTCGAGCAATGGGTTCTTCCGGTTCATCTTCCACCTTTTCTTCTTTATCTTCAGTAGCATCTATTTCCATAGGATAAAGCATATTTATTGATCGATCGAATTGTTTTCCATTCGGTAATTGTATTGTTGCACTCCTTATTTTTCCATCCCATCCTCGATTAATTTTTATTATCCTTGCAAATTCCATACACCACGAGGTACTTCTGGTTCATTTAGTAATACTATCTCATTTTCATGTGGTACTCTTTTTTCTACTATTCTAGGTGATTTTAATTCTCTTTGAGTGCGTTCTCTAAGGCTTGTAAGATATTCTTCTTTCCACAACTTCCAAAAGATATCTAATGTGGTAAGAGTAGTAGCCCAATACTTGACTAACTTATCTTTAGTCTTTATTGTATAAGGGGTATATTCATCTTGATCACTATCATAATTTATTGGTAGATCTAATGAAGCCATAGGTGATATAAAATCAATTGCACGAATGATTCTGTAGTCGTCAAACCCTACATAAGTTAATGGATTCTCTTTCCTTTAGAAGTTTTCTTCCTATTGCTCTTCTTAATGCCCTTTTTGTGAGTCCTATAAGTCTTTCATATACACCACCACTCCATGGTGCTCTTGGTGTAGTATTTTTCCATACCATACCCTTTGTAGCCAAAAAATTAGCGTTTTCTTCCATAATGGTTTTGAATACCAGTTGAAACTGGCTTGCATTATCGCTTAATATTAATTTTGGATATCCACGTCGAGATAAATCTTCTTAAAATATGTAAAAAATTCTCGGCAGATAAATTCTCCGCCATTTCTAGATGCACCGCTCTGGTAGTGAAGCACGTAAAAAGTGCTATCCATCTTTTGACTAGACCAATATTAGATTTGACTGAAAGAGGACCCATATAATCTAGGCCGACTTGTTCGAAGGTTCTGGATCGTTTTACTCGTGTTTCTGGTAAACTTGGCATCGCTGGCAGTTTAAACGGTTTAGCTTTCCAGCGAATGCAATAACAGCATAGGTTTATGATTCGTTTTACAGCAGCTCTTCCTTTCGGTATCCAATATTTTCGACTTAATTCAGATAACGTATGTGCAATACCTGCGTGATATAATTCATTATGCTTGTGTAAAATAATAAGATCAGTAATATAATTATGGTCCGGTAAATATATGGGATATTTGCTTTTTGTCCGTTAATTCTGAATTTTCCAGTCGTTAATTTCAATAAATTATCACTTTCATCTAGGTATAGATTCCATTTTTCCTTTTCGTCCTCCGTTAGCATTTGTGATTGGGCATGTTTGATCAGCATGGTCTCTGCTATATCGTAATCAACTTTAGTCATATATTTCTTTTTTACGGATAATGGTTCTAGCCACACTAATTTCTTTTTGCAGGTTTGTTTAATAAATCTAAAAGTCCAAACAGTTACTCGAATTGGTTTTGTCCAACTGCTGAAGCGACATTCGTCAATAAATTCAATTGTATCCCTTTTAAAGTTTGGGTTATCTTTGTCAAATTCAAAGCAATAGCTTCTGCAAATTCATCGTTTCCTGAATAGTGAAGTTTACACTTTGGCCATTCAGATTTCTTGAGTTCCAATCATCGAGGTCCTTTCCACCATTGTTTACAATTTTGGAGTTTAAGTGGTGATACTCCTTTGGTGGCTATATCTGCTGGATTTTGATCACTTGGTATGTATTTTAATTCGAAGTTAGATTTCCGTATTTCTTCGATGCGATTTTGTACAAATCTGGGAAGCAGCTTTGTATAGTTCTGGATCCAGTAAAGAACACATTTTGAATCTGTCCACAAAGTAACTTCATTATTTTCAAGATTTAATTGTTTCAATACGAATTGAGCTGCTCTTACTCCAATTAGTACAGATAATAATTCAAGTCTAGGAATTAACATACCTTTAATTGGAGCAATTCGAGATTTAGCATAAATTAAGAATGAATTCGAATATGTGTCTTGATATCTATGATTGAGAATATAAATAGCTGCAGAATAGGCAACTTTCGAAGCGTCAGTAAATATGTGGAATTCTGTTAATTGTGAAGTTTCCATTATAAATCTTGGCAGCTCTGTTATATTTGTTGGCCATTTTTTGATGAGATTTATCCACTGTTGAGGTAAAATTTACTCCTTCACCAAATATTAATGTAAATCTTCCTCATTTATCGCTCCCTACTTTCGATGGAGACCCTAGACAATGGCGACAATTTTGGAGCAGTTTTAACGCAGCAGTCCACACACAAGCGATTCCAGAAATACAAAAATTGAATTACTTGTACTCATGTCTTAAAGGAAAGGCTCTAGAAGCAATATCTGGATAATATCTGGATATGATATAGCTCCAGAGAATTATGAAGTCATCAGAAAACTGCTCAATGAAAAATATGGCGATCACTCAATAGTAGCAACATTACTATACAACGAACTCCAATCAATTAAACGAAATGAAAGAGAATGGATTGGAACAATTGAAAATATAGAACGAGTACTACGCCAGTTAGAAGCTTTAGGAGAAAGCCTCGACCACTCAAATATCGAAATTTTGATCGAGAGCAAGTTGCCATTATGGATATTAAATAAAATATATAAACATAAAAAGAAAGACATGTCTTGGTCAATTCTCAAACTAAGAAACTTTTTAACAAGTTTAGTCAATGTGAATGAACAGATTAGAAACTGTCAACATTCACTCACTTAACTCAATATTAAATCTACAACTACCAAACTGCAACAAAAACAACGATACAATCCCGGAGGAACTTCAGCATTGTCGACAATAAAAGATAATCGAAATACTTCGAAAACTACAACAACGAAAAGACGACCGTGTGTATTCTGCAATCAAGATCATTGGGACTGTGATTGCGTGATATGCTCGACTGAATCGTCTCAAGGTATTAAAGAAATGTACTATTTGTCTTAAACGAGAAATCAAAGAATTAAAATCAGGGCATATGTTGGTTCAATCAAAAGTTGGTCCTATGATTGCTGGAAGTGGAGATATTAAGATTTTACCCCCCCTCAATTATACCCAAATGTAGTTGATCCATAAGTATTTGATGATATGAATGGAGATTTGAATTATGTTGTAGGCGATTGATCAAATTCTTCAATCGTCCCAGGCATAATCCATAATTATTGCTTAATTTTTGTCTGGAGTCTTTCCATGGCCAACAAACCTGGTATCTTCCACCCTGCTTGATGATGGTCCGTTTGAAATGCTTTAAAGCTTGATCATCATAATCATCTTGAGGTGATTCTTGGATACCAATCGTCTCTAATTTCCAAAAATTTCCTAGCTCCGAGTTAATATTGGCGTTCGTAGAATATACTACTTCTTTAGGATATAATTCGTTCTTGCAAAGCTTCTTAATATCTCCACTTCCAGCAATCATAGGACCAACTTTTGATTGAACCAACATATGCCCTGATTTTAATTCTTTGATTTCTCGTTTAAGACAAATAGTACATTTCTTTAATACCTTGAGACGATTCAGTCGAGCATATCACGCAATCACAGTCCCAATGATCTTGATTGCAGAATACACACGGTCGTCTTTTCGTTGTTGTAGTTTTCGAAGTATTTCGATTATCTTTTATTGTCGACAATGCTGAAGTTCCTCCGGGATTGTATCGTTGTTTTTGTTGCAGTTTGGTAGTTGTAGATTTAATATTGAGTTAAGTGAGTGAATGTTGACAGTTTCTAATCTGTTCATTCACATTGACTAAACTTGTTAAAAAGTTTCTTAGTTTGAGAATTGACCAAGACATGTCTTTCTTTTTATGTTTATATATTTTATTTAATATCCATAATGGCAACTTGCTCTCGATCAAAATTTCGATATTTGAGTGGTCGAGGCTTTCTCCTAAAGCTTCTAACTGGCGTAGTACTCGTTCTATATTTTCAATTGTTCCAATCCATTCTCTTTCATTTCGTTTAATTGATTGGAGTTCGTTGTATAGTAATGTTGCTACTATTGAGTGATCGCCATATTTTTCATTGAGCAGTTTTCTGATGACTTCATAATTCTCTGGAGCTATATCATATCCAGATATTATCCAGATATTGCTTCTAGAGCCTTTCCTTTAAGACATGAGTACAAGTAATTCAATTTTTGTATTTCTGGAATCGCTTGTGTGTGGACTGCTGCGTTAAAACTGCTCCAAAATTGTCGCCATTGTCTAGGGTCTCCATCGAAAGTAGGGAGCGATAAATGAGGAAGATTTACATTAATATTTGGTGAAGGAGTAAATTTTACCTCAACAGTGGATAAATCTCATCAAAAAATGGCCAACAAATATAACAGAGCTGCCAAGATTTATAATGGAAACTTCACAATTAACAGAATTCCACATATTTACTGACGCTTCGAAAGTTGCCTATTCTGCAGCTATTTATATTCTCAATCATAGATATCAAGACACATATTCGAATTCATTCTTAATTTATGCTAAATCTCGAATTGCTCCAATTAAAGGTATGTTAATTCCTAGACTTGAATTATTATCTGTACTAATTGGAGTAAGAGCAGCTCAATTCGTATTGAAACAATTAAATCTTGAAAATAATGAAGTTACTTTGTGGACAGATTCAAAATGTGTTCTTTACTGGATCCAGAACTATACAAAGCTGCTTCCCAGATTTGTACAAAATCGCATCGAAGAAATACGGAAATCTAACTTCGAATTAAAATACATACCAAGTGATCAAAATCCAGCAGATATAGCCACCAAAGGAGTATCACCACTTAAACTCCAAAATTGTAAACAATGGTGGAAAGGACCTCGATGATTGGAACTCAAGAAATCTGAATGGCCAAAGTGTAAACTTCACTATTCAGGAAACGATGAATTTGCAGAAGCTATTGCTTTGAATTTGACAAAGATAACCCAAACTTTAAAAGGGATACAATTGAATTTATTGACGAATGTCGCTTCAGCAGTTGGACAAAACCAATTCGAGTAACTGTTTGGACTTTTAGATTTATTAAACAAACCTGCAAAAAGAAATTAGTGTGGCTAGAACCATTATCCGTAAAAAAGAAATATATGACTAAAGTTGATTACGATATAGCAGAGACCATGCTGATCAAACATGCCCAATCACAAATGCTAACGGAGGACGAAAAGGAAAAATGGAATCTATACCTAGATGAAAGTGATAATTTATTGAAATTAACGACTGGAAAATTCAGAATTAACGGACAAAAAGCAAATATCCCATATATTTACCGGACCATAATTATATTACTGATCTTATTATTTTACACAAGCATAATGAATTATATCACGCAGGTATTGCACATACGTTATCTGAATTAAGTCGAAAATATTGGATACCGAAAGGAAGAGCTGCTGTAAAACGAATCATAAACCTATGCTGTTATTGCATTCGCTGGAAAGCTAAACCGTTTAAACTGCCAGCGATGCCAAGTTTACCAGAAACACGAGTAAAACGATCCAGAACCTTCGAACAAGTCGGCCTAGATTATATGGGTCCTCTTTCAGTCAAATCTAATATTGGTCTAGTCAAAAGATGGATAGCACTTTTTACGTGCTTCACTACCAGAGCGGTGCATCTAGAAATGGCGGAGAATTTATCTGCCGAGAATTTTTTACATATTTTAAGAAGATTTATCTCGACGTGGATATCCAAAATTAATATTAAGCGATAATGCAAGCCAGTTTCAACTGGTATTCAAAACCATTATGGAAGAAAACGCTAATTTTTTGGCTACAAAGGGTATGGTATGGAAAAATACTACACCAAGAGCACCATGGAGTGGTGGTGTATATGAAAGACTTATAGGACTCACAAAAAGGGCATTAAGAAGAGCAATAGGAAGAAAACTTCTAAAGGAAAGAGAATCCATTAACTTATGTAGGGTTTGACGACTACAGAATCATTCGTGCAATTGATTTTATATCACCTATGGCTTCATTAGATCTACCAATAAATTATGATAGTGATCAAGATGAATATACCCCTTATACAATAAAGACTAAAGATAAGTTAGTCAAGTATTGGGCTACTACTCTTACCACATTAGATATCTTTTGGAAGTTGTGGAAAGAAGAATATCTTACAAGCCTTAGAGAACGCACTCAAAGAGAATTAAAATCACCTAGAATAGTAGAAAAAAGAGTACCACATGAAAATGAGATAGTATTACTAAATGAACCAGAAGTACCTCGTGGTGTATGGAATTTGCAAGGATAATAAAAATTAATCGAGGATGGGATGGAAAAATAAGGAGTGCAACAATACAATTACCGAATGGAAAACAATTCGATCGATCAATAAATATGCTTTATCCTATGGAAATAGATGCTACTGAAGATAAAGAAGAAAAGGTGGAAGATGAACCGGAAGAACCCATTGCTCGACGAACCAGAAGTGCTAAAAAATCACAAACTACAGTCGATGCAAAAGACAAGTCTAATCTTTTGATAAAAACTTTATCATTGATAACGATGATGTCGTTAATACCAAGACAGGTATTAGCTAACAACAGCTGTAATTGCATTACTGGAGTACCCTTTAATATTCCTGAAAAATGGAATTGTGAAGAAATTATTCACAAAAATGCTACATATCACAAAGTGAATGTGTACACACGCACCCATGTAAGAATACCAGCTATAAAATGTAGCAACATTACACGGACTGTATGCACGAAAGCTTTTCTTAGAATATCACTATCGGTAGTATCAGACCATACGTCTACTACTTCCTCACAATTCTGCAGATATTTAAATGTTCGAAAACAAATGAACGGAATTGGACTAATTCAATCTTCTCCTAATCAATGGATAACGAATAAGGAAATACAATACTCCTACGGATGGTTAGGAGTTAACTTTCAGTCAACGTCAAACTTCATATTAACTCAAGGAGAAATTCTCCTCTACGATGGAAAAGGGTTAGTCTCTAACCTTGAAGATATAAAAGACTGTTCGACACAAAAGGGTGAATGCATAACGAATACTAGCATTATCATATGGAATAGCAATGATACGACCAATCATTGTTTATATCCATCGAAAGATCGGAAGATTCAAGGCTACAAAGTATAACAACCACTTCATCATCGATGAGATACAAGCATCGCTTATAATTGATAAACCCCCCCCCCCTTATATTAAACACCAAAAATTGTAGATTCACTTCTCCAATTTTAATGCAGGGCGACATAGTTATTGAACTAGACGTTGAAGATGACTCGAACTCTACTACAAAATTTAAACGAAGAGTAACAAATAAACTATTGATGATGGAAAAGTCTCCGGATAGAAAGTACGATCTTGAAAACATAAAACTTCAATACCTTTCTGATTCACTAAGACAAGAATTCCTTCAACAACTCAAAGAAACACAGCAGAGAAGTTGCCGAAACAGAAATAACCTATTACTTTTGATCAAATGGCTATCAATCAGCAATCCTACCCTTGTCACGAAACTAATACTTCAAAGAAACGATGTAATAGCTAAAAGAATTAAGGGAAATTTGATGGTAACTCCTTGTAAATGTGGACGACTAGCAATCAAAAATATCGAATTCAGAGGCAGTTTAATAAGCAATTTTGAAATTGAAAGAATTAACGTTGAATTAGAAATCTTAACTCAAACCCAAAAAACAATTAATTCAATACCACATCAGATGAAGGATGAACTCTTTTGGCAAGAAATCTCTGAAGAAGGAGAAGAAATTATCAAACAAATGGAAAGGGAATTCAGTGAAATTGTTCTACCGATAGAAGAAGAATTTGAAAACCTGATAACACATTGAAAATTGATTTTTATCTGTATAATAATCGTGACATTATTAACTATTTTAGTTATTATTAAGTGGAAATTTAAATTAGTTCAATCTCTCCTTTGTAGTACTTCAAAACGAAATTCAAATCAAACTACCATCATTACTCTCCCTATAGAAGCACCACACACTCAATTTCTAACTAAAGAAGAAATCCCACCTATTAAACTCCATACATTTAACTATATACCTCAAAATCACTCTCTCAAAATTACCTCTTAAAACAATTTCTCTCCCCCTTTGGGAGTGTCGCGAATTATAATTTCGCAGAAACTTCTAACTTATTTCATACTATCATAAATCATCTCTTCTTTTCGTTGTAAACAATTCCAATTCTTTACACATATACTTTTTCTGTAAAATTGAAATTAGCTTTCATTTTAATCTTCTCGTTGTAAACCCTTTCAATTCTTTACACATATGATTTTTATCCTAGACACGCCCAATCCGTAGTAGTCGACAACAATGACCATGAATAATTTTGTTTATTAGAATTAAATTTATGTAAGTGAAGATTGGGCGTGTCTAAGATAAAATCATGTGCGTTAAGAATTGGAAATGTTAACAATAAATTTTACTCAAAATCTCATGAGTAATAAATCATAAGAGGTTAGTTTATGATATTATGAAACTAAAAATGATTAATTTTTATTAAAATTCTTTATTATTTTAGATAGATGTTTTCGCATAATTATAATTCGCGACAACCTAAACGCGCCCTAACACCACCGCTTTTCAACTAGTCGACCCCATGTAATATCCGTATCGAGAAATTACTCCCCTTATATCGCTGACAACCCCTCTTTGTTCTGGTTTAATATCCACATCGTTTCCTTTGTATGTCTATTGTCTCATTATGCTTTTCCCTTCTCTTAGTTGCTTGTTAGGATGACTCCTTTGTTAGCGACCTCCTTTGTTCCTTATTAACTACAAGATCCTATATACACTATATACAATCCCCCTATTCATTCTTTAGTTACCGTAATAGTACCTTCGGCCTTTTTTGCCGACAACATGGTATTTCAATCGTGAAAGGTTATAAATTTCTTCTTAAATAGCAAATGAAATTCTAGGTGCAATTATCTAATATATCTATTTACAATGTACAAATGGGTTTTATGCTTAGCTTTAAGTGATTACAGTACTATATTTTGAATTCATCTTTTGCAAAAGCCTGCATGTGTTAACTATATTAACTTTTTTGTAGATAGGAAATAAGGCCCAACTATTCATTCTTAAATACATGCTTGATTTAAAAGATTTCGGCGATATGGAGATATTTATTAATTGTTCTCATTTATGGATTTTAGTAAAGTGAATAAAGCATTTCTCCCACTTGCTTTATTTAATTATTTATTGATCAAAATAGTTGTTGAAGTTTCTCATTTATAACTTTTGAAATAAATTCATTCAATAAATATAAATTGAATTAACTAATAAATATATTGATGCTAGAAATGCTCATCACAACACAGTCTTACATCAGTTATAAACAATGAGCTTGTATCAATGTATCATTGCAATGATTTGATTGACAATAAAACTGTCATATACCATTTCCATTTTCTCTTTCACGACAACTGTACCTGATATCTCAAGTACAATCAAGAAAGCTGTTCTTTGTCAGGTTTCTTTCTGCCAATTCTATGATGAAACGTTTGTGATAGCATATCAAATGATGCTACTTAAACATCGTTATACTTCCCTTATTAGGTTGTCGTAATTACATAAGCAATCAATAAAACTAAAGTAGTATAAAATCGATAAGTCGAATATTAGAACAAATAATTATTGTAATTTTGTAATATTACAACATTTATACATATTGTTCATTTTTAAAAACACTGACAAAACGACTACATAATTAATAACTTTAAGTACTTTAGTTACGATAGAGCAGCTCATTCTACCTTAAGCATCGACTTCATTTTCCTGAATTTTATCAACTGCTATTCGAAAATCAAACTGCCACTCGAAATTATTTAATCAACTGTAATTCAAAATTATTTAATAGTATTATAATTTATTTAAAACTGACTGAACTTTGAGAGTTATAGTGATTGTATAGTTGGAGATCCCAACTATAGCATATATTGATTTGGAAATTTAATTAATGGAAAGTGGTTAGAAGTCCGCTAGACTTCCTTCCTTTTGTTTTATGGAAAACAATTTGTCCTGGTTTCGTTCCAATTTCAATGTCAATGGGATTGAGGTTTTGCACTGCGCCCAGCTCGTTGTCATCAATATTCATTAGACAAGAGATAGAAACATTACTGATCTGTTGAGAGCGGATGGAAATATGATGGAATTTGTAATGTAATTTGCACAAAAGTCTTGTTCCCTCTCTCTCTGTCCTTCTCTCGCTTTCATTACTTAATACTGGGGAGCTCTTATTCTCTGCTATAATAGTGGCATGTTATTCTTTACACTTTTTCTCAATCCCTTGTAAGATACTTTCACATCAATGATATGATTTTTGCCCTTTCCTACCTTACATAACACCTTTTGTGATTTCTCATTTTAGAATTAAAGAGCATTCGTCCGATATTTAAACTTTATTGATCTCATCTTTGACTACCAAAAATGAAATTTAGTGAATCTTAGTTGCAAGAATTACGGAAGTATCGGGGAATAGTGGAATCGTGCAGTTCAGGCACAGATGGAAAATCATTGCAAGGTCAAGAATAGTGGAAAGATCCACACTATTTTCTTGAATAAATTTTTTCCATGTTCCACATTCCTTTGTGCAATTCATTGTGTATTTCAGGTTGTGCATTATGTCGGGGAACACTGAAATGAGTGATGGTGGGATCGTTAGGAGCGACGACCAAGCTCCAGCTAATCCGGAGCAGCAACGGGTACTTTTTTAAACACGATATAACCTTCTTGAGCATTTTCTGTTAGTTTTTATTCTGGAATGGCGATTTGGTTGTATCACGGAGGAGAGAGATAAAGAGATGGGAATCCTTATATCTCCGGTTTATATTTCAGGGCTTCGATACATGGACATTCATTAAAGGGATGCTGTATCGCATTATGATCGTTTACTTTGTAACGTCATTTTTGAAAAGTAATGTTGGTTTTTTTTTTTTTACCAGTGATCATAGTGTTTCAAAAATAAGAATATTCTTGTTGTAGATTTTATGAGTGGACGGTCTGGTGGTGTTGGTTATAATAATACGGGAGTGTCGAATACAGGTGCATCTTTACCCTCGCGAAATCTTTTCCAACCAGGGCAGAAGTTTGATCTATATATATACCTCTCGGATTCGGTTTGTTTTAAGTGTAGAATTCGATGCTTGTTTGTTATGGCTAATAATAGGGATCTGTGTATTTAAATTTCATGTAGAATAATCCATAACTGATTTTGTTTTTTGCGAGTTAAGTTTGGAAGACTTTCGACTTTCAGCAGGATAAATTCGATGAATTTGATGACGAAAGTGCGCTGTTTTGGAAAGAAACCGGCATGACATATAGTGATTGGACATCTGGTCCAGATGGTGATGGTTCACGTACTAAATCAGCTACATTTCCCACTCCCAAATCGCTTGCTAATAATGGCTCGTTATACATACATGTATTCATTGTAAAGAAAGATCAGTCACCTGATCGTAGAAGTCGCCTTCATGTTAAAAGAGAGGTTACTTTTTGATTATGTCAACAATATTTCATTCTAGTCGAATCAAATTTTTTAAACATATTTTGTCGTTTTCAAGGTTAAAATAAGTGTGATATTATGAAATATATTAGGATGCTGTACGTCATCTATACTTTTTTAAGCTAATAATAATTTCATTGTTTATAGTTTTCAGGTGCTGTATAATGTACGGCAACTTAATAAATACAAGAAGAAGTATTATAAAAGGACACAAAATCTACTTACTGGTAAGACAGAACAGACTGAAGAAGAACAAAAGAAGGCTGAAGTGATGAGTTTTGAAGTACTCAATTATTGGCACCCAAATTTAACGATTAGTCTTGTCGATGATCAGACGGCATGGCAAAGAGGTACTTTTTTGAACTACATTAAAAAAATCATGGTTTTATAAAAATTTGCATGAAATTGTTTGTAAATACTAATCAAATTGTCTTGTTCGCTTCTAATTAGTTCATTATTAGCGATCTGTTTTGCAGGTTCTTTGCCATCTCCCCTTGATGAAGCTGTAAAGTTTGATCCTATTGACAACACCTACAAGCCCATATTCTTTTTCAACGACTATTGGAACTTAGCGGCCGATTATATATTAATAAATAGCTCAGTTGAAGAACTAAAACTCTCAGTTCGGTATGCACCAATATCATTATTTAAATGGCAATTATACGCATCCCAGCAGGTTAGTTTTACATGGTAGAGAAAAATCTGTGAAACATTATAATATTAAGTCTGCAGAACGAGTTTCCGCGCTTTTATTCAGCTACTCAAAAATTTTTGTTTGGCCTGCATAAAGCGCTAAAAAGTATGGTGAGCATTAACGTTCAAAGCTATAACTGGTTTTGAACGTCAGTCCTTCAACCTACATTCCATCTCTGTTTTGCTGAGGTTTTTTTTTTTCTTAACTTTATTTCTCAACAATTTTTACTAACTGCTTTCCTGCAGATGCGCGGGAAGTGGTCACAGATGTTCGGTGGTGAATTGTTTGAAGATGGAGATGATGACCAGGACTCAATCAAACAGGCACTTCTCGAAACAAGCCCAGTATTGCTTGGTTAGTCATTTCATTTTAGAAGTGTGCCGTTATTTTATTAATCCATTTTTGGAGGGTCATTTGTAGGAAATTCTGTTTTCAGGACTGACAATTACTGTTTCGTTGTTGCATACCGTTTTCGAGTTTTTGGCTTTCAAAAATGATATCCAATTTTGGAGATCACGAAAGAGCTTGGAGGTTTGTGAGAATTTTCTGTTGCGGAATCCCTAAGTCTTTGTAAAATATTGCATATTTTTTTACTTATGTTAAAATTTGTTTTGCAGGGCCTATCTGTTCGTTCAGTTTTATTCAGCGTGTTCCAGTCTGTCATTGTTTTTTTGTATATTTGTGATAACGATACTTCATGGATTATCAAAATGTCTGTTGGAGTTGGTTTGGTGATTGAACTATGGAAAATACCGAAATGTGTCAATATAAATGTATGGTTGATTTTCACTTTCACAATTTACAGATGTTATATATTTTGAAATCGTTGTTTTCTGTAAAAAATTTTATTTGGCAATTGTAGTATTATATTCATTATACGCAATCAGCTTTGCCTACTTTGTTTACTTGATATTCAGGACCTAAAACCACCATTTAAGGTTGATCAGACCCAAAAACTATTTGGGTTCTTGCCAAAGATCATATTTACTGATAAGGGATCATATGTTGAATCAGATACAAAACAGTATGACCAGGTTAGTTTGTTTAGTTATAGTTTATCATGGTAACCATAGCTGTACTTGCTTTTTCGATGGCATATTTAACTTTGTTCTTAGTGGTAATTTTGTTGAAACGAAGATTCGAAGTATTTTGTAAAAAGGAAAATTGAGATTTTTATGCCTACAGAACTCGTCAAAAGTTTGGTATGATAATTTTTTTTGGATATATTGATATCTGGTGTTGCGCCATCAAATCTTTCATGATATAATTTTAGTTAGCCTTCAAATATTTGTCATGGGTACTTTTTCCATTGCTTGGTGGTTATGCAGTATATTCTCTCATATATGTCGAACAACGTGGTTGGTATAGTTGGATATTAAGCATGCTGTATAGCTTTTTACTAACATTTGGATTTATTATGATGACACCACAGGTTGGCTTTCAGTGCAGTCAAAAATTCACATCTTTTTTACGAAAACATTTGGTCTGTATTTCTAAATATTTGTTTAATTTAACTCTGGAAGAAGAATGAGATATACGTTGCATATTTCAGCTTTTTATAAATTATAAGTTAAAATCTGTGGCTCATTTGCCTTGGCGCATGTTAACATACAAATTCATCAATACGTTCATCGATGATCTCTTTGCTTTTGTCATCAGAATGCCAACAATGTATCGTTTAGGATGTTTTCGAGATGATATTGTGTTTTTGGTTGGTTGCTAACATTTTAAAAAGAAATACATTGTCCCAGTCATTTACACACGTAGTATGAATCCTTTTTAGATAAATTTTCAAAACCAAATTGACTTGAGCTTACTTAGACAACACGTGAAATATATCTAATATTTCAGAACTTCCTTACGAATCACTATGTCTTTTTAATTGTTTAATTCTTTTTTAACCTCGTTTTTCTTTTTTTTTTTTTTTTTTTTGCATATATAATCTGTGAAAAAAGATTTATATTTATTTTTCTTATTCTGTTCAGATATATATTTATCAAAGGTGGATTTATCGAGTTGATCCAACACGTGTGAACGAATATGGAGTTTCGCTGGAAGATCCAACTGGCGAAAACGAATCACAAAAGCAATTGGTGGATGCCAAACCACCCGGTAATAATGATCTACAGACCCCGGCTGAAACAGTTCAAAATAATACAGAAACGAAGAAAGAGCGATAAGCTTTAGTTACCAAGATCTCTCATTTCTGGTGTCCCATGGAAATAGTTATTAAACTGAAAGTAGTAAATTGCAAATTTATAAATTTTAAAAATTTGTGTTATTTCGATCGCATTGAAAAAATTTTATTATATGGAAAAAACTGCGTGCTTTGTTTTTTCGGAAATAAGATTGAGCAAGCTGCAGTTTTTTTCATTTTTTGATGTGAATATATGATTCATGCGCAGTGTGAAGAAATGTTTTAAATGCTTTTTTGTGGTATTTTCAGTAATTATATAATGAAAAATTTGTCCGAATTGTGGCAGTAAAAATCAAACTGACATATAAAAAGGTATGCAAGTAGGGCAACGAGCACTTGGCGATAAATAAAAGTGATAGTATTTGATAAAATGAAGTATAAGGTGGAGAAGGTCCTCATCTTCTGAGAAAGCAAATTATTTTAGGAAGTGAGGGCCTTAATGAGTTGGTAGTTTTGTGCCGGTTTATAAATCAATTTTATGCAGTAGAGTTTAGTTTAGGTATACCTATTTAGAGTGACTCATGAGCTTTTACATTATGACTGCGATGATGGCAGTTTCGTTAGAAAAAAAAAAGAAAAAAAACGAACACAGAGACTGGTTGCTTAACATGGACTTGAAGTAGTGCTGTTTGGGTCAGTTGCGTCTGCTTGTGAAATGGGCAGGAAGACTTGATGTTCGTGACTAAAATTATAAAATGTTCTAAAAATTCTAGAAATTCAACTTGGGGATAACTGCTAAGTATATATGTATGTATGTGCCATAGAATTGTAATTTATCATTGTTCATTACTCATCGTTCATCATTGGAGCTGTTATTTCAAAGCACTTATCAACAGTCTTTTCTTTAAAGAAACGATGGTTTTCGTTTCTAATCGAAGCAGTTGTTTTTTTCGAATTGATTTCATTATCATTTATCCTTTAAACTGAATAGCACACACAGTTTGCTAATAATGTCTCCTATTTATATTTCCTATTATTTCACTGCTTGAATGAAGATTTGGATGATGGTAACTTTTAGGGATTTGTAAAAATAATTTACTTTTTTACTTTTTCATTGTGATATCTTTTCCAAAAGTTTGTTCATGTTTGATAAATGCACAACAACTGATATTTTATGCATGTTTCAGAAGCAAAATACCTTTACCAAGAAAAAATTACTTGAAGCAGTATTTCAATTAATATTTAAGTGAAATATTGTCAGAGTTTTTTTCCCCTTTCCTCCCACCAAAAAAAAAAAAAAGCCTTAAATAAATCACAAATAATAAAGTGTATTTTATTATTCTTCAACGAGGTCAATATGGTGCAAATACAATAACGAAATTTTTTAAATGATTCTTTTTCTTTAAATATTTAGTTATATATTTCATATGTTAAATGGAATTAAATTAAAAATAAGCTAGCTGGAAAATTTTATGGTAAGTAAGTAAACATAATGCAGCTATTAGAAATTTGTGGAATATGGAGCTTTCATTGTTCCATTTCAGCGTTTATTTATTATCTACAAACTTATGTTCTCATCAAAAAGTATCTTGTATAAGTAATTGTTATGTTTTACGTTATCAATATTCTAAAGCGATATATCCGGAATGTTTAAGACTCCTTTGCTGTTTATTCTATTTTTCAGTTGTTGATTTTTTTTTTTTTTTCTTTTCCAAAAAAAAAAATTTGTAAGTACTTACAAATATCCTTTTCTAATTTATGGCAAATAAAATTCATTGTTTTATTAATTCATTTTATAAAAACAAGTGTACAGCACTGAAGTGATTTGCAATTTCTTTTTTATGAGAGTGAATATTTGCAGTGCAACGTTATGATGAATATTAAAATGATTGTTGTGGCATTGGTAATTGGTGTATTGCTATGGCAGATAGATGCAGCACGTAGTAAGAGTAACCGAAAAAAGACAGTTGATCGAGGCAATACGTCGGAATTCACTTCATCCTCCTCAGGTGGAGTTTTTTTTTTTTTCATTTTAAAATGAGTATTGGAATTCAGGAATAAAAATATAGTTAAACATGATTAATTGCAGGTTTTGCAGAAAATGATGATGAAGATAGGCAGAGAAAAGACAAGAGCCATGGTATGAAAGTTTAATTAATTGGCGTTGACTCAAATGTTTGGTTGATTTCATCCCGTGCCTTCTTGTTTAATCATTTTTATATGTGCATTGATATTTCAAAAATTTATTACTAATTACTTTAAAATACAAGTAAATAATCATTGTTAGTATTAGAAGGTATCACGGCAAACTTTACAGGATACGAACGAGAGTATAAGGTGGGGCAAAAGAAAGATAGAAAACACAGTAGTAGCAGCAGTGAGGAAGATGATAAAGATGGAAAAAATGAGACGGCAATTAATTTGAGTAATAAAATACACCGAAAAAGGGAATCAAAATTTAAAGAACACTCATCTATGGTATTTCTTTTTTTAATAAATCCAGTAATTGAATTCTGTATCGAAGGTTAAATTCTTAAATCATGCCATATATTTATCCACTAATCTCTCCATCCGCAAGATTTACGATATATACTGTGGCTTATTCTATAAATAATAAACGAAGGAAGTACAAGATCACAACTATTTAAAGTAATCTGAACGCTTTGCAAGGAACTATAATGACACAATGTCTTTCTATTTTCCCATAAATTTCAATTCACAGTATATACTTGGTTGGATTTGGTAAGGTTATCTCTAATTCCTTCGTAAGCAAAATATCACTTCTTGTTGGATGATATTCCTTCAAAAGCTTTGTACTTTATGATATACAACTTCAATATGTTAGAAGGAAACATGTCGACACCAAATTGATGTTGTCAAGTTTTACAATAAAGAAATTAGCTTTAGTAATCAATTATTATTAATACCCCAAACATTAGAAGTGATGTAAAAAGAGAGAGTAAAAGGAGAGAAAATTAAATTTTGATTTGGAATACCATTGTTTTTTCACGCATTTAAACATATCCTTAATGCAAAGTTGTGGAAAAAAAACTTTATACAAATCAAAATGAAGATATTCACTAGCTCTCTTCTTTACAGCTTCCATGGATGAAACATGATATCCATCCTGGGCTTGCTCCAGTTGAATCAAATTTGAAAGGTAAGATTTATTGCCTTTAAACCAAAAAACAAAAAATCATACTAACCCAGCAACATGAATTACATGCCCGCTGGGAGCATAAAATTCGAAGAGATCAAAAAACAGTCAAATTACCCACGTTACAAAGGCAAAGGAGCAAATTAGTTTGTTTATGAGTCATTAGAAATTTTTTTCTTGTTTGTACCTCTTCTTCAAATTTAAAAAACAATTTAAAGATTGCTGATATTTTCAGCAGTCGAACAAAATGAAGGAAAATTGCTGACATTTTCAGCCGAATCGCATGAAGAAACACTGCTGAAAAAAAAAATGATCGGTTAAAGGACAATATCCAACACAGATGAATTATAGACTATTGCTTTGTCAAGTCTGTTCCTCATTCAAAGTAATGTTTATTCGAATAATATTCGCTGTACGCTTTACCCACATACATCTACTACTATGTAAACATCGAGTTAATAAACTACCTTTGCAAAAAATCTACTCAAGTTCAGTGCTTCCTCACCAATATGCATGCAGGAAAGTTATATTTTCATATCAGAAAGACATGGTGAACCAAATAAGCACCAAAAAACTGCATGCACATGAATTCAAATGTCACGCTAAATTTCAAATATTATAACCCAGAAACAGAATAATAATAGCGATCGAAATAAATATTTCAAGAATAATTTCAAAAATCACTCTAAGTTCAGAAAAAGAGCAATATTACGAAAAGACTATTAGATCGCATAAATGCACAACCTGAAACAATACAAATAAAGTAATAAATAGATTTCATATGATAATTAAGACAATAAACCACAAGAATTAGAGAAAATTCAGAACAAAAAACAAGAGTTATCTCGATGTTAACTAACAGTCTTAATTCATGTTCAAAGCAATGTTTGTTCAAATCTAGCCATTAGACAACGTGCAGAAATTTAATAAAAGTAAAGTAGATGAAAATATAGAAACAAATTTAATAGAAAACTTAAGAAATAAAACGAAACAATACCGGAATATATTAATGAAGATAAGGAAAGCGATTTTTTATGCAATAAAACCATATTTAAAATAAAATGAATACGCACATACATTTAAAATAACAAACCTAATGGGATTAGCAATAAACCATTTTCTTTCCATTTTTTTTTTTTTTTTATCTTTAACTATCTGTGTAATATGAACCTCTAGGAGTTCGTTATCGCTTATTAACACAGAGCCTTGACAAATTCATTAAATAAAATGAATAATTTCGAATAAAGTCAAGCACGAAACAAAGAAATCTCCAAGAGCATTGTTCAAGTGGAAAGACAAATTAAATCGATACCTATAGTTTAGCATTTCAAGAAAGGAATTTGTTCTTATATTCACTTCTTTCTCTTTCCAGTTGCTCTGCAGTAGAATTTCCAAGAAATTCATCCTCTAACTCAACCAGTCAACTTTGTTGCCTTGATTGATAATGAGCATTTTTCACAGAAACATTAACAATTGTCAGGTCTTTTCCTGAGCATAAATGCTTTTCAGCTCCATTTCTTTTCACGTTCTCAGAAATAACTGCAAGTTATTTATATGATGGATTCAAGGTAGAAAAAGTCATCAGAAAACATTTTTTGTGCTGAAATTACAAAAATTTACATGTCTGTAATTTCCGTAGTTGCTGCTTTCTTTCACCATTGCTTTCCACGAAATCTGAAAAGTTCATATCAAAACAACATTACCTTATTGCATTCAATTACAAAATATATCAGAACACCATATGTGAATAACTAAAGACGTTTGTCGTAGGATTCCTTTCAAAATAAGTCAGAAGTCAATACATGAAGGGACCAGAAATTCCCCAAAACGGAATGAATTATCATGAAACTTTACAAGCTTGTTCTTTTCTTGCACCTTTGTTTTCATCAGAGTATTTGCTTCGCTTATTTTGCACATATTCCTGCACTAGATGATCGCTGCTTTCACAAATCTGAAAATTATTCATAATGAGCAGGAAAATCAAGGATATTCTTCCATGATATGGGAAACAAATATTACTTCATTGTAACTCTTCAACTGGGTTGTTTTCGACTGAACATTCTTCGCTGTGTTATTATTATCAATGACGTGTTGGTTCAACACAGAAAGATCTTTTATACTTGTAGTTTTTCGTGTTGTATTTGCTCTTTTCTGAAAATTTAATTCTACTTATATGGTAAAAGCGCAAGAAAAAAAGCTTAGTAAAAAGCAATTACCCCAATTATGCGTCGACAGTTTCTAGAACCACAGAAACATTCCATGCCCACAAGGCCTTCAATAATCTCCGTATCATAATCAAAGGTCAACTCCTCACCTAAAAATAATGCAAAAAAAATTTCAGTGACTATATTTAAAAAATACAGTGGTTCAAGTGTACTTGAAATTTTAATGAAATCTTAATGACACGATTAATTCAAATCACTGAGTACCTTTTTTGATATCTTTAATTGTCGAAATTTTGAGTCTGTAAATTCCATCAACCTGCAAAGAAACAAAACTACGACAATTATAAATTAAGCAGTAAAAGAATCCAGACAGTAAATGGAGGTACATACCACCACAGCATCTACTTTAGTATTCGGTTCACATGAATGGTTGAACGACCGAGCAATATTGCCATAATTTCGTGCATCCACGTAAAAATCATTTGTCAATTGCATCCCAAAATATGACGCCTCCAAATCATTAAATAAACAACGAAACCGCAATTTTTCTAAGTATTCATCCTTCGTCATCACATACCCAACATATTCGGTTAAATCAATACCCTAAAAGAGACTGCACTAAAGATGGTTTTGTTTCTGCAATATTTCATATGCAATTTAAAAAAAAATCTGTTTCCTTCTTTTCGATCTAATTAACAAACTACTGAAATGCGGCAATAAGATGGTTGCATGTTTCGATCAAGACAAACAAATATATGATTTCGCCATTTTTGAATTATTTACTGATGAAATAAAACCAATAAATTCTAAGCTTTGATAAAGCTAATAAGTTTTACGTTTTGAACTAAGAACACCACACTCTATTTATTTGATGCCTTACTTTATCAATATCACATTTCGCGAAGGCACCAAATCCTTTTAACATAGTTGGTTTTTCCTCCATAAATAAATTATCATCATTGGTATCATGATGCCGCAAAAAATTATTTGTACACATCTTTTGTGATGGTAAAAGGGATTTTTCACTGGTAACCAGTTTTGTAGTTCTTTTTAAAATCTGTCGCCTTGTACCGCCTACAAGTGCGTTCCGCTTCCCCAAATAAGTTGAATCACAATCCTATAATCACATTTTTAACAAAACTTCGAAGAATTCATAGTGCCACTTAATGTGCTACAAAATCAACACTAATGATTTAATAAGAAAAAAATTGATTAGAAAAGAAATAGAAAATAACCTCAGGACATTCTGTCATCAAGATTCGATTCAAGCAATTGTGGGCAACAGTACAACGCATTCCATTGATAGGTTCGCAATTGCAGTGACCTAATTCCGTTGTGTCTGATAATGCTCTGGCTAAGCGCATATTTATATTTGTCTGAAGTTCATGATACAACTATATTTCTGTATTAAGTTGACACCATAATTACAGTTCAAAATCCCTCTAAAATTGTGTAACTTCAGCTATCCCTCTTAGTCTTTCACTATCCTAACAAGTTGTTTCCTAGAAAATTTTTCTTTTTTGGTTTTTGAATAATTACACTCATGAAACATAAAGAAATGAAACAGTGTAATGTGCAGAATCTAGAAATATTTGATTTAAAAGGCACCTTAATTCTCGTATACTTTGATGCCTTAACTTCTTGTGGAAGTGGACGCCTGATACCAACTACTGCTTTCGAACTAGCGTATATAGCTTCAGCAGCTAAATTTCCATTTATTTAATCAACATTTACACAGTACAACCGTAGTGATAAAAAATTCATAGTCTGGAAAAACCAAAGAAAAAAGTGTATTATACCTCCTGCATTTTAAAGAGATTTCATGAAGCTCAAAGAGTTATAAGACTCTAGAAAACGCATAATATAATTCAAGCTTCACTATGAATACTATGCAGCACTGTTTCCATAACAATCTCTTAGTATCACTTAATATCACATGCATATATAGTCTTGAAAAAAAAAAAAAAAAAAACCTTTGTAAATCTTTGAATGTGCCTTCATGCGCTTCCAAAATGAACAATTCAGTGTCTTTGGAAGTGGAACCAAGTCCCTACATGTTACGACATCATAATTTGGAACATCCAATCCCTCAACCCACTGTATAAGTACATAGCCCGGCTAAAATAAAAACAATAAGATACATGACGGATCTATAAGGAAGCCGCAAACCTTTCACAAAGCACAAAGCGATGTGGTGAATAACATAATTCTCACTTGTGAAACATGGGAACAAAAAAATATCAATACCTCGCGAAGTTTTCCAAACAAATTATTCATAGAATATAACGATATTGGCAATAAATCAGCATGAAGAGACCTTGCGGGCCAAAAACTGAAAGATAAGACTAAACGAAACAAATTATCAAAATGATTTAACATATTTCACATTCGCAAAACTCACAATATTCGGAATCTATATGAGAGATGTTCGGAAATGTTTCGTTAACAATTCAAAAAAATTACATTTTTTAATTTGAATTTGCGGAATTATTTCGAAAAAAAAAACGAAAAAAATAAGGTTTTTACTTGGATTTGTAAGCTGCCAGAACGTAGTCACCAATTCTCGGGAAGTCAAAGCATCGACAAAAATCGCACACAAATTCAAAATTTTCTGCTTTCACATCTTTGATTTTATTTTTCCCAGCAACACAGCTATGGCAAAAAGAACGTATGCAAGACTTACATGCCATTTTTTGAGAATCATTTTCTACAAAAGAATATAAGAATCCATAAGCACGAAACGTTTTGTTATAATTAGTTTAATTAGTGGTTTCGGCAATATGTTCTTCAATGCTTTCCTTCTCTTTAATGTAAAATTTACCGAAAGGATTTTCACATTTAACGCAGTATGGAATATTCCGTTTTGACGCACGCTTCACAGTGCTGTGCCTGGGACAAAGTACATAGCGATCACGTTTTCGATCCATATGTAGCGAACCGACTATGACGCAAGAAGGATGCCAAGCGAACACACATTTCACGCATTGTATAAATTTCCCTAGAAACTAATTATATGCCTCTTCGTGAGCACGCAGTCCGCAAAAAAAAAAAAAAAAGATTACCTAGAAAAGCTCGTGTTCGTAGAAGTTCTTGATTACAAAAGTTGCATTCATGTTGAGGACATATCCACTTTTTACTGTCTTTTAAATTAATACAGAGATCACCATGTCTGTCCAATATATGAATTCTTGGCAGGAAGTCACCTGAACAAATAGATATAAAAACTGTTAGTGGAATGAAAGCAATTACATTGTTTCTCTGAACAAATAGAGGATTCCCGTAGTAAAAAGCTTGGATAGTTTCAATAAAAACCTTCTGTAAAAATCAAAAAGCAGTTTTCGTGGAATCGCAAAGTGCATGATGAGAAACTGCATTTTCTAATTTTATTATTGCCGAAATCAGAAGCATCTTCATCAGTAGTGGCTGCATTTTCAATACTAGTTGAGGGGCAACGAACAAATTCCCCATCTTCAGATTCTTCCAGCTTCCTACAAATGAAACATTCCTGTTTCCCAACATCTGAAAATGAACTAAATATATAATTTTGCACAGCAAAATATTATCTTTGCAATTGAAAACTTATGTATCAGAAATTTTAATATCGGTAGCTATTAACGACATTCATTTCACTGGTTTTAAAAAATGTATTAGTGCAAACAGCAAAGTTAATATCAAAGTTCATATTATTCTCAGTCATTAGCAACAAGCATTTTGGATTGAAGAGCATTAGACTGATCAGTAGCTAGTTCTAATGCATATGCGGCTAAATCCTATATGCAGACATGCATGTTACGGAAGTACAAACGTCTTGAATATAAATTAAACAAAAATTGACCTAGCCATAAAAAGCCAATAATCAGGTAGAAAAGACAATATGCGGTAAGAGATACATATGTCATTTGGATTATCAGGAAACTCTTGTATACTATCATCTAGGAAAAGCATGCACATGAACATAAACACAGCAGTAAAAACATGACCAGAATGAGGAATTATAAGCCAAATGGATGAAAAGTTAGTAAACATACTGAATTGACGTCTTCCCCAACGATTCTCTTTGGAATCATCAGATTCCTTATCAGATAGCTCCAGCACTGCAAAAAAGTGTTATTATCAGTTTTATTGAATTCCAACTTAGTGATACAATCCTGTTCTAAATTTTTCAAATCAGGAAATTGTATTCTGAATAAAACAGCAGAAACCTACGGAAAAAAAAAATGAACAGACAACAATCATTACTATGTGTTTTCGATTTGTTTATTCCCTGTTCACTGAAGAACAGAATTTTGTTGATGTGAGATGATTATCTGCTTCGTACTGAACTAATCGAATATATATTTTTTAAAAATACGTACATCCACGTAATCCGGTAATACCCAAGCCGTAAGGCTGAAATTTGCGACTTCTAAACTACTACAATCAGAAGTAAAGATATGGTGCTTTCCTACAAGTTTAGAATTTTTTTTTCTGATCTGATAAATGGTTGGGAGTCTCAAATGTTCTCTTTTCCTTATGTAAGAAACATTCACATCACGAATTATCATTCAAGTATAACAGTCATGTGTGCTAACTAATTTTCTGTACAAAACCCGATCACCTTTTCAGCATTTTACAAATGCACCGGAAATCTTCGACTAACTGTACCGTACAGCAGCATTTTACTGTTTGGCAATAACATCATATGTTTGAAACTTTAAAATACCCGCCATACTGTGCAACATTCATGAAACTGAACATCTTACCACATTATGGTAGACTGTCAGAATAAATTTGTATTTGATGAATTAAATTTTATTAAGTGCAATTCTCACTCAATAAATGCAACTTTTATTCAGTAGATTTGACTTTAATTTGATGAACATAATTCTGGCTAAGCTGTGCATAATAGAATAGATAGTGATAAGGAAGGATATGACAAAGAGCTCATCAATGTGCTGCTTAACGATAAGGCACTTATTGATCCCAATATCCTTCCTCCTTTCCTATTAATCAGTTTACATTCAATATTGTGGATAGCAGAAAACCGGAAATCTGGGATAAGCTTGCTATTATAATGATACGATGTGTAGCATATCAAAAGCTTGCTTTCTTAGCAAAATTAGCCCAATGTTCTACTGTTTGACGTCCCAAATCAAAAACAAGCGAATGCAATTCCAGGCCTTTTGCAGCATTGCTACGTCGTGATGATGTTTGTGGTGCTGCACAAATTGCTGCAGTAACCGGTTCTGCTTCCGTATCACTGCTACTTTCCGTCCATCCTTCACTGCTTTCATTTGCGGTATTAACGCTCATCATCACTTCACAAAATTGTTCAAAATCACGACTTTGCATCTGCAAGCTTGACCGTACAAAATTATCACTTCGATTACTTCGACCACGCCAATATGCATTTCTTGCCATTGATGCAGCTGCATTCAGTCGCCTACAATACATCGCAAATACATTTCGATTCACTATTTCTGTTTAGATCATAATTCAGCTTTCTTTTATCTTTCTCTCTTTGCTCAAGAATAGTCTTGTTATTTGATCAAATCTAGATCAGATTAAATTGCTTTATCTCTGTCACTGTCACAACTTTAGAAAATTCATTATCATTTATTCTAATTTAAATCTTTTTAAGATTCTACTTTGATACTCGTAAAGGTTTTCCGTGTTTTCGTGAATATTGCTTCTCCAATTTACTGATACATTTTCGCAAAGGTGCGCATGTCAACCATTGACCATAGGTTAAACGCATACGTTCATTGAAATATGCATAGATAAATGGATTACACATATGATTACACAACCAAATCTGTAAATAGTATACTTCATATGTTATACCCAGCAATGATTCTAATAATTTTTTCGGTTACTACGAACTAGAATTACCTTAATATTCGTAGAGCTATAAATAATCAATAGCAAAGTTTAGTACTTGGAACTGCTGTGAGAAACCACATCGCTTCATGAAAAGTTGAATAACTTCCAAAGCTTGAATGTTGACTAATTAAAACTAAGCACTCCAAATCATCGCTCAATTTATTAGCAGGTAAATTAGGCGGAATACTTTACTTAAGGTTTTTGTTCAACATTAATTACAGTTATTGTTACAAAGTTACGCCTTACCACTTACAAAAGAAGCTGTTAATTAAACACAAAATTATCTTACCAAATGTAGAAAAACAAACTGCCAACTGGTCAATATATCAGTCATGAATGGTTTAGCAAAGAATATAATAGATGAAATAGTACAAATGAGAGATGGATAAAAAAACTGAAATGTTAAACGAGCCTGAAAAAAAAAATTTTTGCTTCTGATTAAATTTTTAAAAAATAACAAAATAATAAAAAATAACAGTTGCAGTTACGCATGCATTTACAAGTTCTATCAGCGTAACATAACAATTCTGTTTTCCTCTAACCGATCAAATTTAATGATACATGCAGCTATTGTAGTAATAATATTAGTAATATTACTCTGTCAAAAATATCTTTAATATGTCTAATATGTTACAATAGAAACAGCTCACCTGTTTTTTAAATCTTTTAGCACTGCCAAGGTTCAACTTGTTACAGTTAATTTTATGGCGAACTTTGTATATTTTTATAAGTACCATTAAAGAACATGACCATTGCGCTAAGATACTGACAAAATTGAAAGATAATGCAAGTACCATGAACACTGCTATAAATTGTCATATTTTATAGTTCATTTCTTTCTTTAAATGACATGAAAATAATTTCAAATGAAGAGATATCTGCTATTTTAATTCCGTTTCGGACGAAAGTTCTACTCAAATTTGCAGATTTTGATTCTAATCAAACAAGAAAAATTTTATTTTTCATAAGGTAGTCGTGAAGCTACTTTTACCAATTTTCTTCCAAATATCTTTCAAAGGAGAAGTGAAATATGAGAAAGTATACCCGGCCTTCTTCCAGCTGTATTCAAAAAGCTCACTGTCCACATATCAGTTCGCATGCCCATCAGTGGCACAGGCATTGTTCCGATATAAGCTAAAAGCTAAATTATTACTTAAAGAATAAAGAAAGAATTAAAAAGCTGAAGTTTGAAGAGATAGGTTAATTAGTTTCATATCTACGAAGAAGATAATCAAACATTAAAATGCACATTTCTCATTAGTAACCCATTATATATCATCTTATCAAAGATGCCAGAGGAAATTATGCTACTTGAAAGCTAAAAAAGCTGTCTAAAATTTCTTTATATTTTTTCTGCTTACTGTTTTAAAAGTCAGTTTGAAATTTGATAATTATTTCTGACGGTATAGTCTTCTCTTTTTTCGTTTTTTCGCTCTCATTTTCTCTGCATACTTGAATGTAATTCAGGATGCTTGAAATTGCGTCTAATATTCACGTGGAATGATTATTGAAAATGATGGATGAACCTGCAATAATGCCGATAAGCCATGTTATTGTAGAGCCAACAAGCGCAAATGACACTCGATTAATTGTTTTAGCACGAGTACGATAGAAGCAAATTGCAACGCAACGATTGATACCCAGCAATGCGTGACTTATTATTCCTGCCGTCCAAGCAGCTATTTCAAGGAATGATAATAAAAATACGGAAAAATGCAAATCTTCCAAAAGTGTATTGAATTGACTCCTGTTTACATTATACAATTCACTTTTAATTCCAACTATTTTTATAGGATCAGTCATAAAATTACTGCTATTTAGAATTTCAGTGGAATTATTGGTAGTATTGTCGTAATTTAGAAAAGGCACTTGAATAATATTGAGACCACAAACGAGACCAGCAACAATGAGCATAATAGCATCAGCTAATGCAAGATTAGCCATAATAGTATAGGCTGATAAACGATACATTCGACAGCATGTAATCATTAGCAGTGTTGTCACATTGCATAATGAACCAGTAATTCCAATGAATATATAAATTCCTCCTACTGCCCTTGTCACTCCATCAGAATCGAACAGTTCTCCAATCATTTTAAATTTTTTTGCTTCTTTTTGCCATGCAGTATTTCCTTGATTACATTTTTGCTTTATCCTGCAAAGAATTCCTACCACATTTGTTGGGACGAATAAAAACGCTGAAATATGTTACAATTTACAACAAAGTGTATATATAAGCTTAATACTTTAAAACTACAGTGGTTTTCATATTTCCTAAAATGTATTTCATCAACAGCAAAATAACAGCGACAAAAAAAAGAGAAATAAAATAAACAAAAAACCAGCAAAAAAATAAATAAATAGCGGACAAGCTGAAATCATTTCAATGATAACAATTGAGATATTATGATACAATTTTATTCCTCTACAAATGGATTAACCGGAGTGTATAATTTAGTATAATCATTCTAATAGTATCTTCTTTCTTAAATGAAATTTTTTAGAAACTGAAAAATGAATAACATTATTTAATGAAAATTCGAAATAAAAGTTTTTGTGAAGAAATCATGAAAGTTAAATGTAAGATTTACTGTTAATTGATTCGGAAAGTGAATGACCCCAAGGAAATTTCTGATGAAAAAATACAGGAAAATAAAAACAAGAGAGAACTTGAAAATTGTTAAAAAGGCAGGAGTGAATGAGCTTATATGAATGCAAATAAAGGCGTAGAATTAGTAAGGAGGCCGGCTACATTACTCAAATACATACTCTTTAGTAAAATGTATGGTCATAAAATGATTGTGCAAAATTTCAATCTCTCAAATTTTTTACATTCAAACCTTTCACATAAAAGCTAATTCGAATTCGTGGATTGCTAGTTTTATGAGACGATAATTTATACTGGTCAAAGTGAATAATGTCCACTTCCTTCTACCTCTTTTTCCTCTCCTGACAGTCAGTTGGAGTAAACATTAATATTTTATGGAATAATCAAAATCCTCAAATTCAATCTCAAAAAAGCATAAAGATATGACAAATTTGCTATTTCTCTAAATTTTAGAATATAGATTTTAAAACAGAAACCGAAACAAGACGTAAAAAAAAGACATTGACAACATTATAAAGTGAATGAATCGCTATAAATTTGCATTTAATCTTAGAGATTCATTTGTTTAACATCAACTGCTTCAACCAGAAACTATGAAATTGCTGGCTTGGAATGACATATATGTTAGCAGATAGTCGATGAGTTACAACAGTTTCAATTAGCATTCTTGTTGAATGTTTGCTTTAGTATTCTCGGATAATTAAAAGGCTTTTCTTTTCTATTTGATATACTCTTTTCTTTTACACTGAAATTTTTCTTAATAATAATTTTAAAAAATGAGATCAAATGAGTCACTGCTGACAGTTACAAATATTAAATTTATTTATGACTGCGTAACTCATCTAATTAACTTTACTTAATGCTTTTCAAAAATATATTCATAACGTAGTCATTATTTTCATTAACCTGAAATAATTTTTTTTTAGGATTCTCATTATAAAATTATTATAAATGTATACGAATATTGATAATATTTTATTGTAAATTACTAATGATAAATTATTAAACAAAATTTGCTATTCATGATTCCATTGAATGTTTAATCAAACAGAATTTTTCTTCTTTTTTCATTATATTATTTGAAACTAATCCATCATTTCAGACTTCCTTCAAAAACAGCAAAGCATTTGAGTAGTTAATTTTTCCGGATTTATTCGGATTTATACAGCTCACGTAAAACACTTATTTTCCATTGTTTGGTCATAACTTCCACTATTTATCATTTGACATTAGTTAACAGTTACAGAAATTACAAGTGAAACACTAATCAGAAAGATTGAAGTGAACTGTAATTCGACAAAAAAAAAAAAAAAAAAAAAAGGAAAAAAAATGGTGGTGTTGAGGGAAAAAATGGGAACAAAAAATCATAAACAGGCAATGAAATTTCTCCATGCATAATTAAATGACCAATTACTGAATATTAGATTTTGAACGAAACTAGAACTTTCTACGGTAGTGTCACCTCTTCTTCCCCACGGATTTTCTATATATTATTGTCACAGCTGAAGATGATGACAGCTACAACAGATAATTAAATGATTCATCTGGTTTTAACAGTAAAATTAAACCTAATAATATTATTATGGAAAGTAATATTTATCAATGTTTCTGATGTGTTAATAAGAAAAAGAACTTCCCACGCATGTTTCACTTTTCAAACAATAATTTTTTAATCATAACTTTCAAAGATAAAAACCCAAACTTTATATTATTTCAATTTCATCAATGAGATCAGAAAAAGATAATTGGGATGAAGAACAAAAATAAATAGAAAATTTTGATCGAAAAAAATCTAATATCTGTCAATTTTCAACACTTTTTCTTTACCACCAGTTTATAGATTTTGTTTATTCATTCTTCCATTTTTTTTTTTTAAAAAAAAAAAAGGGAACAAGAGAAAAACAAAAATATAAGCAATTCTCACTGAATTACAGAAAAATATTGTTCTAATTCCCAAATTTTTCGAATGATCCATTTCAATTAGTAATATCATGCAAAACCACTTAGATTAGTGAAGAAAATAACATTCTTGCAATTATATTGCAGTTAAAAACTTTACTGCTACATTTGTGATATTCTTAAGTTCATAATACTCAACACAATAAATTGATGGTGAACTGATGAAATCACTGACCTTTGACATTTTCTTTTGGCATGCATTCTTATGATAGAAGTTTTACTGTTTGATGAAAATCATCCGTAAATCACTAGCAAACTTTCGTAAAGCTTCGAAATTCTTTACAGTTACTGAAGTAGCACAATTTTTTTCTCGCATTATGACATCGATTAGCCGATGTCAGCATAAACTTTTTGGTGCAGTAAGCCAATATACTTAATATAGATCAAACTCAATGATATAAGAGCTACATTATAATTAATCTTACTTATCACATTGCATTCTTTTCAAGTTGTCATATTATTATCAATTAATTTTTCTTTAAATTAATTTCTAAATTAGTTGGTGCAATATAAACAGTTAAATCACTGACTGTAAAAAAGATAAGGAAAGAAAAAAGGTTCAAAAAATAGTGTTATAAATAAGATGATGATTGCATAAAATTATTTTTTCAAAAATAAGCCAAAAAAAAAAAAGAATTCAACAAAACTATTCTAATTCAATTCTTTTCCCCAGTCGCTATACTTTTTGTTGTTGCCATGGACACGATAAAGATTCATGCTAAATTTATTTGAAACTAACAAAAGAGAAGAAAAAAATAAGAAAAGATTCAAGAAATTTGTTATATGAAACAAAATTTTAAGTGCCATATCCACTGGATGATAAATACTTTTGACTTGAAATGAATATTTTTCAATTTGAAAAAAGTTAAATTTTTGATGTTGCAATATGCATTGAAGGATATTTTATCATTTTTTGAAAACAAGAAATAATTGTTGAAGGAATAGCTAATGATTGCTATAGAATATGTCATTTTTATATAACGTTTAATTATCCAAAATAATATCTCAAAGAGATCTGCAGAATATCAAAAGATGAGCTTTTTTTTCCTGCTGTATTGATACGTAGTTGTATTCATCTTCCAAGTATTATCAGCAAACTTATCACTGTTCCAATTTTTATCAGCACTTCAACAAATTCTTCGTTCGATTTTTTCTATCAAGGTTATTTTCGAGTGTAAAATAATTTCATTCTTACTAATATTCGTCACTTCTAATCGCCCATGTTTTGCAATATTTTTTGTGTTATTAATGGACCGTCTAATGATATCTTTCAAAATATAAACCTTAACTTTGATTGATGAAAAACCGACTGAGCATCGAGAAATCCTTCATTTTAGTTGGATGATTTATAATTTTAAATTATAAACGTTAATTTCGATTAATTGTTGACTATAAATTAAACAAAAACTATCCGTTTTTTTTTTCTTTTGTCAGTAGTAGTAGCATATATTTTTAGGTAAATGAAAAATGAAAATGAATACTTCGGAGGAGTGAAAAGGCATTTTTTCTTTATGATGAAGTTGATAACTGAGATTGATGACATCGCTTATTCTTAAGACTGTAAAAGCTGCAATTTAACCAGCCGACACGTACCTCGGATATCTCTTGCCAATATTTCAAGTACACTCGACTGCATTCGTTAAAATAAAGCCATCATTTCAAGTATACTTAATTCAATTTGTTAAAAAAACAAAAAACAAAAGAAAAACGACTGAATTGTTAACATTTTGTTGCATAATTTGATTCAAAGAAAAATGCTCAGTATTTTAATTAATGCACTTTTTATTAAATGTGACATCTTTTTTCTGATGCCAAGATCTTTCAGCTGATGAAATTGAAAATTTCATCTATATGAAAATTAAAACAACCGGATCATCAAAATCCTTAATGTTGAGTTTTAATTTTTCAATATTGTTATGTCATAAGAAAGGCAAAAAAAGATTGCTAGAAAATTAAAATAGAATCTCTAGCATTAAGCTTTAATTTTTGAAAATTGCTATGACATTAAAAAAGCAGGGAAAAAAGTTGTCTGGAAACTGATATAACCAAATCATCAGAATCTTTTGCGTTAGCATTAAATTTTGATTTTTTAAAATTGCTGTGAGAGAAAAAAATTATCAATGTTCTTTTTGAAATGATGAAAATAATTTTAATGCTGCAATTTCTATTTACTCATTATTTGCATTAATTAAGATAGAAACGATTATTACATTTTTCGTGTAGTCTTTGAAATTGTTGAAATTTTCCAAATTATGTTAAATTTGAAAAGAATATGGAAATTATAGAAATTTTGTTGCTGTCGTTGTTGTTGGAATTATTGGATGAATGTAGAAAAAAAAAACACACTTATAAGATGATGTAGAAAATGATAGCTTAGTAGGTTAGTCTGTCATCTTTCCGGTCATTCATTTTATTATAAATAAAGGGAACTACCGCAAAACGATATTTCATTTTAAAAAAAATTAAATAAGACATTTTATATTTCCTTAATCATATTAAAGCTTGCATTTAAAACTACAGCTAGAAACTCATACTTGAATTAAATGAAGTCAAGTATGCATTTGGTCATTTAAAACTAAAATCATTCAAAACATTCACCCAAAGGAGTTAAGCAGTGCATACTGATTAAATGACGTTAAGCAGAAAAAAAAGAACGTAGAAAAGTTAATTAACTTAGAGGATGCATTGAAGAAACGATGAAAATATTGATTAATTTGATGTTGACTTGACTAGTTAACAAAAGACAAGGAACATGGATAGCAGCAAATTTTACGGGTCCGGAAAGCAATAAATGTGTTATAGCATAAAAACAAGAAAAAAAAAAAAAAAAAAAACGAGATATTAAATTACGATGAATGCCGTGAATAAGTGGAATAACTTGTTCGATAGTTGCTGAAGTGTGCATGAAATTAGATGAAATCAAATATTTCTTTCTATCATTGAACTTCAGATTTCAATAGCTATTTGATAACCTTTAAATTGTGTTCAAAAAAAAGAAATTTTTCGCTTTTTTTTCATTTGTAAAGAAGAGCTAAAGAATTTTTTTTTTTTTTTTGTTTGTAAGCTATTCTGATTGATTATTATTTGTTTGAAAGCACTGCCATTTTAAATTTGGGATAAAATTTTATTCTTTAAAAAAATTTAACAATCTAGTTATAGCTTTGAAATTGTAAGGAAAAGAAGAATATTATTGAAGAAGTTTTCCAACTTATGAAAGGATTAGTCAAACAAAATGCATATGCAATTGTAAAGTTAGATTTAGAAAAATGAATGGTTGATCAAAATAAAAATCGAACAGCAAAAAAAAAAAAAAAAAAAGTGATCAGAGGTTGATCACTCTTCTCATATATTATCTTTTAACAAAAAAAATTGATGTCAATATCAAAGAAAGAATTACCGAATTCAGTAAAACAAATAATTTAGCTAATCTAATAGATAGATAAATCATGATGGAATTTTCAGTGCAATAATGCACGCTGTTTTGTATGTAGCGTATTTACCTAAATTGCAAATAAAACTTTTCAAAATGTGATATGCATGATTTTGAAATTTTTTAAACAACCATAATATTTTAATATTAATAAGTACATTTAATTTTTAGAAAGGAACTTTTTGTGAATTTCTCGTCAAATTCTCAAAACTTTCTGCAACTAATAAATAGTTGCTATTATCTATCTATACGGATATGTAGATGGAGATGAACAAGTAACTTTAGTGATAACAATCAAATTTGCAATCCACGATAAGATTTTTATGAGATAATAAATTGACTATTGTTGGGGCCTGTTAAATATTCTTTGTGATTGTAAATAAGTAGAAGATATTAGTTCAAATACTGTAAATTGATTCAGTGATATCAAATATGAAAAAAAAAAAAAAAAAGAATAGATAAGTGTTTGCAGAGAACATACTAATATTATCATATTTTCATGTCTATTATCAAATAAAATAATTGCTTCTGACAGTTTGAAAATAATTTTTATGATTGGAAAAGACGTATGATAATGTTTTTCCATTAAACCTCTTTACTATCTGAAATTTTTGTATTTTTACTTAAAATTTGATTATAAAACAAATGTTTATGTTACTTCGTCTTCTGGGTCTTTGTAATATTCTTTCTCTCACAGGTCATGTTTTCTTTTCTATTTGATGTCAAATAAAAAAAATGAAGTTAAATCTAAGAATGAAGTTATCCATATGCTCACAACTAATTAATTGCTTTGTTCTAATGCATTAATTGTAAAGTTATGTTTTTATATGATTTTTTCTTCATATTTCACCAATTTTTGCATGAATTTTATTATTTGTTAATTTTGCTGCAACGTTCATATTTAATAGTAAACCACTCGAAAACTCTATAAATCAAATAATTTTATATGATTGCTTAATCACATTAGCAATATGAAGAAACTGAACTGCTTTTACAGGATGTTGAATTCTGAACTTCAATCTTGGCTTAAATATGTACAAAGAAAGCGTTTCTTATAAATCAGAAATTTTCACATATGACATATAAATTTTGTTTAGAATGACTAGGTGTTATTGATATTTCCTTGTATACATTCAATAACTATTTGGTTGGCAGTCATTTAGTCACCATCGATTGCTCATGATTTTTCGCTCCCTTAGAACATAGCAATAAATAAATCTTAAAGTGTGCCATATAATTGATGGAATTAGTAAGGTTAATTTATATTAATAATCGAATACTTCAAATCAATTTCGATGAATTAGTATGAAGTAAATGTTTCATGGCTGCATTGATTTCACTACCTTTCATCGTTTAGTTTATAAAATGTGTAATAAAATTAGAATACTCCAAAATATTTAAAAAAATTGAGCTTTGAAAATTTTGGAAAAAAATTCAGGATTTCAAAAGATTCAAAAAGTAAGTGATGTATAGTACATAAAGCTCAAAAAAAAAAATGAAAAAAGTTCGAAAATATCTGGAAAACCTAGAAATCGACGAAACAAAAACAAAAGTCGAAATTTTTAGAATATAATTATGAAATTCAGAAGCTTTATATAAAAAACAGAAACATAGAAAACTCGGAAAAATGTGAAAATGAATTTCAAAACTCAATTAGTTCAAAATAACCGCGACTTTAAACAATAAAAAACAAGGATTCTAAATTTCTTGTCGCTGTACACAGAAATGACTCAATTTTCAATTAGTTTTTTAACTTCCAATTTTTTATAACTAAATTATCGCATCTTTTCTAACATTTTTCTTTTAACATTTTTCTAACTTTAGTTATTATATTATCAAAGGTTTCAGATGAACAAACACGTTTCATCTGAAAATTGAAAGTGTTCATATTTCATACAATGTACAATTTTCAAATAACTTATATTAAATTATTTTACATTTTTAATCAGTTAGGATTTGATGATGCAGTCTTATTTTCAAGAAATTTTAATAATAAAATTAGTTCTATTTTTATTCAGTGGCAAATAAGTGAGGAATTGTTTTATTCAAGTATCTTGAAAATTTTAATTAATTAATTAATTTTTTTTTTTTTTCACCATCAAATTTTCTTCATTTTATTTCAGTTAGTTATCAGTTATGTAAAAAAACAATGGCTGTTAATGTTATGGTTAAGCATTTTACAAATACTGGTATTGCTTTTGATACTATTGTGATTGTGTATATTTGTATTGTTTTATGGAAACTCATTCTTCATTCTTTCGGATTGATTATTTTGACAATGTTTTTTAAAAGAATTTTATTCCGACTATATTATATTATGTATGGGAAAATTTTTTTATTGTTTTAAATAAAACAATGGTGATAAATGTGGGAAATTTTTAAAGTCTTATTTTGATTACAAGTCTACAGAGAGTTTTATTCTGTTTATGACAAGTGTACGGAACTTCTGAAAGCTATTAATATAATGCTTCCCATTAAATCGCTGTGTTTAATTTGCCTTTCGGCCAAGTAATATAAGCTACCGATATCAATATATTGTCTAAATAGTTGCACAAAAAAAAGCTATGAAAAATTAAAGTTTAAAGAGTCGCAAAATTTGATCAAAGCACAGTTTAAAGGGAACAGAAAATTATTATGCACAAATTAAAGCATAACAAACTTTTTTTAGCTAAATTTTATTGCTCTGACATAATTTCCTTCCTTAGGATGCAACATATGGCTTTATATAATTGCAAGTTCAACATCTGATCCAATTATTATGTATTTGAGAGAAATTATTTCTGTTGCATGCCTGCTTAATTGATTAATGACAAAATGACTTAAATTCAAAATTTAAAAGAAACAATTTGTGATTAGCCTTTTTTTTGAAGCAGTAAATTATTTCTCATAATTCCATTTCCTTTTTTTTAGGGACAAATTTAAAAAAAGAAAATATCTTCTTTTATCCTTTTTGTGGATGAATTAAAATGACAATGAATTGAAATTTCTTCATCTTTCATCTTTTTTTGTAGGAAAATTCACTATTAGCCTTTCCATTGCAGTTATTGAATTACATAAGTATAGATTTCAGAATGAAATCTTTTTAAATTTATTTCCGTTTCAGAATTTAAGCTTCGTGAAAAAAAATTATAGTTTTGGTAGCAGCAATTAAAAAATAGTTTTGCACTTGTTCGCAATGAAAATCAAAGTGAAACGAACTCAGATGACATTGGCTGATCAACATGTATATCCAATGGACATTAATAGCACTTTCATATTGCTAATAGGTATAATAGTAGTAAGATTAATTATGGGCAAAGGCAAAAACGGATTTAATTTCAGTCATTAAGTTTAACTGTAACCATTTTAACTTATTCCAATTGATAGCTCAAATATTAATGTGCAACAACTAAAATAAACATCGGATAAATAACTAATACAATGAGCTTTTTCCACTTTTTTTAGAAATAAACAATGCTTTATTTCTTTTATAGCTTGGAATCTAAATTATTTTACTTTTCAACTTGTTCAGCGAAATGCTCATGTTGACAGTGACAGGTGATTACAAACTACAAATTGGCATTTAGTAATGCATACCTTATACACTAATTTGTTTAAGTCATCTTAAGCAGTACATGAGGATTTCAGCATGGTACAATCCTTGAGAGACTGATTTTTTGTTAATAATGAATTTTTGCGAGTAATGTTCAAATTATCATTATCTCGTGAAAATGCATTCTAATCACTACTGAATTATCGAAAACTAATAAAAAATGATCACTATTTTTTTCTTCAACTTTCAACAGTACCAAAAGAAATCAAAAAATGCGTGTTGAAAAATAGTTTGAAAATATTAATCATTTGTTCTAACTATTCAATTTTTAAAATTTTGCAAAATTTGGTAACTTGGCATTGAATCTGATCGTCAGAACTTGTCAAATTTTCAAGACTTGCATAGTTCAAAATTTTACGTTTCCTCTTATTAGAAATCAGAAATCTGTATTCTTGTAGTTTTACCAAGTGCATGCTCTTTTCGTCAATTTAACTTTAATTAATGGATAATGTTTTACTTTATTTATTTGTTTCTTTTTCTTTAATTTATTTTTCCACTTTTTGGTTACTATTATTTAGTGTATACTTTTTGTCAACTCTGTCCACTCAAGTAATTTATACTTTCTGCTGTTGCATGCCCTTCTTTAATGTGTAATTTTAATTTAAGAGGATAATAAATGCTATCAATTTCATTTGTTATTTCAACTTTATTTGTTAATTTCACTGATCCATTTGTAAATTTGTTACTCTATGTGAATTATATTAGCAGCGAAAAAAAGCTGATCTTTACTTCTCTTCATTCATAAAGGAATGGAGATGTTGTCGTCGTGATTTTGTAACATATGTCAAATTGAATCAACTCAAAATTTTCAAATGATAATTTTAAAACAAACTTCAAATGAAGCAACTGGTCGATTTGCATGCATCAACCAATGCCGAAGCAAAAACTGCTTCTCTTATTGAATTTATTATAATCATCTATCTGAAATTACTAAATCATTATTTTAGAAGATAAAATATGTGATATAGTATGTAATTAACAAATCTTTTGAAAATTCCAAATTTGAGAAATTTCACCTATTATATATTATTTACAAAATTGAGCTGTCATTTTAATAAATGATCGTGAGCAATTATTTCCAAAAATTCTAAATTAGCCATAAACAGTGGTAATATGTGCAACATGAGATTATTATTATTATTATTGCTAAAGTATACATTATATCAACCACTGCTGCTACCTAAACAAGTACGATTATAACTTATTTTTACTGATATATACTATGTCAGTTGTTCATAAGAATTAGAAAAATATAATATAGATTGTTAGATTAGAAAATATATAATTAATGAGTAAAACCTAGAATATGCATGATCAGTCTGCCACATTTTCTGTGCCCGAACAATTTGAAAATTCTTTCTTGAAGCACTTGCCGTTCTGGATACATTAATGTGCTGCCTTATCTGCATGAAATTTACTTTTTTGGTTGATTTCTTTGGTTAAAATGAAAGCAAGCTAAAATATGATGCCTTTCATTGCACTACGACAGACATAATTTATTAATATAATTTAATATTCATAAAATTATGAATTATCGATGTTAGTATTTCCTTCCGCTCGAAACAGCGTACGACTTCGTCTGCAGCACTTCCAACCCTTTCCAAAGTCTATCATTGTATGCGGAGCTGGCATTCTTATCATCCCTGATCTTCTGAAATAAATTTAAATCTAGGCACATTTATCTGTTTCACATGATAAGCAAATTTTAATACTCGTTTTAGCTTCTTTCCCATTACAGTAGTATGAAGCTTACAGGGCATTTTTTGAATATTTTCTTCAGGATTTGTTAACACCATTTGTCTCCATTAGTGCCACCAGCACCTCAGGAATTTTTTCGCTATCATCTGACAAACTAGAACACTCTGCTTTTATGCTAAATTCCGTCTTTTGAGGTAAATTCCTCTTCCAATTCTTCTAAATTCCACCTTCCTCCATATATTATTAAGCATTTCGCCCTTCATATACCGCCAATCCCCTTTCTGTTTCATTTTCATCCTGAAAAACTTATAATGATTATTCTACCATTTCTTTCAACGTTCAATTTCCTCCATTATAACTTCAAAATTTCATTACTATTCGGCGTTTTTGGCGCAAATTTAACGCATCTTTTACACCAGAATTAAAAAGTAACAACACCAACAGTAAATAAAAATCATAAAATCAATTGGTGAGAAATAAAATAAAAGGGGAGGTGAAATAATTACCTACTGCGATATGGATAAGATCTCCTATAATGCATAGAGCATTGCAAGGCTATTCTCGAAATACTGAAGGAACAGTAAATATGTTCGGATGTTCCGGACCTTCTTCATCTGCAGCAAGCATTCTACAAAGTGATCTCAAGTATACCATACATCAGTGATTTCAAGTACATCCTTCAGCTAAAATAAACCATTCATTTGCCAAAGCTAAGGAGATGCAACATCCCATACAACATAACATGTTTCCTTAAGAGAACCTTGAAATGTTAGGTGCAAATATGCAAATACATCAAAAGTTCCACCACTCTCTTAATCATATAGAGAATCGTAACCTTCGTAACTCTGAAATAGCTCAAAAAAAAACCTACGTGATAATTTAAATTTTATCATGACAGGAACAAGAAATCTTAGTGAAACATACTGAGAGCCCACGAATTGTAAGATGGACCTCTTCGTAAATCCCTACCCGTTCCTTGCTTTTAGCGTTTGTGTCCCTACTATGACCTCAGTTAATTCCAAGGATTTTCTTAATTTGATTTCTATTTGATCCTTTTTCGAGATGGATTCCAATTCCATCGATCGTTCGATAGAGACCCACTGAAGCCTCATTAAAAACAGATTCGTATTTTTAAGCATATTTTTTTTATCGGGATAAGTCAAATTGATGAAACGACCATATCTGCTTATTACAAAATTCATTCAAAATTACTCCAAAAGATTCAAATTCAAGTACAATGAATGTTAATAAGTTCATGAGGATTGTTTTGCCTGGCGACCCAACATTTTTTCAGCTTCATATCACTATTTATTTCTTTTAAATAAATATTCTTTTATCATCGAGCATAGGAAAATGATTGTTAAAATCACAATTTACCTCCCATTGAATAACTAATACATCCTTTACAGTTAATAACGACGTGGCTCTTAGTCGTCTAACTTTTATCAAACTTAACCATATTAAGACAAATTTAGTCCTTTAGATTTAATAAAATTTTATTATGACATATTAACACACAAAATTTAGCATGCAGACATGGAACAACCTATAATAATACATATGCTTTAACGCCCGTAATATGGAAAGCAGAACCTAATAAATGAAATTTTGCGACGTACTTAGAATATGTATGTATAATAATTAATAATTGATAATAATAAACAATAAATAAGTGACAATAAATAGTAATAAATAATGATAGATAATAAATAATAATAAATAATAAACAATAAATATGAATAATGATAGATAATAACGATTTAGTAATAATGATAATAAAAGGGAAATCGTAGACCTACTGTCATGGGACGAAACAATTACAATGAGCGCCTGCTCCTAACAAACGATGAAAGCACTCCCTCCTTTCCACTACTACATTTTCTCTTTTTTGTAAGCCTAAGCCCTGTATAGAGGCATTGAAGTCTGCAGAGGGATGAATATATATGTCTATTTCAGCAAACAACTGCATTTACAATTTATGATAAATCCGCCTGCACTAAATTTGCATAACAAACGACCAAACTGACTAATACGTTTTAACTTCTAATAATTTGCTATGTTCTACAACACTTCCAACCTTCGATAATCCAACAAGATCGCCTCACTGAGATAAAAATTTCGAGACATATTTATTCCTCTGTAGACCTGGTTGTATGCAAAAGAAGATAAGGAATTATTGTAGTAAGGAATACAGGACTAGATATACTGGCTGGAGGAGCGCATTCGTCATTTATAGGGAGAAATAGGCGCTCTTTGTAACTGATTGTTTTGCTATAGGTCTACGATTTTCCTTTTGCCATAATTTTAGGAAATAAAAGCGTTTTTGTCGACTGTAGTTAGTTTGGTTCTTTTTTTTATTGAACTTCGGGGCGATATTACTATTGGAATCTTCTGGACTTTTTTTAGTTTGCGATCTTGACCCTTTTTGAAATGAGTGTCGAAGTTTCTCCATTTCAATATATATTTAGTCGATATGTGGCTTATATACGTCAAAACAAATTAAAAGTTGTTAGGTGATACTTTGTGTGTAAAATTTGTATTACATGTTATGTTGTGTATAATATGTTAACTTTTTGTTGCTTGATATTCGTTGTTCTTTGCTTTTTCTTAAACTGTATCTGTTCTTAATTTCAAATCAGTTGACATTTCAACACTATATAATTTCCTTGCTGATGCAAAAAGGAGGATATTAAGTTTTCTGAAAGATTGGTTCTTTCAAAGATTTGTTTTGTGTTTGTTTTGTAAACTACATAATATCTCTTTAATAATGATCTGCTAGGCGTATGACAAGCAGTGGAAGTTGAGGAGAAATTTTTGCAATTTGACACATCATCCTACAGCATTTTCAGTTCTCGATAATACAACAAGATTAATCTCAATTAGATCCAATTGTTGTTAGAATAGTTTGCTTCCCAGTATTGGTTGTACAGTTGTTGGTTTGCTGGCTTCAACATTCTGTATTCTTTTTACAGTTTTTTCTAACGAAATTATTCAATCTAATAACTTGATGATTTTGTTACTTTCTTCAATATTTATACTATGTTTTTCTATAATTGTGCTCTTTCTATATGCATTTCAGATCGAGGGATTACTCCTTTCCATATTCTTTAAATTCTATTCTTTTTAAACAATCTGAATTAATTGAAGCTTGCTTTGAATGAATTCTTTTATTCCAACATTCCTTTGGCTTCCGGCTGTATTTGTGCTTGGTTCTTTTGCATTTCAGTCCAGTTGTCGTACCTTTTACTGGAAGAGCAAACTGTCACAGAAAATCTCCGCGGACTAGTTTGAATTGATGCCTTCCTGAGAAATGTTTCTGCTTATAATTTAATTCAAAATTCGACTTGAGAATTTTGACTTTCCAACAAAAATTATTTGCTCTTAGGATTTCTTATCTGTTTTTCTACTTAAATCATTAAAATGCTTTGAATAATAGCAGTTTCAGATTTCTACGCTATGTTGGTAAATTTCCGAATCACAAACTGAATAATTCAACAATAAGTGATGCACTTGAGAAGTGTTACCACTCAGCTGGCTGAATATATCGGTCTATATAAAGAAGAAATATCACAGTTTGACTTAGTTTGCTTTAATATGCCTTTTGCCTTTGCTGTTGCAGCCCTTCAGATAATCCATTAGGGTGGATAAAAAAGCCTGATGGTGGTTGCGTTACTTGTTCTTCATTATGTTTTTTCCATGTGTTAATAAGAAATTTTGGAGCTTACTAAGCTCTAAATCTTTTTTTATTGGATTTCAAAGAAACGAACAATGATAAATTGTAATGTTTGATTTTCATTATCAGTTTCATAAAAAAATATGACAGTCAGAAATTTTCATTTTTTTTTATTTTATATATACTTATATTTTTTATTTTTTCAATATTTTTTTTTTTTTATATGAAGTTTTTATTTTGCTACTTATTTCCTCATTGAGGATTGATTAAATCTTAACGATTTGAAATTCTTTTGCAATTCAACCTCTTATTTCGTTTTGTCCTTTTCTTTTTCACTGCTTATTTATTCTCTTTTAATGCTTGCTATATACTATTTGGCTTCATTTTGACTGTTTGTTGATAACAGTTCACAAATTGAAGAAATACACCGCTCCACATCACATATAACAATTAAGCAGGTACTGTGAAGCTATTTAAACCACTCCAGGTCTTGATGAGCTCTTAGAAGACATTATCAACATGAAGGACTTGCACGTATGTGCTGAATTGATGTATGGAAAAAAGTCAGAAAAACTACCATATTATTGAAATCTTGTACTACTTAGCTTAAAATTAAAATCATAAGAAACTCGAGCTCCCAATAAAGAGTAGTAGTGAAAGTAAGTGTCATTTAGATCGATGGTGTTCGGAATATGTTTTGGTACACTGGTACAAAGAAATGTAGAAAAAGTAGTTCCAAAGTAGTGTTTTGAAATCATAAGGAAAGGAATGATTTTGATGTCTTGTAGCTAGTCGGAAAATTTCCAGACTTTCTTTTTTGTCTTTTATGCGGGATTTAATTGACATATTTACATCTACATCAACGAATCTCGCTGCAATCAACAGCCTCTCTCAGTATAATAAATTAAATTATCAAATCTTCCACGACAAATTATGTGAAGTGGATGAAAGTGCGAGATGCTCTTTTGGAATGACCTCCGATATTCGCTTTAATTCCCAGGTGAAAATTAGTTTGTGCATGATCTGCAATTTCTAGAGCATTTCTGGCGGTAAATATATTTAGGCCCATTTTAAATGTTATTGCAAATTTCGTGCTAAACTGACATTACGGCTCAACTATAATACCACAAGGGAAATTGAATTTATGACGAAATCGACAACAATGCCTTAAATTTGTTGGTATGAGTAGTTTTGGATGGAAAAGGTACTCATTCATTTAGCGGGTCGGGAACTTTATGAACGGAAAATGTCATCTACAAGAAACAACGCATATTGCTTAGAATTAATAAGCAAAAGAGAGATCTCAATGCTAAAGGGAAGAGGAAAAAACAGATCATCGGAGGAAGTAGTGCCCATATTTTACAAATAAAACGTAAGTAAACAAAATAAGAGTAGACTTCATCAAATGAAATTAATAAGATGGACTGGAGTGATTAACCCATGATTAAAAAATAAAAACAAAAAACAGAAAAAACTACGAAATTAGTTAATTGATGAGCCTATTAACGTTTCAAGTAGGACTGATGTGCAGCGAATATCGATGCAGGAGAATAGAGTATTTGAATAGGCGCTTATATAAAATGCTTACATCATCATTACAAGCATTGAAATCTATAAGCAAACTTGTTCAGTTCTTTCTGTTATAAAATGTTTTTAAGTCAGGGGTCATTTGCATAAATCAGATAGCAAAAACATATATCAGAGTATATTTGTATTTCTGAACATAAAATTAAATATTTGATAATGTAATGAGAGCTAAATTAATAATTATCTAAAACCTTAAAAACGAACAAAGATAGAGCATTGAGGATCTGAACGCACTCTTTAGGTAGTTCTTTAATCTTATATTTTATCAGTTTAACAAATCACTTTGTTTTCAAACATGATTGATCAGGTGTATGTTCAAATCTTTATGTTATGCTAAAATTAATTCGAAGAATGAAAGTTAGTTTTTATTTCATTTTCTGATAAGATCTACATTTGAGATGTTCCAAATTATTATCAAAAAGGTTTTTTTGAAAAAAATTCAAAAATTTACGGAAAAGGTTTGGAAATCGAAAAAACAAAAGAATCAAAATTTCGAAAATTTCTACGAAATTTGAAAGCTCATAAAAAGAATTCAAAAATGCAAGAAATCGAAAAAATACAAAAAAAAAAGAATTCCAAATTCCTACTCAAATTATATTTGTGTAAGATACTCAAATTATATTTGTGTATGATTTAATTTTTTGAGCAGGTAAGATTCAATAAAAATGATTCGATTTCCAATTATTTTTTAAACTTCCAATTTTTTACAACTAAAATATTCTTATCATTTCTAAACATAATATTTTTTTTTTTTTTTTTTTTAGCAAAGCTTTCAGATGAAAAAACACGTTCATCTCAAAACTGAGTACTGTAAGAAATGTTTATGACTCATACAATATAAAATTGGGAAATAGCTTACATTATTTAATTTGCAACATAGACAATTAATTACTTTTCGTCAAATGCATTTCAAATTCCTTTTCAGTAGATATGGTTTTATTTGGCAAAATAAAAATGAACGGTGGAGTGATGTCGTTGTATGGGATGTTGCATCTCTTTAGCTTAGGCAAATGAATGGTTTATTTTAGCTGAAGGATGTACTTGAAATCACTGATGTATGGTATACTTGAGATCACTTTGTAGAATGCTTGCTGCAGATGAAGAAGGTCCGGAACATCCGAACATATTTACTGTTCCTTCAGTATTTCGAGAATAGCCTTGCAATGCTCTATGCATTATAGGAGATCTTATCCATATCGCAGTAGGTAATTATTTCACCTCCCCTTTTATTTTATTTCTCACCAATTGATTTTATGATTTTTATTTACTGTTGGTGTTGTTACTTTTTAATTCTGGTGTAAAAGATGCGTTAAATTTGCGCCAAAAACGCCGAATAGTAATGAAATTTTGAAGTTATAATGGAGGAAATTGAACGTTGAAAGAAATGGTAGAATAATCATTATAAGTTTTTCAGGATGAAAATGAAACAGAAAGGGGATTGGCGGTATATGAAGGGCGAAATGCTTAATAATATATGGAGGAAGGTGGAATTTAGAAGAATTGGAAGAGGAATTTACCTCAAAAGACGGAATTTAGCACGGAAGCCCACCCCCCCTGTGGGCGATTAATTTTTGTTGAATGTTCACTTTTGTATTTTTTTTTCATTCCATCAATGTGAATAATCTGTTTATGAACTAATAACTATTTTTCATTTTCTGTTTTCTTAAAAAAAGATAACTATTGTTCATTATCTGGAATTTGTGTTATTTTATCCAATATTTTTAAATATTGTTTTAATATTACTTAACTCGTTTAATTTTTTCATCAAATTTTTATTTCATTTCGAGCACCAAGTTGCAATATGTTTTATTTTATATCACTTGAATTGCAATAGGTTAAGTTCTATTACATTATGCTTGTTAGTGTCATGTTATGCTTAAGGATGGTGGATTATAGATTTTAAACAGCTAGGTAAAGACTTATTTAAATTTGTTGTTAATGGCTTGAGTAAGTTTTGAAATGGCACGTTGGATTTATGTCTGACTGAGATCTACTAAATTATCAGATTGAGAAATAATGATATCATCGAGTAATTTAACGTTATCTTGTTTTTCAATTTTTTTGAACAGCATTAGCTGGTATCAAATGTTGTAATTATCTTTGTGCTGGAGAAGATCAAAGGTATATACAGTTTATATCTAATAATAACTAATAAGCCGGAGAAGGAAAAAACATGGAGCTTCTCTAGAACTTCGAAAAAAGTCCTGAATTTTCGATTTATCCTTTTGATTTGAAACTTATTTTGGATACAACCGATTTCAACGCAAAAAAATCAATTGTATCAATGATTACGATGTAGCAAGATGGATCTTAATTAAACAAATAAATGAAGTCTCTGTTATGGAAATCAAAGAGTCGGTTGGAAAGTTTAGAGTTAGAAGCAGCAAATATCCAATCTACCAAGACATAATCGAGTAACAGAGTTTTTCATACAGCAAAAGCATGAAGGATTGTACCGTGATGGAACTATCCATATGCTATCAGATATAAGACGTAAATTTTGGATATCTAAGGATAAAACAGAAATAAGACGAGTTATTAATGAACGCATGGCATATAAAAGATGGATTTCTAAGCCGTTAAAATTACCCGTCATGTCCAATTTTCCAGAAACTTGGGTTAAAAGGTCTGGCCCTTTCAATCAAAAACGATAATGGAGTAACAAATGGGTTTCATTGTCCATATTTTTCACAACAGCAACAGGAACTAGTGCAAAGTTTATCAGCAGGTATTTTTCTATCAATCCTAAGAAGATTTGTAGCTCGACCTAAACACTCAGAATTAATGTAACTCAATTTCAATTGGTTTTCAAAACTATAATGGAGAGAGATATCAGGCTGAATGACTGTAGAACGGAAAAGGAGATGATCTGGAAAAACACAATAATAATAATGGTAATAATAATAATAATAGCAATAATAAATAATATTTTCTTGTTAATAATAATGATTATATTTTATTATAATATTTATAATATTTTATTATCTTGCTAATAATGAATTTTTACAAATAACGCTCAAGTTATTAGTTATCCGGTGGAAGTGCACTCGGATAACTACTGCATTTTTAATGAAATTTAATAAGGTGTTAGTCTTTTATCAATTCATTTAATTTGCACCATTACTATGGATTTTTTGGTTACTTTTTTGAATAGCGCATTAAACATCATCCATCATTTTTTTTTTCGCTTTCTGTGTTAGCTCGAAATGATTTGAAATGGATTAGCAAACTTTTCAAATTTTTATCAGATTTTGGTAATCTTTAGTAATTAAATTGCAACTAATTTAGCAGGCGGAAAACGAAAATTCATTAACGTTAGCTAAAAAAAAATGACTAAACAGTTAAATAAATCAATTCAATGGTTAGTTAAAATAAGGTGTTTAATTTCAGTGTCAGTTGGTGAGGAACAAAATAGTGACAGATGAGAACAAGTTTTGAGTTGTGTAAGCAAATTGGCTGAGCTGATATTGAACACTGAAATAAGTTTTTTGCTCTGAATCATCATTATTATCTCGTTCACTTTTTCGTTTTTTAAAACTAAAGTCGTGTATTAGGAATTTGAAATTAGACTATGGTTGTAATTTATGATTAATTGACTTTTTCGGATTCCTAAGGTTGTTAGTAAGAAATTAGCTAAGAGAAAAAAGCTAAGAAAAAAAATTTGCCATTTTTAAGCAAAAGTTTTAGACATCATTTTAGTAAACGTCGTGTTCTCGTAATTCCACATTCAGTTAAACCATTTGTTCGGTATATGATTCAGTGGTTTATTGAAAGTGAAGAATTTAGTTTTAACTTACCATTATTTCTTGAAATATCATTCATTGTTCATCAATCTTTGATTTAATTTATTCACAAATTTATGATGTATTATTTTTTATAAAATTCATCTAATTAAATTCAGGAAAAAAAGATTCAGAAAGCAAATTTGAATCGGTTGATTTTCAGTATAGTTTTCTATAGTTCAAAGCACTTGTTTAATTGACATAGTTGCCATTCCAGTGAATAGATAATAGAACGACTGTCATTGTGAAAACTTTTGATAAAGTTGACATTCGGTCATATCCGATAGGTAATTGTGTCTTGAATGTGATTTTGCTATTTGTTGCCACTTTTTAAGCCAATTTACTAAAATTAAAAAGTCTTTCTCAATTATAGCACATCACATTTTGTAAACACAGAAATCAATAAATTCATTAATTTAATTACTGATTTGTTTTCATTTTTCATTAAAATGTCTAAATTTTTAAATAAAAAAGTGTGGAAATTGATTAAACGAATATTCTATTATTTAAAATAATTTTTTTAATGCACAAGCTGATTATGCAAAATTTATGCAAAAATGTCAACAGTTTTTGCATTTATTTATGTTCATGCAGCAGTAAACCAAAATTAATATATATCATAAAAATATGTTATTATAAAAGGAATTTTATCATCTTTGACTTCCTCAACAGACCTTTTCTTTTTTAATCATTGGTGGCTTAAGTTATGCAGAAACACAATGCATTGAATCCAATTTTTCAAATTTTCAAATCTTGCAAAATCTTTCTTAGCTATTATTAGTTGTTAGCAAGGAAATGAATCAAATAATTTTGCATCATTTTAATACACAAATCTTATCCCCTTATATAGTAATTCGTAATTAAAATTGTAGTTGCAAAAAACAAAAAAAAAAAAAAAAAAGAACTGCGAGCTGTCGAATTGAACAATTGTTCGATCAAAAAGATTGATCATTTTTCTTAAAATAATGTCTTCTAGTGCTTTTTTTTTTGCTTTCGTTTTCTTTTTTACTTTTTTTTTTTAGGTAATGTTTTTGAGTGTAACTAATTTGTTAAAGTTTTGGGAGTTTACTTCTATTCAAATTTTTGGTAGTAATTTGGGATGTTGAACTCGAGCAGGTAATAATTCTTAAATAAGAAATTTTGGGTTAACCCACTGTAACTCCCTTTTGCAAGAAAAAAAAAAAAGATTTTTGATTATTGAATTGATATATGTCTATCGTGAGGAGATTACATGATATTTTACTGTTTCAACTATTTTTCATAATCTTTTGTTTCCATTTTCTGAGTATGCAACGTATCTTTATCAATCTATCTAGCTGTATGAGTGATAAGATAACCTTCTAACTTGAGATGATTTGTTTGAAAGTAAACTGAAGAAAGTTTCATTTTATGTGAAATACATAAATTTATTGATGAAAAATAATATAATGCAAAATTTTCTTCCACATAGATCTAATATACAATTTTCGAATATTTGGATAATTTTTCAATCATATTATTTCAATATTCAAATTTTCATCTAACAAGCAAATAATTCAAGTCAAAAAATTAGCTAATGAAAGAAGAAATTAAAATATGCTGCAAGAATTGGTTTCAAATAAAAAATCTTTTAGATTAAATTAAATGTGTGCACTTTAAAGCAGAATTCTAGATTTTGATTGATCGAGTGATGCTAAAATAACTGATGATCGAACCCCATTTATTCCTATTTTTCATTTCATGTATTACTTAGTGTTTCTTATCATACTAAATTTATTTCATAAATTCTCTTTTAAATGTATTGATTTAAAAATAATGCTTATTAATTATTTATCATTTTTCCCTTTCCCTTTATAGCAAAACCCTATTATATGGATATGGACAAAATATGTGACAAGTTAAAAAAAAAAAACCTTGAACTTTACAATTATTGTATCATTTTATTGTCAAGTTTTCTCCATTACTCCGAAGTGAAGTACATTCTTTAATAACCAACCTACTATTTATGATAATTGTTCCACTAAAATGCTAGTATTGAATTGCTACGGTATATGAGATTCTTTAAAACAAGCTTGTTGCAATTGTCGCAATATTTAATTCTTTCTTTCATCTACTGATTAGGCTGTCGGTAATCCGAAGTCTTTAATTCGTTAAAAAAAATCGTCAGAAAAATGACTTAAAATCATTTATAATCAAAAATTGCTGATTGCTGTTGATAAATTTCAGGATACCGAGAACCTCTATATTTCGAGTGTATATGAATTTTATGAAAGGAATAGATGATCTGCAGCAGTTGTTGCATTTGATGTTTCATTTCGTTTCAGAAATTTGGACTTTATCACATGCATCAGAAATATCAATCATACAGTCTAATCAACAGGTGAATTAAATGAAATGATTTGATTATTGTTGCCATTGCTTTATTTCAGGTGTCTCTTCACCTCCTGCAATTATCATAGGACGAGATGGGCTCCCGTGATTCAGATTGCTCCATTGATCAAAAATACTTCTTGCATTTTTGCATAATTTCGCAACTTTAATTTACATTTCCGTATTTTTCAATTTTTCTAAGCCTTTTCAACTTTAAATTATTTTTCAAAAGTTTTATATTGCTGTTCTTCTAAAAAATCATTCAAATACATTCCCCTTGTTTTTTGAATATAAATTTCAAACTATAAACAACCAAATGAACCTAATTACAAATTATGCATTCACAATTCTTGAAATACTTCTATTGGAACATTTTTGGTAAAATTTGGCTTTTTTCTTTTCATTTGAAAACATATTTCAGGAATTATGTGGTATTGCCAGTACATATTTTGCATAATAGCCCATTTCGTTGCTGCTACTGAAAAAATTCCATGTGGTCAAAATTTAATTGTATTTATCATAGATGGATATGGGAAAGCATTATTGAATCAATCTGATATTGGTTTCCGATTGCTAACTCAAAATGGCGTATACAGCGACTTTTTAAAACCTGTTTATCCAACTCATAATTATCCGAATTGGATGAGTCTTGTAACAGGTTGCTTGTTCTGTCCGTTTCTAGTCATTATTAAACCTTCTAAATTTAAATGCATAACAAATAAAATTTAGGCGACATTTGAAGCTAAGAGAAAATCAGACTATAGAAAGTCCAGTGAAAATTTTTCCCATGCTACTGAAATTTAGCGAATTTCAATTTTACTTTAGAGTGTGAATTAAAAGCTATGATTCATTCATTAGTGCTTTAGGTTTATATGCAGAAAATCATGGCTTTGGCGCTAATTACATGTGGGATAGGGTTAAAAATCGAAGATTTTGGAAAGGTGAAACAAATCGTGTTGGTGACAGTTGGTGGCCTGATGGTGTAGTACCAGCTTGGTATACTACAGGCAAATCAAACGTTGATGTGCACTGCTACTGGATGCCAGGATGTGATGTAAGTTCAAATTAATTGTTAGAAAAAAAAAGCAAAAATTTAGTTAGTGTTAGATTAGTTAATGTTATTGTGCCAAATTTTAAAATAAAGAATTAAAAAATGATCTATTAAAACTTACATCACATATAAACCATAATTGCCTTTTTATATCTAGACTTACCGTGATTAGCTAATTCTGCACAAGACAATATAATATCTAAAGTAGATAAAACTAGGAGTTCAGATGAGAGATCAATAATTTGAAATAAAGATATTTTTTCAGTACTAATAAAGTAAAAGCTAGTAACTCGTTTGTTTTCTTCGTATGGTTTTTTCCTTCTTTTTTTTTTTTTTTTTTTTTTTTTTTTTTTGCCTCATTCTTCTTTTTGTCTTGTTGTCCTAAATGTAAATTTTTTAAATTTAGATGTTTTAAACAAGTAATATTTGCAGCTTCCATATCAAGATATAATTGTACAGGTACCACAGGAGCGTAAGTACAATGCTTCATTACCAGAGCAAACTGATGCACTGATGAGTTATTTTCCAGAAATAATCGAACGAATTACCAAATACCAACCATATAGGCAACAAGTAATTTTAATGCAGTAATTAGTTAGAATCATTTATGGTTAAATAAAATTTAATAGTATTAAAATGATTTCAAGTATTTTAGTTTTTTCTTATTCGATATGCTGGTGTACAAGCAGCATTAGAGACATTTGGATTACGTAGCGACGAATTAAAGCAAGCTCTTATTAATGTCGATTTAAGTCTTCTTCTGTTACAAGTTATTCTTTTTTTATTTTTTTGATTTCCAAGACATTTCCAAAAAATGTATTTTTAAAAAAGCTGTTGCTTTCGTATTTTTAAAAATTTTATACGATAACATCTGAATTATCAATCAGAAGGTATTTATCAGTAATTAAAATATCCGTTCACATTATAGCAAAAGCTTGATGCTGAGAAACTTTTCGAATCAACAAATTTGATGGTAATTTCAACACATGGTCTGTATACAGTAGAACAAGAAGAGCAATTTTTCATCGAAGAATGTCTAACAGATTATTCAAAAATTCAAAAAGTGGTTAATCATCATGCAATGATGATGATTTTTACAAATCCCGATGAGGCTAATGAGGTATGGAAAGGGTTTTTATTGTAGTGAACATACCAAGTTTCATACAAATTAATCAAAATGCTATTTTAATCAAGAAAAGTACCGGATCATGAAATTTTTCTAGTTAAATCGTGATCTGGTTCATAAACAAAATGTGCATAATCATATTTGCATATTTCACAACAGCCTGCAATGCCTGCTACACTATCTTACAGGCTATTACTTTATTGAAGCTTATCATATAAATAGTTCTTGTAAGCTGTTCTGTTTTTGAATCTGGTTATTATCTGGATAGAACCAGTGTTGCAACGATCATTTTTAAATAGATTTGTTTTTAAGGTATTTTTTGAATTGAAATTGTGCGATCAGTGGGCACCGATGGGTGATTATGATGAAAATGAACAACCACTTGTATCAGTCTATCAAACAACTGAGTTACCGGATCGTTTCCATTGGAAAAATTTTCAGTATATGCCAGAAATTGTACTGATAACTCGTCCAGGTGCAACTGTCTTAACGGTATATTATCATTACATTCCGGTTGTTTACAGTATTCCGAATACTGCATAAATTTCGTTAACAATATCTTTTTCAGACTGATATTCATTTAAAGCTGATTTTTTCTCGTTTCTGCCATAAAATAAAAAGAAATACTAAAATGTGATATATATATTTTTCATTTTCGTATCAAAAATAATTCTTTTACTATTTATTATTAAAAACTAGCTTATCTTTATTAACAAATAAGTTTATCAAAAATAATTTGAAGAAAAAAAAAATTGCTATGAATAAATTACACTTAACTGAAACATTCTTTTTTTACAGCGTGAATTGCCCTCTCTACCACCACATGATGAGCAAGAAAGAGATATTTTATTAACTGGTGGTTGGGATAATGAAAATCTCAATATGCATGGTATTTTTTTTGCTCGAGGACCAGGTAAATTTTTGAGATAAAAAACAAAAACAGTATTTAATAAATGGTGTGTACAAGTCGATAAGTAATATGTATAATTTTTAAGTGATTTTTATTACTACAAATTATGAAATTTGTTTGAATTTTTTAGTATTATTTCTTTTAGCTTTCAAAGAAGATTACGAAGCTTCAGATATCAATGTAGTTGACATCTATCAGGTAAAATGAATTCCTGTATTTACTATTTGAAGCTTTTTTTTTTTTTTTGTAAATTTATATCTTTTTAGATTTCCAGTCAACTGAGCATTTGGTTAGTAATTAGTAAATTAAGAAATAAGCAGAATGTGTTTCATGATCCATTAAGTAGTGCTATTTTCTTATATTAAACTCAAATATGCGGCTTTAGTTTTCACTAAATTTACAACATTTTTTTGGCAGGTAATGATGAATATATTTGGAATTGAGCCGCCACATCGACATAATGGTACATGGTCCAACGTAGAAGATTTTCTAAGTAGTGGTTGGGAAACTCGATCAGTACCCGAGAATATGAGGGCATTTACTGTAACCAGTTGCCAAATATCGTTAATGTGCTTCACTATACTGATCTCATCCTTTATGATATATGATCAGTTTCTATGATCACTGATAATATGACAGCAGAACTTGGATTATTTCAGCTCAATGCATTCCTGGTAATACTTATATCACTGTTTATGTTACTTTTTCTGCATTTTACTATGTACGAATTGAAAAGTGTGATAATTCTACCCTTTATTCATTACGCTTGAAATAGTCTCTGTAATTTACCCATCATATTCCATTCATTTAGGTCAAGGTTAACTTCCCATCTGTTTCCCGACTTCTCTAAAATACATTCTGAATTATCTCAACTTATCGCTGGAAGTATGCAGTGCAGTATGCTTTGAAGAGTGCCATGCATTTCTAATCGTTAGCACACGTTTTAATGTATGATGAACTTCAAACCATTAGTTCTTATCTTACCTCCCTTTATAGTTACTTCCATTTCTTACATTAGCATTTTCTAATGATATTAAAAGTAGAAAGGTCTATTGTAACTCTCAGCATTTCAACACTGTTTATTTCATTGAAGCACATATGATTCTTTCAAGAAACAAATCTAAAATAAACTCCGCTAAGCGGAGACATTACAACGCATTTCTTATGTAATTTTAAAAATTACTTGTAAATTTTTATTTTTCCGAATTTAACTAATTTGATGGTGCAGGAGACTTATGGTGGTTCAAGGGAACATTACTCAGAAGTTTGCAAAATCAGCAGTCTGATCCCCCTTCCAGTCACAACTCATACAACATTTGCGTGGGTCCCTTTATCACAATAAGTGGTAATTTGGCACAAATGGCGTCTTATTTACTATACAACGGCATTTGTGCCGAATATGAATTTTACAATTTGTAAACAAGATTAATCATCTCGTAAAAACTTCCAGCTCTCCAACTGATATGTTATAAATGATCGGCAATCTGATTATTGCAATGTGTCACAACACCTGCCTTGTGATTATGGAACTTTGAATAATTTGATGAAAAACTATAAAAAGTTTGGTTTCCTCTTATCTGTTTGGTGAGCTAGAAGGAGATGATAAACCCAACCGTGAGTTAGCCTGCAAATAAGCAATAAGAAAAAGTTTTCAAGTGTTTTTAACAAATTTTATGAACGCCTATGAACAATGCTTTAACTAAACATATGAAGACATATAACATTACCATTTCACACTTACCATCTGGACACAAAAATAACAATTTGAAAACTTAAATGAATGAAAGGAACTATCACTTGTGAAGAACAACTCGGCAAAGTTAAACCCTATACAGAAACATAACTTATGGCAGTTTCTGAATAAAATATGTAGCATGAGGAAATTAAATTTATAAGAAAACAAAACACAACAATTTACAGGTGAAAGAAAAATACATAAATTACACAACCTAGGAATAAAAAAATTGAGAGTAAAGAAAAGTAAGACAAGATGAGAGCAAATTCAAATTAAATTAAATTATCTCGCACAATCAAACAAAACTAACAGATGGATTAATAGGACCTAAAACAACAAAAGAGAACCAACCGATTGCAGTTACTATCGAAATACAAAACGAAAAAACAGTGAATGTAAGCTTCTCAAGTGTATGCTGAACAAATAGTTAAAGATCGATTTCAGCATATCTTTTGAAGTTAGACAAGTATCGAAACATAATTTAAGTGTGGCAGAAACATCATAAATCTGACATGGATAACAATGAATACGACGAAGAAAAACAATGCGCAAGAGAAGCTGGGACTAATAAAAAGCTAGAAAAATAGTGTAAAGATGTGTTCCAACACAGCATCTTCAGTAAAAGTCCTAATAACGGCTGATGAAGATAAATTTCCATGGGAATATTCATAGCTGCAAGCCTTCTGAGAGATGGAATAAGCTTATCCAGAAGTAGGTGTCAGCAAACTGTGAAACGCGATTTTATAATAAGGATGGACTTTGGTTCTGCGTTTCCTGTGCATATCATTTAAACTTGCTTTAGAAACATCATTATATTGAACTTGATCTGCAGGTTTTTCCGCTTTGTTGTAACTCATGTCATTATCCAAACCTGTTTCAGAAACGCCATCATAACCACCATCATCATCATAGCAACTATTTCCATCAAAAACAGTTGAAAGAACATCATGACTTTCCGACAGACATGATTTGGAACAATTAATGACCTCTTCCAAATTATTGGATCCAGAAGATGAGCGTCTCGCAATAACTTCTGCAACACTGCGATCCAAAGAAAAATTGCGGCTATTGTAGTAATTAGAAGCTGTTCGAATTTCCATATCGTCATCAGAGCACTGCTCATTTCTGATATCCTCAATATCACCAATGCAATTAATGGAATCTTGTGATAAAGGCATCAAATGAGATCCATCAATAAAGCTCATAGTCGTCGCAACAGCGGCAAGAATTTGCAAACCGTTTTGCGATGTTCGCGGTTTTTCACAGCTCAGCTGGTTCGACGTTCGGTTATTCAACTTACTAGAACGATTACGATGTGTGGACCCATTATTCTTTGCTGATTTTCTTTGTCTTACAGTCTGGCATCCGCGAGATTTACCAGTTGGAATCAAATTGTTCGAGGTATTCAAATCGCTTTCCTGGGAATGCTTTGCAGCCTCAGAACTATCTGCCTTCGTACTATTCACAACCATATACGGTGTAGTGTTCATCCAAGCTTGCACATTGGATACAGTCGAGTATGACGATGAAGATAAAGATGTAGATGATGATGTTCTTATAGAACGTCTAACTCTTTGCTGATTTCTGGGAACATCGCGGCCATTATTTACTTTTCTAGTCCTTTTTTTCGAACAATTTATAGAAGTTTCCGCTTCAATTCCTTAAAAAAAAAAAAGGAAAAATTCGAAATCATTTTCCAAACAAATTTGTAAATCATCTGCTTTCAGATTTTTCATTAAAGAAATTACTTATGGTATTAGCACTAAATGAAAAAAAAAAAAAAAAGAACTACATACTTCCAGTTGAGAAACGATGAGGTATATGCCGTAAAGCAGCAACGGTATGTCGGCGAAGCGTCATCGTCGTGTTCAGTTGATTTGATTGTGACATAAAACGACAAAGCCTCGAATCGGTTACACGAAATTTATAACTGTTACCGGACTCTTTTGATTCAGCACAATTTTTTTCCAACGAAGCGGCAGCTGTTACCACCAAACTTGTGAAAAAACCTTTGCAAGATCTGCAAATGAAGTTAATTACCCACAAGTCTAAAACTCCCCGAAAAAATCACAAACCTTGATTAAGCGATTGTTCTCCGGACATAAATAGGTCTACACAGTAAGAAACGAAGATGACAAAAATCGTATCAGGATTGCATACGGTATACAAACACTCACGGGCCACCATGTATAGACGGAGTGAGACCTAAAATGGTGGGAGAAAGAAAAACATAGAACGGTACTAAGGCGTAAACGCAAATCGCGGAAAAATGGTAAACATACCGTTCACAAGTCAAACATTCACAACGACAATTGTTATCGCCAAAAAAATTGTCACCATAATATGCTGTAATTTCGTCCCCTATTGCAATGTCACGTAATACCTGAAATTCAATACAGCCCATAATTTTTGTTACTTGTAATATTGGAGTTAAAATGGGTTACTTCTGACATAATTCCATCGATTGAATAACTGGATGATACCTGTACAACAGCGGCATAGCTATTTGGGACAAATTTACAGTTGGGATAGCAGTCGTGATTAATATAAGCAGCAGGACCAAGCCACAGCTGAGCTCGTTGCTTTCTGGAATTATTATGCAGAATGAAGTTATGAGCCTAACGTGATTGGCAATGTGATGTATTCCATACCTTGTACTATACATGACAGAAAAATCATTGATATCTTTTCTCAGCAATTGAGATTCTTCGTTGTGACTGAGATCACCAATAACACCCACTAAACTGCCAATGACATCACCTTTTTGCCTGAAATGCCGAAAGTTAATAATTAGCTTTATCGTGAAAACATGAAGGAATTAAAAAAATCTCAAGAAAAAAAAACTAAATGTACCATGATTTCGTAGCAACTAGCATTCCACCAAGGCGATTTTCCGTTTTGTAACGATAACACGCTTGGACTGTAAAGCCTGAGTCGTTGGAAAACATTCGCATAAACCTCAAGAGCTGAAAAGACATAAAATGGAATGGGGGATAGTACCCTGCATAATGGCAAGTGAAATGTAGCAACCAAAACTTACGTGATCTCGGAAAGCAAGCTGCTGCTTTAGCGTCCGTCGTTTCAGAAATCTCGTTATTGCACTCACATGGAAAATTTCTTGAATCGCTGCGCACAAATCCTGATCCTCCTTATATTTCCTCAATATGCACTTCAGCTTAATTTGTTCCTCGTGTTGCGGTGGACGATAACTATAAATAATACCAGTAGGTACGAAGATGTACGATAACTACTCAATTAAGTGATTAGTTCATAATGCATTTTGATTAGATAATTGGTAGAATAAGAGAGTTTGGAGAGAGTATACATCGATGTGCTTTTTTTTAGTAGGCTTATATTTCCTCATAATTAGCACGAAATTTGTACCACTGTGGTCGATAATAATAACCTAAAACTTTGATCAAGCAATCTCGATAATCTGATTTAGCATTCTACTGATTATCGGATGCTGATAACATCCACTGATTAATTACACTTACTGAAGATTCATTTTATGTGTGCGAAAACCCAGAATCGGATCGACGATAATGCTTGTTGCCATATCATCATTGTCACAAAGTTCTCGTATTGTCATACTATGCTGTCCCGATGATCGATCCGGCAACCGGAATAATTCCGGACTCAAACTCATGGCGTACACAAAGCACCCAACCACAACAACTACACACACCAGTCAGCGGAAAAGTGAAAGAGATACTAAATCGAAGCTTTTCTAAAAACTGAATACTAAGCAGCTCTCTCAAACCGACGTTGAAAGATGTTTCGCCATCTTAGCAGCTGTATATCACTGTTGAGTAATTAAACTCATTAGTGGGATTAATTTTTATTTTTCTTTTATTCATTAATTAGTTTAATGATTATCGTTTAACGAAGAGCTCACATATCAAATTTTTGAACAAAATCCAAAAAAGTAATGAAAGATTGAATAAATGAATGCACAGAATGCATTATATTGCTATATCTAGAAAGGATACCGTCCTGTAATGTAACAATTCTATATGAAATCATTATTATGTTTATTAAATACATTTGTTATTAATTACTGCTATTAACCACTATATCAAATGTTAACCTGTAATAAAAAAAGAAACTATCAATGAAATTATAACTTAAAAAAAGACAAAAGCACAAATATTTAATGACATATATCTCGTCCTAATAATGCGCCGACGTGACGTTCCTCTCATTCCTTCAACGAACACTAATACACTAATAAGATATCAGTCATATGAACATTTAGTCTTTAAAAAAGCCTTTCTTTAGATAAATTTTTTTCAAGATAAGAACTGTAAATAATTTGTGATAAATATGATAAATATCATTTTAGCAATCATTAAATTCAATTGGTTATTGATTGTTCTTAATGTTTATTTATGCTTGCCGATGGACTTATTCATTAACTTGTTGCATACCTGCTGTTGAATCTGTTCCATTTACCTGTTATTCTGTTACTTGTCAACTCACTAATTGAAAAAAAAAAAGACGACAAACTTTTATTTTGCATATCACTTTCATGATTAAATCAGTGTTCATATATTGCAAGGGATGTAATCATTAAGATTCCTTGGCATAACACTTCTCTTCAAATCACTTTCAATCAATTCAACTGCTGGTTATCCTAAGATTTCAATAAGATGAATTCACTCTTTAACATGCCTGCTTGAATGCTACTTAATACTTTGCATATTACTGATGCAGTGACATTAACAACTTCCCTCTTTCAATAGATATATTTTCATTCTTCAATCAACAATGTTTTAATTATTAACATTTGTTATTCCATATCATATAAGTAAAAGATCTGGTTAAATATACTGGGTTTCCATAAATAGTCTGCAGGCATTAAAATTTCAGGACATATTATTCGGTAGAATTTAATTTAACCAATGATAATTTTAAATGTAATTTTAACTAATCTAGAGATCAAAGATTATGCAATGTTTGAAATTATTTTCAACTGTGAGATGAAAACCTGCGGAAGGATCATTATCATGCTTCAAAAACAATACAACAGCGATTGAATTATCAATAATTATTATTGCTATCATTTCATTTTATTAGTAATATACGCATGGTTTATGAAAATATTTTTTATTATGAGATGAAATTTAGCCATTGTTTGCTCTTTAATTTGATATGTCTCGGCGACTTTTCGCTGCTGTTTGCGGCGTTCCTAATCAACAACGTTCGTAGAAGAAACCATTTGGACCGGTTATTGCACCAGATCTTAGAATGTTTTGCTGGTAATTGCTATCGCCATTGTCGTAGATTTTGCAAACCTGATGACTAGTATTTACAACGACCACGAGAAGATCATTCGACCATCCCAATCATCACTAACAGCCCATCACAATTCGCCACAAATGCAGACTATAACCGTGAACTTTATCCCTCTGCATATCATTTCCTCTCCGATATATCATTATCCAATCGTTTAGTAATTTTGCACAATTTACAACTTTAGCTAAATGGAAGTTAATAATTGATAATCAGTTTCTAATTCTACACAATTTATATTTCTGCATGCTAGTCATGCATATATAATTGTAAATGTTCCTGTAAACTGCGTAACTTAACATAGCTTACAAATCCATTTGTATTAATGTCATTTAATTCATTCCACTAAACCTAGTTTGATGACATATCAATTGTTGCTGTATATCTGTTGTCCGAAAAAAAAAAAAAATGCTTATAATGGTGATTATCAAACTATTACATTCAATTCATCATTAAAATTTATAATTTAGACCATAATACACTAATCATTAATAATGGACAATATATCACCTACATTTGCAAGACAAATCACTTAATTAATTAATTAGTAATCCCATTACATCCTGTTTAATTATTGTGATCTACATGCATGCAGATATTATCTCTTTTATGAATAATTTGATAATCTCATCAAAAAATTTTGCGAAGTTTAGTAATTAGTGTAGATTAAGAGAAAATTATATTTTTAATTTTTTGCATATGAAAATGATGTTAATCAATAAAGGATTCATGTTAACTTCATTTCGATAACTCATTTTGTACTTATGCCTTTCATATGTCCATCCATTTTTTCGTTTGTTAGCAATACGGTTGATATTTTGTTTTAACTAATTAAACGAATAACTACTTGCATTTCATATCAATGCATGATGCAATTCATAAGTGAATAACACATAACATTATTCATTTCAATGTAGATGTCATCTGATGAAAGTTTCGAAAGTTGTTTCCAATATGAGTGCGACGAAATAGTAATAATCACCTGAGTTGAAACCCACTAAAAATAAACACACTACAATGTATGTTTATTTGAAGTGGGATGAATAGTAAAGAGTCCAAGATGAAGTGAAACGGAGGAGGAAGAGAAAGAGGTTCAAGGGAAGTCATACATTTTTTATCAATGCTAGATTTCTTGCATTGCTGCTGTTTCAAAGCAACAACTTTGTACAGTTTTTTTTTTTTTGCATTAGGATTTAAAATAAGTTTGATTCCAGTCTTTTCTATATCATTTTTCGTAGATCTAACAAATCCTTTGGATTACTTTTGAAAAGTATATTGTTTAATTTGAATTGATAGCTTAAACGACAACTAGTCAAACTTTGCACAACATGATTAAATTAGGCTTTTACACAATTCAATGAATAATTCTGCCAAAAATTCTGCAATTTCATTACTAATCATTGTTATTTATCATTATGGTTGTTACAACTGCTTTTTGTTATGCCATTTGTTAAAATTCTTTTGTGTAGTAGAAGAAACAAGTCTATTTTACTAATTATCGTCATTTCCATCATTTTTCTCCAACCATATCATCAAAACAATTTAGACACTTCGTTTGATTTCAATAATTTGTCAACCGGCACTAAATGTGTTTGTATCAAAACCAGCCCACTCATTTCTTCTCCTCTGAAAATCTTTTCATTCTGTTTTATTTTAAGTTCTTTCTTTTTATGATTATTTTAATGATTATCGATTCATCACAAATATTTTATTAAATTACTTGGATTTAAGACTATTTTTTTAAAAAAATAATTCCAAAATGAAAAAAGCTGAGAAAAGCAAATTTTAGTTACAAAATAGCTATTTGAAATATTCTTATTTAAAAACTTTTTAAAAATATGTGCAAAAGTGCTGTCGATTATAATTCAAGAAAATGTTATTTATTATTATCAAAAAATGTAAAAATCACTGCGGGAAACTAGTGAAATTTCCCACAGTTCAATTTTCGTTTCAAATTATTTTAACTCATACAATTTTTGTAGGAAATCAGAATTGGTTTTATTTTCGATAAATAATTTTGTTCTGGATAATATGAGTGGTATGAGAAAGAAAGAAAAGAAGGAAAGTTTGACTTTCTCAACAAATTCTCGATAAATTTCTGTCATTGAAATTAAACTTGTTTGCAATAACGTCAACAAATTCCTTTTTCCGACCTATAGAAAAGTAACATCCTTAAACAGTGATTCACAGCATGGCGTAATAAGCACTTCCAACTTTTCCGGTAAAAATTCCATTAATCAATTTCTCATGCAATGACACTGAGGTTGCTAAATACTTGAATCTATTGTTACAAAGTTTGTCGCTCATCAACTTCTTCTTTCATTTCATTCTAATTTAATTTAATTATTACATTCTTTCACTTTTACCTCTTAAAGCTATTATATGCATTTGTTAAAATTTCACATTACATTTCAATTCAATGAATCAATGAAGCATAATATTTCCATACCCTTCATTACTTATGCTCAAATTACTTCATTATAATTTACTATATATTTATACATATTATGCTTGCTTAGATTTTGCACTATCCATAAAAGCCCAAGAGTATATAAAATTAATCGAATATGCAAGAAAAGATGAAGAATTTGCAAATTTATGTCAATTATCATGGTAATTTAAATAGTGTTAATATTATGCAAATTTAATATGCACAAAATTTTTTTTTTTTTTTTCGCCTCTCCTTTTATCTCTAAAAAATTTGAAACAATTATTATGTTTGTTCAAATAATTACTATCAAATTTTCAATGATTTCAAACAAAAATTACGAAGAAATAGCGATAAAATTATTAAGATGGGTAATTTTCATTTTATCTCTTTTACTCTTTACTTTGTCTATGATAAAATTTTACAAATGCCTAACAAAGTTATTTTTGTAGGAAGTGGAAAATCTGGTTATGTTTCATTAGTATAAGACCATATTTTTAAGTGCTTTACAAGACTGTAGTACAGGTTGAAAGTGTTGAGATGACAAGAAATATTTGTTGAATTACAGCACTTCACCAGTGTTTACTATTTTAATGTCATTGCAATCCATTAGCGTATTTTTACAACGTTGTATAACTTGAGATAAATGGTGTTTGTAAATATTATAAATTTTAAAATTCCCAATCGAATTTACTTCTTTTTTTACTATTGTTTTATTTTTTTTTTTTTGGTTGGTTTTGTTAATTTTTCCAACCAAATATAATTTCATCTATATTAATCTAATTAATTTATACACTGACATTTCATATAATTTTCATTTACATAGCAATGCTTACTTACTTTGCCAATGTACTATCACCTGGCACTATGTGTCATTTCAAAAAAATGCAAAAATGATTTTTGAAAAAAAAAAAAAAAAAAACCGAACATATGTGTATCATAATATTAGATTGGAATGATAATACCACACATCGCACGTTATATTAAGTTATGTGTCATTCAGATAAAGATTACATTTTTTTCATTAGACATCTTTTTTTTTTTTTTTCACAAAGAAATTTTTAGAAAAATTTAAGAGCAAACTTTTTAGATTCGATTTGACTCGATCATTTTTCATGATAAATATATAAAAAGATTATGGATTCGAACTCGTGGTGATTTTAAGATAATTTATTTGCAATGTTTATAATTTCTAGGTAATGTATAATCAAGAAAATCAAGACGATAAGAGAAGAATTGATGAACGATTGGTCTTATCAGTACCATATGATGATACTGTTGAGAACATATCATATATCAAACCAGTAAAACTATCTCATTGTTATTCAGACGAATGTTTGGAAGCTAATAAAAAAATTTTAGACGATTCTGATCAGTCTTTAAGTCAAAATTCACCGGTTAGTCCATTGTTTTCATATGCACTTCTTTTTTTTTTTTTTTTTAATAATTATAAGATTTCATGAAAATCACTCAATTTTTAAAATTAATTTATAATCTACTAGTAGAGAGAGAATAAAGAGAAATTAATTGAAATTAAATAGATTATAACTTCGAGACAAATATTAGACTTTCAGTATTAAACATTCGTTTTACAGATTGTGCAATCAAATTATGATCGATCAAGTGGACGCCTTAGTATTGATGATTCTGATTTGATCGATGATTCAACAAGTGGTATTTTTTTTTCTACTTTCAACAAGAACTCTGGTTTAAATTATTTTCAATTAGAAATTTATAAATGTTTGAAAAATTGCTCATTCATTTATTCATAAATGCTTTGAAGTTTGTCACTTTTTTCTTTGTTGTTTCAATCCTTTTATTGGTCATTTGACCAAATCCGAATAGAAATTATGCATATGTATAGGATGACAAAGACTACGGTACGGAAATTCCGGTAGGTAGACGGAAAGGAAAATGTGATTATGTTTATGTGACTAATGTTTAATCGTACTTTAATCGTAAAAGCAAGAGTATTCTATGCTTCAAAAACATTGTCAAAAGAATCATTACTTATTTGCTTAAAATTTTTTGCCTTACATTAAGAATATAATAAACAAAAATGATATTGTAGTGGCGCAATTGTCAACATCTTCTCCGATATCAGTCACATCTGCATCAACATCATCCTTTTATCCAACACTTAATGTCGGCAGTGGAGCAGAAGTCAGTGCAAAATATGCAAAGTATGCTCTAATTGTTTTATTACGTTCATCCTATTCAAGCTCTAAAAAAATTATGAAAGAAAGCTTTGAATAAAATATAGCGGTAAATAATACTTAGAAAAATTTTCAGTCACTAGTTATAATTGAAAATTAAATTTCTAACTTGTCACTTTATTATAATTATTAATTATTATTATTATTCAGAATTGGGCAGTCACAAGGGACTAAAAGTGATCAAAGTAGTAGTTTACGGCTCAGCGATAAATACAAGGTAGTTTTTACGATTTTAAAGATTTTACTAGTAGATTTGGTGAATTAATATGCTGTAATTCTGCAGATTAATAAAATGAAGAATGAAGTAATTTATGTGTTAAATTATGAGTACTGGAAGTTAAGTGTTTATTAATGTACAGTTTTGTTAAATTAATTGGATTCAGGGAGTTATTATCAGGCAAATTAAAACAATAGAGTTTCTAGAAATATACATCTGCAAAAAGTCGGTTAAACGAATTATGTGAAATAATTGAGAAGAAGGATAAACAATTGCGATTAGTTCGAAATGGACTTAATGAGAAGGATCTGGAAATTGGGAAGTTGCATGATAGGATTAGAGCTTTGGAATATAATTGTGGAAGATTGCAATCGGTGATTGAATCTGTTGGGTTTGTTCATTTTCATTTTCTTATTAAACTTCATTTTAATAATCTGAAATTGATTAAGATAAAAGTAGTGAACTGGAATAATTTCACTATTATTAAATGAAGAATGTGTAAATTTTGAACTTTCTAATTCACCATTTATCGAAATCGTTTCAAGTATTCTTCTACTCATGTGATTCATCAGATTTCCTTTCCACGAATTCAGATACATTAAAATCAGAAAATTGATACGAGATTGACTAAACAAAGAAGTAATTAGAGAATGAAATAATTTATGATAAGATCAAAGAGAAAGCACCGAATATTTCCCGATTTATGAAGCACTTGGGCAACCAATCGCTTTGCATCAGAATTAATTAACTTGCCTTGAACAGAACTTTATCAGTTTTTGATCATGCCGCATTACTGATGAGTGGATCATATTAAATTGTTTTCCCATTTTCTCCAAATGTAACTCTTTTTTTGCTTATGCTAATGAATTGCAGAGATGAATCGGATCAAAATCAGATAAAATTAAATGAAATTATCAATGAACGAGATGGTTTGCTTGTTAGGAATGCTTCACTTTCACGACAGGTACGTAATGCATTGATTGATGAGATCATAACATTGATTCAGCAGTAAATTAATTTAACTATTAATATACAAGTAATTTTTAGAGTACTTCAAGGTGACAATTTTTTGCTTTACATAATATGATATGAATAAATTTATAGTTAAATGTTCATTTTAAGAAAGCGATAATATTTAACAGGTGAATTTTGACTTACTGTTTTTCAATTTTCCCATCAGCTTTTCAAATCATTGAAATGTTCATCCGCAATCTGTGTACAGTTTTACAAATTAATCATACCAATAATATGAATTGTAAATATTTAACAATAAATCTATTCATATAATTAATTATAGATTGAATTCGAAAAACGAGAATGGTCGATCGAACGAGAACGTCTTTCAATGGATCTTGATGATGTAACCAGAGAACTTGAATTACAAAAAATGATTTTAAATGGTGAAAGTATCTCAGAAATTGTTCAACGGGTAAGAAGAATTTCTAACATTTTTTTACGGTGTTTTTTTTTTTTTTATTAATGGAAATGGTGAAAAAGAAGAAAGTAATTTACCCTACTAGCAATAAATTTTCTAATTTCATAATACTTATATCATAAATTTTATCAACATTGAAATTTTTACCTTTCAAGAGGATTTTTTGTGTAAGGATCTATTATTTTATAACAATTTAGTGGCAAACAAAAGTATTTGAATTGGAAGGAATGATAACTGATCGAGATCATGCAATACGGGCGCAAGAAGCTCGAATCAGTAAACTGAAGCAATCACTAGCAGAAGTTGATCGTATCTCTTGTGATGATTCATTAGAAATGCAAACAAAACTTGATTTTCCTTCGTTCAATTCTTTAAAACATCTACTGCTACAATATCTTACTAGGTACCATTATTAACAGTATTCAATTCAATAGTTTAAATAAAGATTTTCATAGATTTAAAATTTTCTAAAATATCATTTAATATCTGATTTCGTAAATAGATAGTAGATATGAGTCATATCTTGGGATTTGTTTTACTTTACTTACAAGCACTACACAAAAAATTAATCTTTTAATTTAACAAAAGTAAAAATGATAATTAACTGATAGATTAGCATTTCAGTTCCGATGAAGAACGAATGCAGCTACTACATAACGTGTCAACTATGCTTCATTTATCAGATGAAGAGCAACGCCAAGTATGGGCAAATCTAAAGAGCAAAATTCGCATTTCTTGAATTATTAATGAATTGATATTTATGCTAAAAAGTGACAATTATCTGTATTATTAAACAAAATCATCACTATTCATCAGTGAAATGCTTCTTGTTTATTACTATTCTTATTATTATTTTCTTATTGTATTGATAAAATCCGGTGGAAACTTTCAGAATTAACATATTTCAAAGAAAAAAGAAAGAAAAAGTTCATAAACTGTAATAAGTTTACATGAAAATATTTTGAAATATTTTGTTAATTATAATAAAAAGATGCATTTATTATTTAACAAATAACATTTCGAAACAAACTATACTTACTGTGCTTTTTTTTTTCCTAAATTTTTGATGAAGTAATTTCTTTCGAATCAGTGGATAGTACTATTTTTATTATCAGGTCTGCATGATACAGTATTTGTAAGAGCAGCACATAGAGCTGAATAAAATCAAACAGATTTGATTTCAAATAGATCATGAAAGTTTGAACTGCTCAAAGTGTTGGATTTATATATATATATGAGACTGCTGAAAACGTATATATAACGTATGTAAAATAATTAAATAAAGAAAACAGAAGACACATATGAAGGAGGTAGAATTTATAAGATTCAAATAAAAACTGAGAATGAAATGCAAAAAACGTATTGATAAACCGTAATAATAATAATAATCATTATATGATTATGGAACAATTAATATTTCAAAGTAAAAATTGCAAGGAATTAAACAACTTTGTATCTTTTTTAGTTTTTCAATTCTTTCAGAATTCTGACACCAATTTTAGTAAAATCACTTCATAAAATGAATTTATTTGATAAACAATCAAGAACATTAAGGAAACAAAAAAAAAAAAAATAGCATACAATTCGCAACAAAAATTCATTTAGCACTTCAGTGAAAATGAATTGTTAACATGCGATTGACAACAGTACTGGCACAATTAAATAAACTCATATTATATTATTTTCAAATTTTAATTTTATTCTTAACCTTACAACTAATTACATATATCAAATAACAAGTGAGGAGAAAAAAAAGTGATGGAGAAAAGAAATATTACTGATAAAAGAATATTTGAGCAAAAGTGATTTATATTGAAATTTCATGAATTCAACAGTTACTTTGCTGATGAAGTTTACGAATACTCATTGATCGTCGTTTTCTCATGAATCCCAATGTTAAGAGATCACGAAAACACCGACGGAAATCATGATTATACATCGTATAGATTATTGGATTCAATACCTATAATACATTTTGAAATTTTCATTTAAAAATTAGAATGAGTATAAATTATGTCAAGGTAATTAACATTTTATTAAAAATCCATCAATGCAAAATATTTTTTAATTTCTGCTATCTTATAAGAAGTTCAAATTTTTTCATTTTCAATGAAAACTAACAGAATTTGAATAGCCTAGCCATAGGAAAACTTCTTGTGTGGCATAAATAATGTCATTAGGGCTGCTCACTAGCACTTCGATCAGGTAAATTACAAAGAAGGGAAGCCAACATATTGAAAATGCTGAAAGTTATTGAATTTAATAGAATATGTCAGTTCAGATACAAGTTTACTGAAGTTTAGCGATTTTCGGAATGAAAGAAAGCAAAAAATATTCCTGATAAATGAAAAAAAAAAAATTTTTTTTTTTTTTTTTTGAGAACTTGATAAAATACTGGATAGCTTTTTAGTTGATGTTATAGTAAATCAAGTTATAGATTTATATTTATCTAGATTTTTCCATTTTACATTTGTTACTTTTCATTTCTTTCTTTCTTTTTTTTTTTTTTTTTTTTTTTTTTTTTCAAGTTATTTACAGATATCATTCAAATATAAATGTGGAAAATACAGAAAAAAAGGATGGCAATCGTTTTCAGAGCTTTTCGTTCTTTCATGTAAACAATTTTCTCTCTGGAATTGTGGGTAAATTTTCCAGGGCCACAAGTTTGATAACGATCATGAGCTTTGGCTAATAAATAACGGGGTTGTAACTTGAGGTAACAATGTTGTGCTATTCTGGCTAACGTTAGCACAGAACCATCATCAGTATCCATATGATTTACTGGTAGCTAAAATTTAACAATTAATATTCTTCTAATATGTGTGATAAATTTAACTTATTTTCACATCAGTTATTTCTAGATAAATTTGCAACGATCATTTCTCATTTCTTATTGCTAATTAAATTTCAAATTAATATATCTCATTAACGTTACTTTGTAAGGAGAAATGTGTTTTGAATCGTAATCTAAGTCACTTAGTTATTGTTGAAGACTAAAATTATTTCATTTATTTTACTAATTAACCAATTGTAGCAATCAATCTTAATTGGTAAGATTCATTGCAAGTATCAACAAAAGTATCAACAAATCTTGATGATATATTGCTATCCATTTTTGAGTATTATCTCTCTTAAGCATAGGAAAAATTAACTTTATCCATTAATGATATATCTTTAAAATTTAATGTAAATAAATTAGCAAAACATGTTTATATTACTAATCCTTAAATATATACTTAATGTTAATAAGCAAAGATGTCCGAATTGAAGGACCTTTGTTCTATCATTTGATTTCATCTCAGAATTGAGTGAATTCGATTTAAGCGCAGACATGCCAACACTGATAACGCTGTACATTAAATCGTGTGTTGTTTGTTTTTCGGACATTGATTCTTCTTCCGAATAAACCATACCGTTAGGCTGTGAATAGTAACGTTCATTGCTATTCCTACAAAATTATTCCTAATAATTGCTTAATATAAAAATTCAAATTTTATGAAATCTGTTGAGGTCAAATGTCATAGCAATAATATGTGTAATCTTAAGCAAAGCATTTTTTTTTTCTTTTTGTCCTCTAACTCTTTAAAAATAATCATTGTTATTTATGATGACCTGAAAGTTTATACTTTATAAGAATTTGAAATAAGGAAATAATCTTATAATGCTCAGTAACATTATAAAATTATTTCAATTTTATTTTAAACTTTTCTATCAAAGATAATACTCGTATAAATTTTTGAAACTTAAATATTAGCAAGCTTTTTTCATTGTAGCTGTTTTTGTTTTTTGCATTCATTTGGAAATTATTTCTTGTTTAGCAACAGAAGGCTAACTAAATGTTATTGTCACAGATCCCAACTTTTGAATATTTATCGTAATTTCAAGTAGCATCTTGTATTCTCGACTAGTACTTCAAATCTTCTTTCACTGTAGTGCAAATATATTGGAAGTGTTTCATAAGAAGTGATTCTTAAGTACAGCATACTCATAATGTGTTAACTTTGTGATAATATTGTAATTACTGAACTTATGATTGATAATCATTAGAATTGGAGATTAGGAAGATGAAAATAAATTTCAATCCATAAATCAATTTAATTTAACCTGTCTTTGCTTAGACTACTAGAAGTGTGGCTTTTCTTGGATCTATCATATGATTTCAAATTGATGCTCTTCCACAAAACTTTTTCCCGTGTCGATATAATCCGAAATATTTTGTAGTACACCGAGCACATTAGCTAAAAAATAAGTTTCACGAAACTTTTTCAGCTTAATAATATTATTTGTTGACAAAAATTTATCATTTCTAGCTTATTTAATAAAAGGAAAAAAAGTGAAGAAAAATATAAGTTTTTGAAATTAATTGGATTTCAATTCAGAAGTTTGGCTACTATCTAAGAATAGACAAACTTAAATTAGGCATGTTTATACCAAAAGTGGAATGAAGAAGCTCGCCATTGAACTGTATATTCGGTACATGATCCCACTGGGATAACCGCAAACAATCATATTCAAACATGAAGTGGGTGCAGAAATATTCGCACGAGTGGTTATGGGATAATCATCGAAATGAAATATCCATGGTGGGGTACAGACTATGAATGAGATCAACCAAACTGAGCCCAGTAATAAAGCGGCTGTTTTACGATTTCTATAAATGGCTAGTATAGTATGCGAAATTTCCATTAATATTTGTAATATGATGCTGATAATTTTGATAAGATCACTTCACTTAATAAGGAGGAAAAAAAGTAAATTGAAAATGTTAAAATTTTTAAGGTTCAGAATTTTCCAAAATTCATCTCAAGTAATTTCGTTGTTGTTGCTGTTTTTGTTATCTTCTATTTCTTGTGATTCAGCTTGTGCAATTTTGTCTAGTCAAAGGTTATTCTTCCTCACTTAAAAAATGTTATGTTAAACCAATGTCAACAATTGATTATAATTTCAGATGTTGATTGAACTTTATGCAAATTTGCACTTAGATCTAGGCATTGCAGCTGTTATCTGTCTTTAGCGCTTGCATAAATAATGCATGGTTGACATCGTCAACACACTATCTCTGAGATGTTTACAATCAAATCGCTTTATCAGCATCGAATCCAATATTGCTAGTTTTGCATTGATGTAGTCAACGATTACTCCCTTAGCAATTAGTTTAGAAATGACAGTTCAATTTTATGAGTAATTTCATGAATCGAAAAAAAAAATTTTTTCTTTTTTTTTTTAAATGATATCTTTGTTAATTAAAGTATTAAAAGCTGAATACCTCGTTCTGGAATATTTTAATGGCTTAGAGATAGCCAAATAGCGATCAATTGATATAACACAAAGATTGAGAATGGAAGCTGTACAGAAAAGGACATCACTTGTTGACCAGACTTTACATAATAACATATCGAATGGCCAAGCATGATTTAATAGTAAATCCAATAGCGATAATGGCATTACAAATAAACCAACTAAGAGATCTGGAATTTTTTTTTTTTTTTTTTCAACTATTTCTTCAATTTCATTAATTCCAAAATAAGGTGAAATATTTTTGTAATGAATATCATTTAAAGTATTTACAAATGTAGTTTTATATAACTTCAAATTTAAAAGTTTTGTACATTTATGCTTAAATTACTTTGAATTTAACATTTAGATTCGATCATTTCGTAAACATTTTTAATGTAATTGAGTATTTATCTGGTTTTTTTTTTTTTTTTTCAAAATGTTTGCAATCACTTCAGACCAGGAAATGTTTCTATGGATATGATGACGTTATTACAATATAAATGTAAAAAATGGAGAAAACGAGCATATTTCAGAAATTTCAAATCGTCCAAAACGAACATAAACCATTATTGTGTATTGGTTAATTGAACTTAACCGGAATAGATTAAACCAACCGTCGAGTGTTAAATTTAGGATAAACATGAAATTATACTGAGGTGCTTCTGAGATATGGACTAATAATTGCTATAATTAGAGTAATACGGTTTTCATGGTATGTATTAATAATAAATTTTAGCAATAGCTAAGATTTGCAAAAAAAAAAAAAACAAAATTTTCTAAATAATATAAGATATTTAAGTTAATTTATAAATTATTGCCCATTGATACTAAAATCAATTTTGCAAATGATACATTTGCTTAAATTAACTTACCAGCAGTGGCAAGTGATGTTAATAACTTATTTGTAAATGTTCTCATACGCTTATAAATGATCACGGATAGTATGACAAGTGTATTTCCAACTATCACAAAAAATATTAATATAATCTGAAAAGAAAGTAATCAATTTAAAGATTAAATGATTTGATTAAATGTGAAATAAATGTAAAAAATAATAACTTTCCTACAAAGCTAATATACTTTAACAACAACGTATCGATCTTTTAATCTATGGAATATATCTTTTCACGGAAAATATAAAAGACATAAGATACGATTAACCTATATTCTATCTTTTCTCTAGAATTTACTCAATAAAATGACAACAGTGGTTAGAAGAATTCTTTCATCCTGCAATTCCTTAAAAGAATTAACCATTAAGTAGCCAACAGCCATACCAGAACAATGGCGATGATAATTTGATGAACGGTTAAATATGATGATAATCTTTCTATTATTGTACAATTCGTCATGACAGAAGTTGACATTATTGTTTCGAAGATACTTCTGCTGTTACTGCTTGCATAAATGTTACACTGTTTAAAAACGATAATATTTGTTGAATTTGGTAAAATTTATATTGAAATACAATGTTGACATCGTTTGTGACAGGTTTGCTATTATCCTTTAAATTCAAATAACATCCTTTTAATTTAAGCAATGGAAAAATTTTGCAAAAGAAAAATGTGATGGTTTTTCGAGAAGAACACCGATTCACTACGATGTAAATACATTAGAACACTCATGAGCTTTTCATTTATTTAAATTCATCATTCATCAGTTTTTTTTTTTTTTTTTCGTTTAATTTTATGTACTGAAATTAATAAAAATTTTGTGACTTTCGAAAAGCTTTTTCAAAAATTCAAAAATATTATAAATATTATATTTTGAAAATAAATGATTTAACAGTAGGAACAAGATGAATCCATTTATCTATCTGCTTAAAAATAAAAAAAAAAAGTGAAAAAATTATCTATTCATTTGGAAAGAGAGTAGAAATGAGACTAGCTTATATTTATTCATCATCTTTCAGGCAGAACTACCAGATGTCAATGTGATCAACTTTGAGCAAATCACTTCAGCTATTGTTTAATGTTTAAAAAAATTACAAAAAAAATGTCCTTCTGTTATAATGATAATTTATAATATTTCTATTGAAAATTAATTTACAATACTTTCTATTGCTTTTATCATTTATAATATTGCACCTTCAGTTAACAAAAAAATTCTGACACTTACATCTACAATACACTATAAAAGATATGATAAATAATTGACTGAAAGTTTGATATTTATGAAAAAAAAAAATTTAATGCAACAAGCTTATCAGGTACCATTGTTCGACAAGAATTTAATCAAAGAAAAAAAAAAGAATTAAACTAAACAGTGTTTAATAATATGCGGTTCACTGTGTAATTTTGGGAAAAAAAAAAAAATCCTAACAAAATATTTCTGACAAAATTTCTTCAAATTTCTAACAAAATATCACTTTGTAGTATTTCAATTAATTTATAGAACTGATTTCACTTGTTTCCAACATTGAAACTTAAAAAAATGAGGAAAAAAAAAACGAAGAAATTTTCTATCGAAAGCTATCCATATAATAATTAGCATATTACAATTTCAATTCACTTTATGGATTAAATATAGAATTCCAACAATCGGGTTGTTATATGACTGATAGTAAAATTTTATATTACTAATTTTAAAAATGAAGCTAGAGGAAAAATGAGAATTATTGAAAACAAATCAAAATTATCAAAATCAAGTTTCTTTAAATATTGAGTTAGGATATGAATAAAGAAGTAGTAGGATAGGGATTTCTCTTCATTAACTTTTAATTATTTCTCTGAAATTCCTAGTCTATTCTAGCCCGTTATATATAACTGATATAGGTAAGTGTACTTCATGAAGATGTTTGAAAAAAAAAAATGAGGTGGAAAAGATACAAACAACAATAAAATATATGTTTAGTTTAATGATAAATTTACACTTGACATTTCATTAGGAAGAAAAGAAGAATGTTAAGTAAGTAACACACTAATATATCTGATCTACTTGATTGTAATATCCTAAAGTAGCATTTTTTGCAGCAATTATTGAGACTCATCGAAAATATTTAATTTTGAATGCTTTCCTTTTTCAAAATAAATTCCGCCTTTTAATCAACTTTTCAACACAAAAGCAAAGGTATAAACAAACTTAGCAAAAAAAGCGTTATTCTTCATGTTAAAAATTGAATGTAAATTCTAATTTTTTTTTTTTTGTAACGATTGAAATATGAAAAATTTTGATTGTAATTTTATTGAAAATGGCAAAACTAAACTGAAAGTATATGAAATAATCGCCAAAAGAGAAAAGAGTGGACTTTGTCACCGTAATTTTAGGAATGCTGAAAAACAACTTCATTCAAGTGAGGAAGTTATCAGGCACTACTACTACTATCCTTGTGGGCTTAGTTACATTCTAAAAGTAAAAAAAATTGATTAAAACTGAGCTAAGTAAATTCCAACACATCAGTTTATTCTTAAATGTACATAGCTAATGATCTATTTCTGTTTCTTTGAGCAACAAAAATTTCAAATGACACAAGTTCCTAGACTCATTTACTTTGCCAAGTCTTCGAATTACTTCCATAGTAACTTTTTTTTTTTCCGAAAAGGAAAATTGAGATTTTAGTTTTAATTGAAAGTTTGACTACCTAATTATGAATTTTGATAGTATAATATTGGCAAACAAATGTTGGCATACAAAAGCGTTTGAAAATTTCCTTTTTAATTTTTCCTAAAAAAAGTTAACTTTAGAGAAGTTAGATCAAGAATGAAATAAATTCTTTCATTTCAAATAAATTTAATCATTTTTTTCCAAAAATGAAAAAGAAGAGGAAAATATTAAGAAATAGTTGCAACTTAATTCATCTCAATGAAACTAGAAATAAATTCAAAATTAGCGTACAATATCTCTTGAAGATAACTTTTAAATTACTACGTTTTTAGCAATATAAGGACGTTGATCATTAAAGGCACCAGCTAGCTGCATTAGCAACCTCTCCCGCATTTTCTGTGATTGAAAAATGCTAGGTTTAAGCTCTCCATCTCTCTCCTTTCTCAATTTAGCTAGAAAATTATGCTTGCCCATCCAAAAAGTGATCAATACAATTCAGATATAATTTCTGAAAGAGGAAGGGAAAAAACCCATCACAGCGTGACACATTTCCAAGAATTTCATAACATAAGCCACATTTCTGAATGAAAGAAGTTAGCACATTCACTGACATATCAGAAACATCGCAACAGAATCGCAAATGATCGCTTCATTTGAGTTATGAAGAAGTTTACAATTGTTATCTGATAACTTCGACAAAATAACTTCACTTTAACATATGTGTTATATGCATAATAATAAATCAGACAAATGAAAAATTTTCACTTTTATGCAAAAACGAATACTCAAAAATTCTTTAATATGTTATGATTGTAATGCATAATGATCATATACATACATTCTTCCATTTAATCTTCATTTCTTCTTTTAATTGAAAATATATCGTAGAAAAATTCCTCGATAACACTGCACAGGAAATTAAACTTTAAACATTTTCAATTTTCGCCAAATGAGCTTGAAACAAGAGCAGAAACAGGAACAGGAAAATAGGACTTTTTATTTTCTTGCTATTTGTGCGAAGAGAATGTGTGTGTGTGTGTGTGTGTGCAATGTAAACAGGCAAATATTTCCAATTGCTTCATGACCAATTGATAAAATTTAGTATTGTTAAAATGAATTCATTATAATAATATATATTCTTTCTAATTTTATAGTTTCCAAAAATTTTACGAAATGATATGAAAGAATAAAACCATTATTCAAAGGATGATAGAAACTGATAGTATACTTCAATTAAATATTGAATATGTTAGCATTTACTTATTCGAACTTCTTTGATTAGCAAATTGGAAAAAGAAAAAAAAAATAAATAAACCATTTTTGAAATGATTACATATTGTTAAAGTAAAGTAAAAAGAAGAAAGAACTCAATAGTCAATAAAATAATAATCCATGCATGGTTCATCTACCGGTAGGTAAAGCACTACGGTGCTAAATTTTTTAACGGTTCGACGCATTTATATTCCCATTGCAATACGATAAATAAATAACAGCTGAAGTTATGCTTTTGCAATTTCCATTAATGTGTTAAATGTGGTAATTCTGCCTTTTCATAAAGTTATATTCAAAATCGGTGCAATTTATAATACGTCGCATTAAACTTGCGCATCATAAATAAGAAATATAATATAAACTGAGACAATCCTTAATATTTAATCCTACAGAATATCCGATGCCATGTTCAATTTTTGTTCCAGGTTGATATAAAATCGATGGCAAAATTTTGACTTTGTTATCAAAACAATCTGTTTATGATTAGAATAATAAGTAAATCAATAACTAAATTATTAAGATCGTTTTAATGAAAAACTCAAGTTATCGTTTTACAGGTGACAATGTAAAATTCTCATTTTGAAATCACTTTCAGCTTTATCATCTTTTTTTTTCCATGAGACTAATTTCAAAAATAAGAATTCCAAATGTGAGAAATTAAACGTTTAATATTAAAGAGAAAATTACATACACAATTACGATGTTTAATATAATACAAACAAGTAAACACTGAATTATTAAAAATATGTGAAATTAATTCGCTGAAAAAATTAATTAACTTGCAAATGAAATGTCACAATATACAAATAAATTCTAAGTGCAGTAAATAAATATTTAATGTACTAAATTTTCGCACAAAGTTAGCTTATAAAAAAAAAAAAAGTGCATAATAGCTTTCAATATAAAAGCTTTCAAATACAACACTTTCAATAAGTGTTCAACCACACTCAATTTTGATGCTATAAAAATGATACTACAACAGTGGTAAACATAAAAGTAACAAGTACAATATAAATTGTCCAGAAACTCCATAATTTCCATGTTGCAAGGCAGAACCTATAATATTATATCTTCTATTAAAATTGCTAACATTAGCCACTAGCATATTAGGAAACAATAAATCAGTAAAAAAAAAAAGAGTAAGTGAAAAACCAAAAAGTCTAACTTTTAATCACTATTCGTTCTTATCACATAAAATTGCAAAAATGAGCTTATTCACAACATTTCAAATATCAATTAAATATGAAAATTCTTAAAATTCCAAAAACTTACATGATGCAAGAGAAGAGGAAAAGGATAACTGCTATGAAAAATAATTTCGGATAGATTTTTGGCCATTCATATGATAAATTTCGATCATTGTTTGAGCAGAGATATAGGCCAATCAAAAAAAAGCATAGCTGACAAAGTACTGAATAAAACAAGAAAGACCTGAAAAAAATTTTTCTAAAAAGTTTAATTTGATGCATGCACGAGAATAAATTGAAACATACATGGGACAGAGCAGTAAATTGAATTTTGATGTAAATGCAAATTTTAATTATGTTGTGGAAAATTATTTTATGGTTGAGGAAGAACATTCCCAATTCAAATATAAGCAAATTTCAAGTAGACCAGAAATCAGAAATGTCCAACTTACCAATTAACTCGTACATCAATTAATAATGACAATGGAAGCTCAAAATACCACACAGTTAGAATAAAGGTACAACACCAAAGGATGTCATCTACCTATAATAATAAAAACACGAAAATCAAGTAATCCTGTAATTCATCATCATTATACTGTACAAAGAATAAAAAAAAAAAAAATTTACCTGTAAACTACGTCTTAGTTTTATTTGACAACCGTTTAGGTGAGTATTTAACGATGAAAATCCGGAATCAAGTGAATCCACTGTATGATTAGTATCTAAGCGTCGCCTATGACGAGATTCTCGCCATGATACGACATTCCTCAGTCGGCAATTTTGGAATGCCATAAGCTAATACCACATACTTCAGAAAAAACTGGTGAAACAACAGTAAATGTTATCAAAAATTAAAATCTCAAATAGATTTTTAATACTTTCCGGATTCGGACGACCAAAATTTCACGTGAATAAAATATTGCTTGGCTGAAATATGCTGGAAAGTGAACCACTCTTCATTGCAAATTTAAGACCTAAAAAAATCATTAGAAAATCTACTCCGTAGGAAACCAAAATGAAGAGTGCACCACTTGATTTAAATGTCAAAATAATATCTTTTAGTGCAAATTACTATAAACACACTGATGAGGAGATCGATGACAGTCGTATCATCCACCTCGATATCTCATATAATAATACCGTGGTGCAGCATCTGACTCTGTTAATTCTATTCCAGTCAAAACATAGACAACAAACACACTTCCGAAAAAAGTAAACATCCATCATTCCTTATACTAGTGTCAAGCTATCTGAATATCCCGTACCGACAATGCACCACTATGTGATACGATATCAAACTGTTATCCTTAAAGAGCTCATCAAGTGGATGTTTTATACAGCCATCTTCTTTCCGATTCAAATTATATCGTGAATCTGACACTCTAATTTTAATTCGTGTTCTCGTCAGTCTTCAATTACAACGCTTTCAGATTCAAACTAAGATTGACTGCTCGACGATAACCGCCACTGTCTTTGTTTTAGAGAAAATGAAAACAGTTGCTTACTGTGAATCAGAGTATTATGTAGTCAAAAGAATTCATCCCGAAATTACATAACAGACATATTTGGCAAACGCAATAAAGAAAACGAGAAAGAAAAAAGAACAAACGGAATAAATTCATCAACTGAAAAAAAAATTCAAATGAAGAAGAGACAATTAAATTAAAACAAGGAAAGAAAAGAGAAATTTCAGAAGAATTTCTGAAGCATAGTGACAATAAAATGACTGCAAGTGAGCATATTTGCTCTGACAGCAAATATTAAAACAGTAGGAAACAACAAATCTGTGGGTTGGCAGCTTAGTAAAATTAAGAAAAAAGTTCACATACAGTTATAATACGCAGTAAATTTTACTGCGCTTTGTGCTCGGAATAAAAAAAATCCACCTATGATTTATAAAACTCATTCCTACTATCACATGTAATATTTCATACTTTCCTTCCCTGTTCAACAATAATAATATCAAGGTCAGGGCTAGGAAGTATAGATGACTTGACTGAGATTCGAAAAATTTTAGCAGTGAATTGAATGATCCTTTTTACTTTCCTTATTTTATACATCCTATCCTGAATAATATCCAATTGCAGCATATGTACATAATAAATATTGCAAAAAATGAACCTAAAGTTTCTATTAGGAAATCATCGCATCGGAAATAAGTGAGATCGGACAAAGAAAACAAAGTTCATCAGTGTTCTCGAATAATAACTCGTCAGAATTATTTTCAAACTTTTTACTCGTACTACAGATCTTTTCCTATGAGCAATTATATTGTTCTTTTTCTATGACTAATTATATTGTTCCTATAATTAAATATTTTTACGCCGTTTTATTAATTGAAGAGAACACTGAGAAATGACCCGAGGCAATTATATTTAAGTTGCTAGACCAAGTCTTTTTTACAGTTTCGAGACATCGATTTTAAACGACTCGAAGAACGCACCGCCGATATTCCATCATCTGAAACAGAATAATGAAAAAAAAAAAAAAAACCGGAGAAAGACGAAATGATGAGTTTTCTCTTTAAGCGAACAACGGATGCTAGTGAAATGCTGATCTCAGAGATCTCGAATACATAACTACTCGCGATGTTTTTGATCGTTAATGAAAGTACCGAACACCGATATCTCTTTACACTGAGAAACTATTTGTACCTTTGCATGGATCAAAAAAACATTTTCCTTTCTCATCAAAAAAGAAAAGAAAATTACATGAACTTTGTGTAAGCGCTGAAGCACTAACGCCCATGCATGGTTGTGAAGGTCGATGGGCAGCATATTCTGGACTTTGGGAACGATCAACACGACTCGACGATCTAATACGATCATCTTCCTCTGAATTTTCTTCATCTGCTTCTGAAGACGAGCAAAATGCTGATCGATTATTATCGTTCATTAATGAAGATCTTTGACTATCATCATCTTCTTGACCTCCACCACAACTACCCATTGCTCCATTTCGATGATCTTAAATTCATTTCACTACGTTTTTTTTTTTTTTTTTTCTTTCCTTTATTCTGGTGAAAATGTACTCTTTCAAATTCCATTACAAATGAATCAAAAAAACTAAATGATATAAGTAGCTATCAAAAAAAAAAAAAAAAAAATGTAAAATGAAACAAGATGAAATAATGAAAGTAGGAGATAAATATTACTTATCCTATTACGACTACTTGGCCTAGTATTTGCTAAACTAGGCTTCTCGTGCATGTGCTTTACATCACTGTCGAATAACAATGCATCGGAAACAGCATCGTAATGTTCGTTGACATCCATAAGATGGCTATCAGGTGAATCCACTACTTCCTTTGAGTGCTTTAATAATAATATATTAGTAATAAAACCAATGAAAACGCTGAAAGATAAAATATATCAAGAAAAGATAAATTTTATATGAGGGCATATGAAAATAAACATACTGTATCGTTCTGAATGTCAGATGGAGGAGCATTTGGTGGAGGTGGAGGTATCATATCGAGTAATGTCTGCTTGGGCGGACTTCTCTTTCCATTCAGAGTACTTCCTTTGTTTCGTCCATTCGAACTTCCTGCAATTATATCATCAGCTTCTATCAGTTTAGTATACATTGAGATTTTTGGTTTAAATAGTTCGGTCTCTTGTAAAAATACAACCTGAACATCAAATCATGACTTGGCAGAGTGTTTCATACGAAGTCATCTATATATGTACGACAATATTCAAATGGTGCATATAAGCCGAATGTTAGAATTCATAAGAAATTCATGTTTTAGCAGTAACGAAATTGACATAGAAAATAATATACCTCCGGTACCATCAGAGGACTGTACATAAGAAACATCAGTATGCGGAGGACTTCCCGAATGATGATGACCAATAGAACGCATTTTGCTATCAATAAATGGAGAACGCCGCTCGCCTAATGTACTATGATGTTTCCCAGTTTCCTTGAAGCGTAGCGGAGGAGCAGAAGGAACCGGATTGGAAGGAGGCATCGGAGCCCGAAGCATATGATCTTTTAACCATCGCTGCCTGTTGCTCATCACCAGAGTTGTTGTTGCATACGGGGAGGGATCATCCTAGAACAAATTATCCGATTGTTATATACAAGATGGAATAAAATAATCTAATTATTAAGTTCACCATCAGTGTTCACTTATCAGTAAGTAAAATTCACCAAACTACGTTTATTTTTTTCAGCTGCATATTAAAAGAAAAAAGAAAAAAAGCCTTATAAAAGTTCACTATTACTGTTCAAGAAATCTGTAGAGATTGAAAAGTATACAAACAAATTGAATACAACTAACCAGAACCTGATGACCACCGTAGAAAGTTGACAAACTGGATGCACCACCAGTAAGCGCGGCATAATGATAATGATTAGGTGACTGAGCTCGATCCATAGTCGCTAGCATATGTGCTGATGTATCACGGTGTAATATCTGACCATCCATATAAAAGTCGGTTTGATGTGGAGTTTGTGTATAAATGGGCGGCCCATTACAATGTACACCATTTATGGAACTATTTAAAAGGGAACGCTGTGCTGAATTAAAATTCGGATGATCCATCCATAAGGCATCTCGCGCTATCAGATGAACACTGCCATCATTGATTTTAATAAACGGCATACCCAAACGAACTGAAAATCAAAACTGCCTCTACAAACGAATCTGTTCGAAAAAATTTCCATTATAGAATAGTATTATTTTATAACTGATGTTTCTAGTTTTTTTTTTTTTTTTTTTTTTTTGTGAATTAAACTACTGTTACCATTAATACTCCAGATTCTTCAGTCCACAATGACATGCATGCTTATTCAAACAAAAAAATTAAAAACAAAAGTTAAAAACTAAAAGATTAAAAACGAAAGACTGAACCGAACTACAGAGTCGCAATGGATGTCTGAATTTTCGAAGCAGTTGAAATATATGGAAGCAGAAAATTCGAAGAAAACTACAATTCAGAAGTTAGAGACGTTCAATTTAATAACAAAAAACACACGGAAGAGAATTCAGGAGAAACAACAAACCAGCAGCTTTACCCTTCGATTTTCGCCATCTCCACCATATAAAAGTGATGAGGGCAATGAATGTAATCCATATCAGCACTCCTGCTGTAGCAATAAACCAAGGCCTTTTGATAATATGTAGCAAACGATCACCAGACGAAATCCCACTCATTAACTGGATATGTTCTCGCAGTGTTGCCTCATCTAAATAATTCTTTTTTCTTACTAAATAAAAAACAAAATTTCAACAACATAATATCATGAATCATAATAACAACCTTTGCCTCCTTTCATAATAACAACCTGAAGATTAAATAGCTTACTCATTGTGACAGCTTCAAGACCATGATACACACCAACACCAGCGTTACTTCGTGCTGCAACTTTAACTCCATAGGTCATCTCGGGTATTAGATGAAACAACGTAACACTTGCTGCACGTTCATTTGTTGTAATGTTTCGGTTATATTTAGCACCACTACCTAGCACAATAATCTAAAAACAAAAAATTAAGTTATGCCAACTGGAACAAAAAATCGAAAATCTGAAATTAACCTGGAAACCCTTTAGAATCCCATTTATTCCATCCGCAGGTGGTGGACGCCACGAAATTCTTAAAGTCGTTAAATTCATCATTCGGACACGTACATCTGTTGGAGGCGAAGTAGGTGCTGTAATCGCAAAATATGTATCACTCATTAATAAAGTTTCTGAGTCCAGTATCGAATGAGTAACTAACAACACCCTCAAAAAATGCAATATCTATATACTTTAAGAGTACCAAAACTCATTCTCGAAATCATTTTGGTTAGCAAGTTCAATAGTGCTTATTTTGGAGTTACAAAAATTTACTTTTCTTCCTAATTTTTATTATACCATCTTGAAACTCCACTTAATTCATCTAGTGATTAAATGCAAATTTTGGTACTGAGTTCCCTTTCTAAATAATATTTATTGTATTAGATAGATAAAAGTAATATTTCATGTGATGCTACTCTTAACCTCATTCCTTATCATTAATAATACTTATTCTGTAGTAAAATGTTTCGTTTAAAAAAAAGATCAGTAAACAAATATTATTGTAATTCCCATAATCTTATATACATATATATTAAGGAAAAGAACTAGGACGATATAAGAAAACTTACAAGCTTCGCTAGTAGCTCCATTCAACGAGTTACTGGGCATACCCTGAACGGTTTTGTGATATGGAATCACAAAAAATTCGTAATTTTTGAAAGGACGCAAACCATTTACAATATATGTATCAGTGTTTGGTCTGGAGATATTCACCCAGCGGCTATCGGCACCACTAGCTCCAGCCTGCTTTTGACCTGACGTTGTTGGTACCGCTCTCCACTTGATATAATAACCTTCTATTAACGGTTCATTTCTGCGACGCTGTAATTTGATACAATGTTAAAAACATATTTTTACTTTTCTTTTTTTAAAAAGATCAGTAACAACACCAGAATGACAAGCATTTTTGCCTTGAAACAGTAAATTATTATGCAACATTGATAACTGAACTGTAATAAACAGAGTAACAAACAACATTCTCTGAATACACTGAACCTCCTAGAGGTAATAATACAACTGCATTCACACACACCTTCCCACTGCGAGATTAATGTAAGCAGTAATTAGTTTTACATCAATGAAGTATATTTGAATTTTACCTTCCAACTCAATTTTATGGCCGTAGCATTAATAGTTGTCGCTTCATCTAATTTGATAAGTTGTTCCGAGGCGATTCGTTCCCGAGCAGTGTCTAAATCCATATCTGCATTTGTCATTTCACGTTCACCTAAAAGTCTTGTCAAACATTTCACAAAAAAATTATAATGAAACTTTTTTCCTCACTTCTCCTTTTGCCAAACATACTATCTACTGAATCTAACTATTCAATATTTACTGTTTATCATCTATCTCACTCTTCCGAAAACTTATGAGTCGCTAGTTGCCCAACATGCTCTCGAGAATCAAACTATTTCGCTCTATGCAATTATGTCGGATCACGAACTTTTTCGAAAAAGATAATTGATGCAAGGCAGCGGTCATTTTAAAATTGATATCTTTCAAATTAAAAAACCAGTACACCTTTCCTCAAAAAGAACTTACTTTGCTCTTTCTGTGGTTTAGTTTGAATAGCATCGCTCATTGGTGATGGTGGACCAATACCTTCAGAATTTTCCGCACGAACGATGAAAACATACGAATGTGAAGATTTCAAATTTCTTAGATGATATCTTGGACCAGAAATGTAATCAGGGACATTAAACCAAGTCTAAAAAAAAATCATCTGTGAAAATGAAATTAGACTGCAGCAAGCAACTGTAACATCATTTAGAAGAGTCTTTCGCTTTCAAAGACCGAAGAGTATACCTGGCCCATTTCTGGACTGAAATACTGCAACAGATAGCCAATAACCGAAGTAACGCCACTTCTTTCCGGAATTGTCCATTCCAGATCAACACCATCATCAGTAACATTTTGCAGCAATGGTTTACCCGGTGCAGATGGAAAAGCAGACAAGTTTGGCATACGAGTGAATGTAACTGATGGATTGGTGTGTTCTGTTAATTATAAACAATTATAATCTGATACAATATAAAGCAGAAAGTGGGTATATAATAAGACGCAATCAAACAATAAGAAGCATTTTAGGGATAGCTTCATCACTATTCTTCTTCTAAACCTGAGATTTTATTGAACTCCACTTACAAATAAGGCTTGAATAAAAAACCTTGAAAAGATCACAACCTTCAACGATTAAGGATGCTGTCCATGTGGATTCACCATCCTGATTGCGTGCTCGACATGTATAAACACCGGTATCAATTTTCCTGCAAATTTATGTTTTTCAAATTTTTGCTCTTAACTGGTAACGTATCTAAAAAAATGCTTTCTCTCTGAAATAAAAAAAAAAAAAAGTAGATGCGCCTACAAGACTATGCAAATCATATTTTAAATTGATTACTGCTATTAATAATTACACTGCTATAGTTTAATTGGTTTAAGTATATGTAAAATAAAATATGTTTGGAAATCAGCGACAATGTTACACCGAGATAACATCTTTAATGAAGAAATTCCTACTTCAACTCATCGATCTGCAATGATCCAGAAGAAAGTTGCTTGAAACGTGTTTCGAAGTTCACATCTTCTAGGTTAATTTGTTCACCATTTTTCAACCAACTAATTTGAGGTATACTACGCCCGCTTGCTGCACAAGGTAATATTGCTGAAGCACCAACCATTAACGTTTGATTGGAGTGTCCATGTTCGATAATCGGTGGTGGATGCGAAGGTAGTGCTGAAACAGAAGAAATTATGTTTACCATAGAGGACAAACCACAAACAACTCAAATTCTTTTTCCTAAAAAAAAAAAAAAATGCACTTGAGTTGTTCAAGATATTTAGACTTCCTGAATCAAATAACAAGACTGAAGTTATGATAACGTATTGAAATAAGGATGATGTAGGATGCATGGAAAGTATATATAGTTTTTTTTCAGTACAATCTAAGTTACAAAAAAAATCTAAGAATAAGTTCTCCTGATTCTTATCGCTTACGTGTGATTTTTATGTTACTATCATAGGTTTATCGGGCTTGATACAACTAGAGATCACTCAACAGTAGTAAGTAAAAAAAATCATAAATATTAACGAGGTCGAACGACCTCGTAAATCACAGTTTCAACTCTCCTTTTACTGCTGCGAGTTTACAGATTTGATTTACAACCCAGTGATGTATACCGTTATAGTCAAATAAAGTATCAAATGTCCCATACAGTTAATTCTCAATAGTCACTTCTTCGCAGTACTAAAATCAAAATCTATCCTATTAATGTACTATCAGAAGAATCCAACTCAATCATCAAAAGTAAGATATAGACTTCAGAATGTTTTTTTTTTTTTTTTTTTTTTCCCTCTCAGCATTTCTTTCATCTTATCTATAATTCTCATTTATAATCTCTTTATTCTTCATTTATATCAATAAAATTGAAGACATAAATAATGAAACACATTTAAAGAAAAAAGAAAGAAATTACTTCCGTTGATGCAATACGGCGGTCCGTAAAGGCACGATAAAGAAAGTGTTGTCGTTAAACTTAACACCGTTCCAAATACCATAACGCTGTCAAGGAATCATTCAAGTGAAAGAAATGGAAAAAAGCTAGCTAACGAAAACAACAGTTTCTGTAGTGACAATAGATGAAGTAATATTTGTAGTTGCGATACTGCTAGTACCGAGAGCATGTGTGTTGACGCTCTTGACTGTTCTTCAAACGATTAACATCAAAGTCAGCTTCACAGTTGCAATCAGCACCTAAGAATTCCGAATACTTTTTGAAAGAATAAAGATGACTGATGATGATGATGATGATGATACACGCATTATAAAATAAACAATGATGAGATACGCTCATGCTCTTTAAAATGATGAAAATTTAAATACTGGAAAATAAAATGGGAAGATGTAGCAAATCTGTGCGTGAGTATTATTAATATTGTCTTTTACACTATTACTAAGAGTCGAGTTGATTTCAAAATGAACAATAAAAAGGTTTAACAAAAAATGTGCATTAAATTTAATAAGGAAAAGCTTAATGAAAGAATTTAATTAAATCAAAATTTACGTCAACTAAAGTGGTATTTAAAAAGCTATATTTGTAATTCGTGAAGTAATTTTCTGAATTACAACAGCTCCAAGGAACATTATCATGGACTGATACATATAGCCATAAAAATTTCATCAGCTGCCAAATTTATCATAATCAAATCAATAAAAGACAGATAACAATTCGTTGGAATGTCACTTCCTGAAATTATCGATGATAGATTAATATTTGAGGAGCATTGATTGAGAACCGTACCGAACATATGCTATGGCAAAAGATGAGCAAAGGTCGACGAAACTGGTCTCAGTCGTTAGACTCTCCTGTTGTTCATTCTGGCTATATATATATATATATATATATATATATATATGTTAGCTAAACAAATGGTCAAAATTGAGGAAAAGGAAGATGGATGTATTTGAGCTAATTGATTGCATATGTTTATTATTCGTAACAGGTACACTTCTTAATTGAAATGCTATTTCATTTTATTACATAATCCGATAAATCTAATAGCAAGAATGCTGGAAAAGAAAACCAGTAAAACGAACAATAAAATTCAATGAAATCTATATGAACATTTGTAATACTTCGCTTACTAATTTTTAAAACTATCATTCGTAATGTAAACTTTTTAAGTATTATACTACAAGAAAAATAAAAGCAAACTAACCAATTCGTTAATTTTGTTAGCAGTTTTTGTTTCCACTTATTTGTTTTTTATAACAAGAAAAAGAAAGACTATTATTTAAAGTTTTTATGATCCTGTACGATGGATGATTAACTCGATGGCTTCGAATAAAAAGCACAGAAAGTGATTTTAAGCTGTTGGTAGTTAAAAAAAAAAAAAGACAATGAAAATGAAGTGGAAGAGTTAAATGAGTGACAAAGAAATGGATGAAAAAATACAGCAATTATGTTAAGGGAAAGAAATGAATAAGATGAAATTGAAAGAAGAAGTAGAATATTGTTGAATTTAAACATGAAGAATCAAACAAGCGAACAAATTCAGCAATAAATTCCTAACAGGTAATGTTTGCAAAAAAGGAAAAAAAAAAACTTTTTCTTAAAAATTTATCATTGAACAATGATAATTATTATAACCATTTCTATCCATTTTTCGGTTTTTCTTTTCTTCCTTTTTTTCAAAAATAATACTGCTGATAACGACCCATTAATCTTTCTTAGAGGAATAACCTTCTGCTGAGCGAAATAAACGATGAAAGATTTCAATTAATCGTGAGAGAAAAAAATAAAGGCTATTGCACAACATAGGAGGAAATAGTAAACTGAACAGTGATGAATGGATTCAAAATGCTACAGCTAACTTAATCAAAAAGTGAACTTGGTTCAATGTGATAGAATTACTATATTTGTGGATGAAAGACATGATGTCGCAAAATTGAAAATATAATTCAGGATATGTTTTTTTTTTTTTTTTTCCGACAAACTATAAAAAAATCAACAATCTTAGGAATATATTATTAGATGTGGACAAGAATGTTACAACTATAAACACACTAACTACAAATTACATCAATGTTATTGTTTTCTCTACCATTATTTCATTCCTATTTCTCTACGAAAAGAAAATTTAATGAAAAGAAAGATGAATTACGATCGCTGATAACAAGCATTACGAGAACATGGAGGATATTAGCGATAAAATTAACCTTGAATATTATAAATAATGAAAATAATTTTAAAAGATATCATCGATATTTCGAAATTAAAAAGGAATGGAATGAAATTTTATTACAAATTGCTGTTAAGGATGCATTTTGACAAATTAACTATTATTCTCAACTTTTAACCTATCAACATATCAATCATTCGTTTTCATAATCAAAAGCAATGCTTATAGTACATAGTAGTGTAAGCCAAAAATATAAGAAGCAGAAGTGAAAGGAAAAGGGAAGTGCTGGTAAATGGGATGAAGACTGAAAATGGCAGCTACACCGAATGAACCGCTACGGTTTCGAGAATAAGTGAAGTTATGATGAAGAGCGGTGACAGTACTTATCATCCACCAACAAATCGAATCAAAATGTATACGCGCACCATAACTGACAACGTTTACACAATTTCTTACACCTTTCTCCGACCGAAAGCGTCCAAAAGGATGTAGCGGCCACCACTGAGGCATCTCTCTCATCCGATACATGTATGTGTGCCATACATATCTATGTATGTATGTGTGTGTGTGTGTGTGTGTGTGTGTGTGTGTGTGTGTGTGTGTGTATGTGTGTGTGTGTGTGTGTTTGACTGTAAAGTGTGTTTTCCCCTGTAGATACCAGCAAAGAAGTGGACAATGGTAGGAAGAGGGAGGGAGGGAGTAGAGGATACTCAAGTGATACTTTCAATGATTGTAATTAGCCGTAAAATTGGGACATATCAAAAGAAAAAAGAAAATACACAACGGTTGGCACTCCCTTTGCTGCACATAATCTAACCGAAACTGAAACAATGAATGAAGTGTAAAGAGTACATCCTGAATGACCAGTGGGAAAATGAGGAAAGAAACAGAAGAAGCGAAATTATTCCTAAACGGAAGCTGAAAGTGTGACAATGCCTCTCAGTCACCTTATCTTTTTCCTCTTCTCGTCGTCCAGCGACGATACCTGTATGAAGTAACGATGAAGGGATTCAGTGAGGTGAAATAATCTTGCAAGGTCAAACTGATATTAGTATAGACTGCTGCTGAAACATATGATACAGAAAGGGAGATGAGGGAAAGAAGGATCCTCTCACAACATAGCTATATTTGAAAAGGGTCAACAACAACCCAACGAAATAAAGGTGGAAGACGCTAATTTGCGTTCGGTAAAGAAGAAAATTGATGTAGAAGGGAATGGGCAGGAAAATAATTTACCACATGTTTCACTACCTTTAACGTATGGTACTCATGAATGTGGTGATACGACTTCCTATCGGTAAACGTCGGATGGATTGAATGGTCTACATTGACCAGGTCATCAAGTAATTTGACACCCATCATAAATGCTCATTTACAGTCATGTAAAATAGCCAAGCAGCACACAAATTATCTCTCCAATCACTAGTTAGTGCCAAATGCCTGCCTAAATCAAATCTGCTTATTATGTTGAAAATCAAACTATGTATACTCACACATCATCATCTAATTTTCCTCGCACAAATAACTCATCAATCAATTTAACATTCTACATTATGGGTATAAAAAGAGTAATGCTCCATAAACCGACTATTAGGGGAATAAAAGATCCATTCGTAAATTGAAACGTTATTTCGGTATAGCAAACAAATCGATCTCTGGTCCTTTCTTACAGTCTCGGATTTCATAGAAGCTGCAACAGCTTTTGCACCTGCCTATTGTGAACATAATTAATCAAAGTTGCTGAATAATCAAAAATGAAATAAATTAAACACTTGAAATTTGTATCTATAATTTACCAGTTGCTAAGCTGTAGACGAAGAGAATGTTGGAGCTGTTGTTGATGCGACTATAGTAAATAAACCGTGTGCTCTCTGACCTCTAACCCGTCCTCTTTCGCTATCACATTTCCGCTAATCTTCACCCTTAATGTAGCTCCCCATTTATAGTTGTCTTCAAGAGATTGTGCAGCACTGAATGATATTGATATTAAGTAAATAACTCTAACATGTTAAAAATTATGCCACATTCAATTTTTCTTAATCTCTTTCACTATGACCTTATAAACCTTTTAATGTATGAGTATAATAACTTTGTTCGAATAATGTTTCCCTTTTTTTTTTTTTTTTTTTTTGGTGATATGAATGTTGACATTCGGAGCAATCTATAGAGCAATTATCTATTTACGAGGGATTTGTATAATTGTGAAATGAAATGGACCAGCATGTTTTTTGAATGTTTACATTTTGGTGCGCAATTTTTCCGAATCTTTTTAAACCTACCATCATCTTTACGAATATATGTTTCCGTAATTACTCAAACACTTTTTTTTTTCATTTAATTTTTGCATTAAAAAAACAAGTTTAGGGTTTGCGTGCATCGATCTTATTATGGCAACTTCAGTTTTCCGAAAATTCTAATTGAACTTTTTTTTTTGAATTTTTCCTAAATGAAGAGAAGAGTGCTATAAAATTCTGTAAAAATTGTATTTTCTAAAAAAAAAAAATCACTGTGACCTTGCAAGTCTAAATGAGACGTTTGAAACAAATTACACCACTGAAATTGGTAAGCTTAAAACATAATCACCTGAGTCCATACAATCTTTTGAAGATTCCAACTAATCATTTCAATTATTTCATTGTGTCCTTTCTAATAATTAGCCATAGCATTATTAAAATCTATGCCCATTACTCATAAAACTGTAACTGATCAACTTGACCGAGACATTAAGTGACACTGTAAAGATATGATCTCGTAAAGTTTAAGCTGCCCTTCTAAACCGTAATAATGGAGAAATAGATGATTACTATCAGCTAATGAAACACATATCAAGAAAGGAAGAATTGGTGAAATCTCTCTCTCTCTCTCCCTCCCTCCCTCTTCCTCCCTCTAGAGTTACAAGCAGCATCATGCAGTTCCCGTTGAATCGATTTCTGCAATTCGGATAAATCGTGTATTAGCTATGTTTGCTTAATTAAAGAGTCAGTTCTAGATTCATAAACGGAAGTGATAGTTTTCAGAGTCTGTTGATTACTCATCAAGAGAATAATTACTAATAGAATTGACTGAATGAATGGAACAATATGTTCGTTAGCAATTCCAATAAGAAATTAAAAACTATTTTCTTATACATATATTGCCTTTAATGAATTTCTATTCCGTAAAAGTGAATATAATTTCGCATATCTATACATAACGTAAAAGATATTTTCCAAAAAAAGAATAAATTTTGATCAATTTTGATTTGAAATGTTAAATTTATAACTTCCTTGATGCTATTCAAAGTTTTTAACAAGATTTTTCAGAAAATTTGACACATATAATCAATTTTATGAGTGCTAAAAGAGCAATGCAAAAAGAAAATCAGTTAGAAATGGTTGAGAAATTTAGTTCACTAACGGTCAACAACGGATTAAAATTAAATCACAACAAAAGCAAAATATATCATTTCAAAGAGAGCAATATGGAATCTCTGAGATTATCGGTAATGACATGATTAGAAAGATATATTGGCACATAACAATTTCTAAATAGTCTTATTGATTCTTTAAATAAAATTACACAATGAACATATTTTGCAAATATTGCCATCAACTCGCTGACTCTTTCATTTCTCAATAATGAAAAACCGGTACAATGTGACAAATAACCTTGAACTTTATGACTAAAAAAAAAATCAGGGAGAAAAACAATGTTTATATTTTTGTTTGCATTAACTGCAGAATCACATTAAAGTCTATCGTTATCTCAACAACACAATGATAATGATTATCAGCTCCACTAAAACAACAGCATATATCGAAGTAAGCATTATGAGTGCAACGCAAATATTTATTTTCTTATTTAATTTTTAAAGTTATACATATTTTTTGAAACTTTTGAAGTGAAATGTTTGTTTGGCAGAAAGAAAAAGCATAAAGAGCACAATTTATTTCCAAATTTTATAAGAAATTTTTCCAGTTAGAATTTATTTTCTTTTTTTTTCATCCAAATAAATATGGGAGGTTTTTGAAAAGATTGTGAGAAACTATAATACTATATATTTACAAAAAAAAAAAATGGTGGAATTCAAATTATCAGTAAATACACAAAACCACAGCTGCAATCCTACAGCCGATAAAAATGACCAACCTAATAGCATTCCAGTGAATCCAAGTAGACAACAAACATCTGTGATAATAACACGACTAATAAATCTAGAAAACAAACCGATGTAAGAATGAAACTAAAAATTTGTTGTAAAGAAAAAACTGTTACCAGATGTAATGATATGCACGAAATATGAAAGTCCTTTTATTTCATTCGAATGTTGAAAAAAGCTTAGACATATGAGAATGTTCTTAGAAATTTTTATGAATTTCACATTTTTTCTTTTCAGAGAAAACTTTTAATAAAGTATAAGAAAGTCCTTTTTCTTTAAATCAAGCGTAAAAATACTTATTCATAAATTGTAAATAAAAAGTTTTTGAAGAGTTTGCTGTTCGAAAGGAAATTCAAATTAGTACAATGATACTGTTCTATGAAGTCACTGCAGTATCAATAACTACTGAAATAGGTAATATTCTTCACACCTTTTATATATCTTCTTATAATAAAGATTGTAAGAAAGATAGTCATAATAGCACTGAGCAAATAGTAATCAATGTGCTAAGAGAGCTAACGGCTAAATGCCATTGAAGATTAAACAAATAGTAAGAGATATAGCCAAATTAATATTGTCTAAGCATTACTAGCAGTAGAAATGATGAGAAAAGATGTCAAGATTCAAAGGAGAATAAGGAAATGGCACAGGTAAAGAGAGACTTTAGTCATGTACAAGTACAAATATTTGCCAGGAGATGGACCAGGTACACTACTTTGAAATAAAAGAACTGCCGTCAAACAAATATTGCATCAAATCTGTTTACTATCCAACAAATATTGTTGCATCAGAGCTATTTGCTATCTGACAAACCCTGTATTTGCTAGCTGCCGTAATGAAGTTTCCGTATTGTACTGTATGACAGTAATATGGGTAAGCAATTTCTATTAAAGTTATTTTTTGTTTAAATTTTTGATTCCGTACAAAACTTTCCTGGCAATTCAATTATTAAATACATCGTATTTCCAACTATTAATAACATACTCTTCTATTAAATATACCAAATATCGGTTTTTTGAATGAAATTCCACCAATAAACTACGTTATTTAATCAATATAACTTACATATGTTATCAGTTTTGCAAATCAACGATGGCCTTCACAATTTTCAGAAAATTTAACTCTGATTTATCTTATTCTGAGGATAACCATGAAACAGGCATGAATAATGGGTGTAAGATTAAAAAAGGCAATATTCAAAAGATGAAGATGGTGTAAATAAATTTATTCAAAAACTATCCACTTACTGCAAAAGCTACTATTGCTTTATAAACTGACTATATTAGTTACTGTAACTTATGACATGCATAACATTTTTTAAAAATTAATTTTTCATCTTTTACTTATACAAGACTTACTTTTACTCATTACTTTTAGCGTAGCTTTGGTGAGACTACTCCCGGCCAAATTCATTGCAGCACACACATAATTGCCTTCGTCAGCAGGTCTTACATCCGTAACGGTAAGATCACCATTAAAAGTCACTTTTATTCTTCCGTCTGAAGATATGTGACCCGGAAAAAATACTTCCTAAAATTAAAATCAGCAGATTTCTGAATTTTAGAATGTACTTTATTTCTGAATACCAGTCAACCTATTATTACGAAGGAATCAATCCGGATTAAAATGTTATTAAAACTAAAAGGAGTGATTTTCTCAGCATTATTTCACTCCTCTCTGACACATTAATTAACACAAAGTAAAATTTGCATTAAACCTGTTGGCCTTCTCTTGACCAGAACAGTGCCGGTTGCGGCTGACCCTCTGCCTCACATCGGAATTTTGCAGTAGAACCAGAATCAACAAGGACATCACGAGGAGTTTTTGTAAAAGATGGTGCAGCGTGTACATTTAGCAGAGCTGATGTTTCTATGCTTCCGGCTGGGTTTTTTGCCTGACAAATATATTCGCCAGCGTCATTTGGCTGAACCCTGAAAAAAAAAATGCATAAGCAATCGTCAAAGATTTGCTCGGAAATTCATTTAAAATAAGAAAAATGATATCCATTTGACTATTTGATGCTTATTACACACTAACTGATATTTATTTATGCAACTGCAGGAATATGGTAATGATGAAATATGGCTACAAAATATCATATTTTCCCTAGTAGAACTTTTACTTACTTATCAATGCGTAAACCACGATTATCCGATGCGATGTAAGCTCGACCAACGGGCATTTGTTGATTTCTCTTCTTCCATGATATTGAAGGCATCGGATCACCAGAAACACGGCAGTCGAATAGTACCGATGATCCTACTTCAACCGTTAAGTTTTGTGGTTTTTGCTGAAATATAACCATTCTGTAAAGAACAAAAATTCTTTATTGCTTATTAGATGAAAAAGGACATAAAAAAATTACTACTTTTAGACCATATTATGCTACTTAATCGATACTCAGTGCCTTTTTTTTTTTTTTTCACGATCTTACCACGCCAACACATTCAGCATTTTTTTAAGGAATAATTTTACATTTAACAGTTTTTGCCATCACTATGATGTACACCATCACGTTAGAGTAAATCAAGCAGTCCGTTCTTTAAGATATCACTTAGTAATATTTTTTAACACTAAACTATTAGCAAGATGGACGAAGTATAGAACTAGTATAAAAGTACCAAAAAATAAGGCTTTTCATATACAGATAAGCGTGCTGGATTTGATACCCTTTCACCAACCATATTTGTTGCCACACACTGATAAAAGCCAGCATCAGATCGTTGCACCTTAAGTTGCAGAAATTATGTATTTCCTACTTTGTAATAATTCATTGAGTTATTCATTCAGTTTCCTAATTCCATTTTATCATCAGCACATTTAATTAAAAAAATGTTGTGTATTAAACTCATATAAAATAATAAAGAGATTCTAAATCTGCGGTTACTTTTTCGATGACGAGATTGCCACTTGGATGTAGCACAATACCATCTTCATCCTGAGGACGTAAATCCCGTTCATCTTTACGCCAAGACACAACTGGTTCTGGAAAGCCACGTGGCGGAGAGCATTCTAAGACCGCTCTGTTACCAATCACTGCCTTCAAAAAGACATATACTATTGTTTATTTGAAGTGCGAATACTTTATTAAGACATACATTTTCAAAATCATTTTTTACGAATGAACAATCAATTAAACAATATTAGGCAGTTTAAATAAACAATTCTGAACTACATATTTATTAAGGAATAAACTTGTCAAATTTAATGACATTAAATGTCTTCCACTGATCCTTACAACTACAGCAAATCTCAAAACATAATTTACCAATAATCTTATCGAAGATGTTGGAGATTTTTTTGTTTTTGTTTTTTTCTCAAAATACCTGTACTCAGAATACCTGTATTGGTCTCGGTCTTATCCTGAAATCATCCCGCAGCATGGCAATTTTGAGCGATGCCTCTCTTGACCACACTTCACCATATTTATTTTTTGCAACACAATAATATGTTCCCGAATCTGCGTCTTTCCCCTTACCTAAAGAGGAATCAATTACTATATTTACAGAAATTTCCAACTACATTAGTTCTAATAGTATTAGTTATAACAAATTTGGAACACTACCCACAAAGGTAAATAATTAATTAAAGGTGTTCTGCTAGATCACACAACAGAATTTTTTGGATTTATTGTAGTGAGCACATACTAAATATGAGTAAACATCACTTATTCACTATAAACTGTCAATTAAATTACTGAGATTTGCAAAGCGTTTTATGTGAAATATGCATAGGAATAACTACATCAACTAGTTTTTGTGAAGAACAAAAAAGTTTGCAAACGTACCATTATTAACTCGAAGTAGAAATAAAGCACCGGTATGAAGTACTAAACGATGTGAATTCTTTTCTTCATTATTTGTAATCACCGGTTCACCATCCTTGAACCATGTAATTTGTAGGTCCGGACCTTTCGCTGCACAATTCAGTGTCGCCGGTTCACCTTTTGCAACAATTACATCAAGCGGATGTTCTGTTATTACCGGCATTCCATCTTCTAAAAAAGAACGAAATAAGCGATCAAGAAATAAGATGCAAAGCAGGAACTTTTACATAAAAAAAGTTAAATTCATTCCTGTAAAAGTAATAATTCTATGAATTATAATAAACTAAAAAATAATAAATTCAAAGTGAAGAATAAACACATTAAAGTTTATGTTGATGTGAGGTAGCAGTTGATAATGGAAGCAAATTTAAGATAATTTTCGAATCATGTCTCATTTAAAAATAAAAAAAAAAAAATGAAAAAATGAAAAGGGAAAAGAAAGAGAGGGGAACAATAGGTTAATCTCGAATGATATACATTTTATTTTTAATAAAATCCATAGGAAATTCATTTCTTTTGTTTCATTCAATGTAAAAGCGTTTTTCGTAAGTGAAGATTTAAGCATAAGTTTCTAATAAAAATTTTAATTTCCTCTTGTATTGAATGAGTTCCGAAAATATTTCCAATGAGTACGTATTTAGGCAGACAGGAAGTTAGAGATAAAATTGTTTTATTGCCTTTTTTAAATGATTTCTTTTTGTCCTGATAGACAAAATCTAATGCATAATCGTTTCAAGATGTAAACTTGAATACATTCACATTATTGTTCAACTAAACTAGTCTTCTCAGTAAGCAAGGTCATTGGTAATAATTATACGACTTGAAAGTACCTCTCTTTCTCTCTTTCTTTCTTCCTCTTTCTCTTTCTTTCTCTCTCCCTCTTCTTTTAAAGCTAGTAGTAAATTAATAGGCTAATTTATTTGAAAAGAATCGACAATTTTCGTAGACATAAGTTGCTAATTACAGCATACATCTATCTCAAGCTAGTACTTTGCTGCACCACTGACAATCTAATTAGTCAGCATTTAAAATTAATGATTAAACAGGTGATATCGTGATTATTATGTTTCGAGAATATTCAGACATATTTAATGCTGGGTGATAATCCTAAATTTTAACTTTATTATTAATTTAAAAAAAAAAAAATTAATTGACAGAAAAACATTTTTACTTTGATTTTATATTTAATAAGTGGAAATAAAAAAAAAAAGCTATACTGAAATTCAGTCACGAAAGTATCATTTCGGTTCGGTAGCCTCTTCAAAGGATTTCAACATTCTCTCATTACATAATTTTTACCACTCGTTTTTTAGTATTTAAAGTGTAAAAATAAAAATTATTCTATTCAACTGCAGTAATTTCTTCTTCCAAGATTTTTCTTGTTTAAATGATATTATCAAATGAAATTTATTTCAAATCTTCAAAAGAACAGTTACAGTGAGTCCTAAAAATATTTAGATTTATGCAACGGTATAAAGTTTAATCAGCTATGACAACAATTTTAGTGAAAATTTACTTCCACATAAAAGTGATTAAATTTTGTAGAAAATCATTTAGTAAATTTAGTAACAATAATCAATGTTATGTACACATCAAATTCTTTATGTATTGTAAACGTTTCAACATCATATATCAACTTTAATTAGCTTATTTAAACAAAAATTATTGATGACACGGTTTTTATTTCTTACCATTTCACCACATACTTCTATCATAATGACAAAACAGATTAAATAAACCGAATTTCTGACAATCTTGTCTTCATCGATTAAATAGCTGATGCTAATAAAAAGGAATTTTTTTTCTGGATTTTCAAAATTTCTCAGTGTAATTTAAAAATCTGATTAAAATATATAAAAACAATTATATTTTAACAAAGACACTCTCAATATGTAAATAAATTGTTTTGCAAAATAAAACTAATACACATAGTATAACAAGTCAGGCAGAGATATACGTACTGCAAAATATACTGAGTAAAACAATTCCTGATAATAATGCACTAAACCAGTCCTTTAGTTCATTCGTCTTACCTGCGTAACTAATTTTATCACAACATTACTAGCAGAAGAATGACAGAAAAAATTGTATCTTTCCCTTCGAAGTTTTATAATTTATCACCTCCTTCTGAATATCAATAATAATTGCTCTTTCCACTTCTACTTTATATTATATGTTGAAGTAAATTGAATTTTTGAACATTTTCACTGTTCAAGAATGAAATTTCATAGCAGACAGTTATCAGCAACTTCATATTTGCCATTTAAATTCGAGATTTCTTCATGTACAACCAAAGTAACTCACATTTTCTATCAATATCTTTAAAAAATAGTAGGAAAATCCGAAACAATTCAACTAAAATATCAAAAAATATTATAATACCTGATGAATTTATCGTAAATTGGAAAAAAATTCATTACTATTTACTATCATTGCTTTGATAATTTAATAAAAACGATGTAAATCAAAAGAACCTAACAGATCAATCTATCATCTAATCGAGAATAAATAATACATAAGTTGTTCTTTTAAAAATAATATAAAATTCGGCAAGATAACTTTATAGAGGTCAAACATCATTGATGGTGAAGCTAGATAAGAGATGAATGTGACCGATGATAATAAATCGATAAGCCTAATATAATAATAAGCTTATTCATTTTCTTTTTTAGCAATGTACACAATACTTTGGATCATTTCAACCAGATGTTCATGTTACATGTGTGTAGCATGAAAAGAAAGAATGGATGAAAAGACAAAGGAGTTGGCGTAAATGTGCTAAATGAACAAAAAAGAAAGAAGAAAAACTCAAAAATCCAAAAATTAATATTTAACTAACAATATTTTATCTAGTATAGTTTTATATTTGTTATCATCTTAGAGTTCAATTATTAACAAGAACTTACTTATGTCATACCATTTACTTCCCCGAATTACCTCAATTGTACACTCTTCCACTAATTTTCAATTTTACTTTAATGTGCCAATCAACAATCATCTTTGCTAATCAGTTTTATAAAGTTCAGAAAAATGTATTTTTACACATATGTTTAATAGAATTATTAAAATTGTGTGGTCAATAGAAGACCAGCAAATCGTCATATAAATTACAACATAGCTAATAATAATATATATATATATATACGAATTCTACATAATCATTGAAAAACCTATTTATTATGTATTTAGCAGGAAGCAAAAAGCTTCTTTAGCCCTTTATTGCCTTTTATAAATTATAGATTTTATTTAGAAAGGATGGTGAAGAGGAAAGAAAGGCAAGAAGCAAATGTTCAAATCTTTTAATAATACCCTTTTATGTCGTAAAGCCTAAGTTAATTATCACTTAAAAAATAGCACAAATGATGAAGAACTAACCAGTCGTTTCATCGGCATTAGCAATTTCCATTGATAATAGCAATGATAATAAAATGATAATTGAAGCAGCGAAATATTTCGAAGTGTTATAAACTGTTGTTGTATGACAAAACATATTTCGTTTAGAAAATTATCCTTTAGGGATGATAATTGTTCAATGCATTGTTGATGATGATAATAGAAATAAAAACTAAAGCCGTAAAAGATGGAAAAAAAGAAAGGCAATAATAAATTGTCGTGGATATCCAGTTTAGTTGAACTCTTCTTCCAAATTATCACCAGCACAGCCACAGCTTGAACTACTCAATGGCCACTTCTTGACCTACAGCTGTACCTGATATTATACAAAACACTCCACTATATCCAATAATAAGTTACACTGTGTACAATCAATCATTCATTCATCAAACTCTACCGAATTATCTCCCATCACTGCATGAAGTAACTAATGCTGACCTTTCTGTCTTTCTCTCTTCCGAGACAATAAACACAGATAAAGTTATTTGTAAAAGTAACAGTGAATCCTGACGTCCGGCTGCTGATAGTAGCAATACTACTAATAATAGTAATAATAGTATAGAGTGATTGCAAATGTGTAATATGATATCGTACTCTCTCTTAACAGTCAATATTGTGACCCTGTCGCAAGTAGCGACACCAATATACTCTCTTCTTGCTGACAATAATTGTTGATGGATTCACTAATACTTTATGCAATGTCACCTGAAATTCATCAAAATACATTCAGTATTAGACGTATTAACTATTTCACAATAGCATGTAATGATAGATGTGACATGACAAGGATATTTGCTTTCATCAGCTCCACAAATATACATACATTAAAGTATAAATATAGATAAGTCAATTATTGTATGAGTAATTAATGGCAAAGAACAATCGGAAACTTCCGTGTCACCTAGATATCCAAACAGATAAAAAATAATAATAACAGCGTTTAAAATACCATGCAAAAATAATTTCTCGCAGTTATATTTCTTTTATAACTTTTGTAACTCTTTTTTTTTTACTCCCGATTATCTCTCTAACTATAAAAGAATTTAGGTACCATAGTTTGTCTTCATTTCCGTCCTATAATGGAGCGAACTTTTCCTATATCACAATGAATTTATCTGAAATTTACACTAACCATATGTAAGGTTTCATATTAAAAGAAAAATGACAGTATCGATATTTTAGAAAGGGAAGAGAGAGAGAGAGACGTGTATAGATGGGATGTTAAGACTTCTCTTTTTAGGTTTTCTTTTTCTTTCTTTTAATTAAACAATAGAATTAATAATTGAAGAATGGAAGCAAGAATATAAGGCTTAATGCCATTTCATTAAAATGGAAAAAAAAGGAAACAGGCCAAGAATTGAGGAAGAAAGATCCGGTGAAGAGGATGTCGCATGACGGACGCTCCGGAGCATGCAGCACCTGTACAACAACAATACATACATGAATCAGCTATCGGTAATATATTCTCGTTGTTGCTGTCATTGATGTTTAAATCGGCAAGGTCAGAAAATGCAATTCACCAAAACCAACCCAACAAAAATATTCAAACTCAAAATTCAAACTCGTACAACGACTATTATCCTTCATTTCCCATAACTGATTTATTGATTTATTCCGTATTCATTATAGTTTTAAATTTAACAAAAGCATTGATTTTTCAAAATGAAAAAGAAGAAAAAAAAAAAAAAAACATAAAGTTAATGGAAAACAGGAAAGATTAGAAATGTAGAAAAAAAAACTTTTTGTCATTATTTTTTTTTGGAAGCCATTAAACAGTCATCGTACTGTTACTAGAAACATTTTTATGCAAATTAAATAAATCGTTTACAATAACTACTCCGGCAATATGTAAATGTCACATATACACGTGAAATGCGAAACGTTAAAACGTCATTTTTTTTATCACAAAATAGAAGACAAAAAAAGAAAAAAAAAAAAAAAAGGACGGAGGGAGAAGAAAGGAGAAAAGAAATAGTGAAAAATCATGAATAAATCGACGAAATTTCGTACTTTAATAGCAATCATTGATGTGGTCTATTGGTGAAATTCACTATCCCTGAAATCTAGATTACCAGGATTAAAATATCACATCGCCATAATCTAACTGCTTTATTTCGTGGATGGATGTTGATGGAATTTGATCAAAAATCAAATTTTGTGAAACGTATGATAATGGGATTTAATTTCAGGAAGATATAAAAGGAAGAAAAAAAAAAAGAAGCAACTAACTATCACTTACTACCATCAAATACAAACCATTCAATATGAACACATTAATGATGGTAATAGCATAAATTTGATACCTTATATTACAAAATTTCGATTAAAACAATTCGTTTAGCAAAAAGCAGGAAAATAAGCAAAATCAATAAGTAAATAAATAAATCAATAAATAAATAAAAGAATAGAATGGGCAAAGTGCGACAAATGGAGTTATTTGTGAATAGATGAAGAAGAAGAAGTAGAAGGCAAGAAGATGACGGTCACCTCATTGCTTCTTTTACCCTCTCTCTGAGAGAGAAAAAAAATAGGAAAAGAGTTAGAGAAATAAAAGAGGGAGGGATGAAATCCATCACTTTTCAATACTCCTCAGCCAACCTACCTTCTTATAAAGCAGCATGTCATGTTTTTAATGAATGCCATCATTTTTTACAAAGCTTTAGATATTTCGAAATTGCTAGCAAGCTGCATGCATTCATTTCTTACTTTCTATTAATGTGTATGTATAATTTGCAAGATGGAATGTATCATTTGTTAAGCAAGCACGTTTATAGTTTAAAGTTTTGCAAGCAGTACGTGCGAGCATTGCATGTTATAAAATTCTGAAATGTTTAGGGTGAGTAATAGAGAAAGAAGAATATCTTGAGCTTACAGATGGAAGATTTGCGTAAATTACGTGAGTTATTACGTGAGTAGAAACATTGCGCCATAACTGAGTAAATATTATTTTCATTCCAAAACATATTTTACTAATGATATATGAATTCGGAACAAATGAACGATGATCATATAGACTTATAATTAATGAACAACACTGTACAACTTTGTTGTATTCCTTTCTACCAACCTCTTCTTTCTTTTTAGATTTCAAATAATTTTAATAATCAAAATTGAACTTTAACCTTCGCCCTTATCTCACACATATAATAATTATAGTAATAAATAATTTTTATTAATGGTCCAATGAATTAGGTATACATAAAAAAAAAGTATGTTTAGTGAAAGGTAGCAAGAACCATCTATCGTTGTCAAACACACACAGTGAATGAGTTAATAATGGTCATATGGTGTCCATTATGCTTGTTATGCAATTAGTAATTGCTGAATGTAAATTGTGCACAAGAATTAATGGGATGGTCAGCTGACTTTCTAAATCAAATTATTATTATCTCTCTGATCACTAATGTTGAGCATTTTTCAAGAGGAATAAAGAAATTACTTTAAAACATACTAATTTAAATGAGTAAATTCATTTAAATTCAAATGCAAATATTTTAGCAAAGAGGAAAATGAAAGCCGTATATATCTTCTTAAGCTGAAAGTGCACAAGCATTTCAATGAATTATTCACCAATACTTTAAGACAATTGATTAATGAGTTAAGTTATACTTCAAAAATGTATCATTTGAAATTATCCAATTCTTTAATATTATACTTTCTTATTTGAATGATAAAAAAGTAAAAATGATAGCATAGGAAAAGTTACTGTTTCTGTTTTGTTGCATTTGTATGCAAATATTTACGAAATATTTCTTGCTAAAGATTAGTGAATTTAATAAAATATAACAGATAAAAGTACAATACAATATTGTTGATCAAATTACAATTAGGATTCTGTTTCACTACCAGTATAAACATTTCAAACGAAACAAAACAAAACAAAAGAAGAAAAAAAATATGAGAAATCCTCGTCGAACAATAGATATACAACAGCAAGATCGATTTTTAGCAATTCCAGAGATATTTTCAGGATTTGCTGAGTAATCGATAAGATACAAAGTTTTAATGATTTTGACTAAATAGTTCAGCATCACTGAAAAAATGGTGAAAAAAAAAATACAATAATACTTCTTAAAACTTTGTACCACTAACTTTGTCTCAAATTCGGGAATTTTGTTGAGCATAGATGAATTGATTAAGATATATAAATGGAGATGAGATTTTCTATTTGCAAATTATAAAAGGTATGAAACTGAAGCGAGAATGTAGGAAGAGGAAGAAGTTGAAGAGGAAATATTCCAGAACTGAAGAAACAGGTCGATGTGTTAACAGGGACTATTAGTAATATTAGTTGATGAAGCACGTCCTTTGGTACCCCTCCTCTCCTCTGCACCTTTCAATTAATTCATCCATTCATCTATCTATCCAAGTGAACAAATCAACTATCTTTTCTTCTCCCTCTCTTTCTCCTCCGTAATTTTGAGAAAATGCTTTGCTAGTCACTGCTATTCACCAAAATATTAAACTGTGAAGCCATGATTCATAGTGAGGTTGCACGGAGGTAACCATCTGTATTATTGGTATCCAATTAGCTTCATTTATTATTATTATTATTATTAGGTTCTATTTATAAATAAATCTCGTCGTTTTTCTCGTTTTAGCAATCGGAAAACATTAAATTAGATGACTTCGTCAAATATGCGAGGATGAGATGAAAAATTAAAGAGATGATTTAAAATTGACATATTGGTCCAATTTCTGATATTTTTTCTTTTTCTCTTTTTTTTTTTTTTGAAAGATGAAAATTATTAAAATAAGTATTTTAATGTTTTGAACTATGTGTTTGCAGATTCTCCATTTGTATAAAGCTTTGGAAATCATCGTAAATGGACATTTTCATCCAAAAATCCTGCACTAACTTTATCATTAATAAGTTATCATCAATTTTTTATTATTGCTACTTTTTTTTTTTACCCGATTCTAAAATCATTTAAAAATAGCCAATAAAATATACATCTCTTTTTTTTTTTTTTTTTTTTTTTTTTTTGCAGACAGTAAATGTCGATAAAATGAATGGGTAGAATTACACATATCACTGCTAAATGTATTTTAAACATATGCATCCAAGCACATTAAAACATTTCAGGCTATCCGGAAAAAGATACCATTATATCATGTCAGCTGTGGTCAATTGGAGACAACTGTTTGCTTTATCAAATGATTACGATAGAATGACCATTAAGCAATGTAAAACATAGCCGCAATATAAGCGATTAAAAATGTCATTTTCATTTGAAATGAAATTTAATTAGGATAATATCGACATTATCATACGGATCTCTAAGCGAACTCCAGTAACATAGATAGATAAGACATAAAAATAAATAATGCTTATTAATATTTAACGGAAGAGAAAATAATGGGAAATAATAAACAAATTATGCATTATTGTTATTGTTTACATAATGCTTAAAAATTGAAAATATAATCCCAGAGATGGCAAAATGAAGAAGTATGTTTAGTTTAAAGGATAATAATAGAAGAAGAAGCCATGTGGTGTGAAATGAACATCCCAAATTGCTTTTCGTCACAATTATTGATGATGCATAAATGAAGGTTAGACCCGAGATGTAAATTCTGCATAACAACAATTAGCTCTACTCATGCTTCTATACTATATTTTCATCTAGTACCAGCAGTAATTATTATAGCAATAATAAATTGACCAACGATAAGAAGATAAAAGAAGCTATCTTTCAGCAATCATTCATTTCATTCTATATATTTTCAGTACCATTATTAATTGATCATTGATAGATTTCATCACGAATTCATTCCAATTAAAAAGTATTATAACTTTTTACATTTGTTAAAACATACTTTTTATTCCTAAACATCATCGATTTTATTTGAAAAACAAACGAATTAAAATTAAAATTTTTAATTTTGTTTAGACAATTACTTGGTTCTAAATTATTATTTATTGTGAAGCAGTAAAAGCTATAAAAAAAAAAGTCGTAATATTAGGAATGTAATATCTTCACTTATAAGAAATGAAGATAATTAACTGGAAAGTGAATTTCATTCAATGGGTGATATTAATTAGAATTTACGTATAGACACATAATGATAGAATGTCGTCTAAGAATAGTAATGCTAATATTCCTGCATTTAACAAAATCTAACTGCTTGATTAAAATCATTAACAATTTCTCTTGCAGATAGCAATGTGAAATTTATTACTCAAAGGAATATAGTGCAAAAAAATTCAATAGTAACATTTCAAAAAGTTATGACAATTCTACAAATTTTATTTTATAAGAAATGTTTTTTCTTTTCTTTTATGTAAATTCTATGTTGATTAAAAAAACATATCCAAAATTTTATTTTACAAAAAAAAAAAACATGAAATTTAGAGAAGCGTAATTTTTGATTTGAAGTTTTCTTTTTTTAAACGACAGATTGCATAAAGCGAAGAAAAAAAGCCAACGGACATCAACCTATTAATTTGATTTCGGCATTTTCAAACATTTAAATTATTTGCAATAAATAAAAAGACTGCTAGTAGCTGATTATATTTTTTGGAAATTTTTCAAAAATGATTGAAATAGATAAAATGTATGTATATACAACTGAGCATTCTGACCTATCAACTAAATTCTCATTTCAAAAATATCAATTTTATTTTGAAATTAATTCTAGGAAACCCAATTGGTTTTTTAAGCGGTTTTTGCAAATATGCAAACGAACATAGTGTGATTTTGCATTTTGATAAGATAATTAAGTCTGATAACTTTGGAGAGTGAAAAAATCACGCAGTAGACTGAAATAAATATTGACAGGAGTTATCGAACCAATAGATCACATAGAAAATAAAATTTAAATCTCTCAAAATTATTAATTCACTAACAAAAGAGATTCCACTACAATACAAATTAATATAAAGGTAAAACAAGAGCAAATTAATGAAGTGTGATTTTCATTTTTCTTTCTACAATTACTAAATTTGAATTTTGTTTATATTAGTGTAATGTTGAAATAACTAACATTAAAAGTATTATTTCCATCACATAAAATTTCTATAGACAACAAAATAAATCACAAACTTATAATCCTAAAAAAAAAGATCTCTGGATAGAATCAAACAGGAATTGTTCTACTGCATTTCAAAAGTCTACCACAAATACAGCAATTTTTTATAGTAATCAATAAATTAAATGTATAAAATTGATGGAGAGATAAATTAATTAAAAATGATAATTGAGAACCGAACACAAACATTTTTTTATGATACCTTTTACGTAACATTCCAAAACAGCAGTACTTCTATTCGTTGGGATCACAGTAATAAAAATTCTGTAGATTTTATCACCAAAAAAGAAAAAAAAAAATACGACAACAATAATTTATACTAATAATAGTAATAGTAATAATTGGTAATAATAGTAATAATAATAATAAATAAACAAATGAATTGGTAAAGGGAGGATAAGAAGATTTAAAATGTGCATTACATTAGACAAATTAAACTGCATGATTTGATGAAAGCTAAGACAACCATGAAGCAAATAAGGGAGTACTTGAAAAAGCACACACATATTTTCTCTTCCTGTTCAACTAGGGCGACAGTATACTTACCAAATCATATTTGTCAGCATTTATATCAACCGCATGCTGTCACCACTACAACAATTTCTTCATATATCATTCATTTTATCTCGGAATTATGAATTTTCATAAATTTAGATTTTAAAAAAATAAAAATATTTGAAAAACAGTATTCATTACATTATCTAGAGCGATTGAGAAGTGATAATAAATTTTCAGTTAAATTTTGTTAATAAAATTAAATTCAGAAATGACATTTAATAACGGTAATTATCATATATCAACAATATATCAGTAGTAATATCGAAACACGAAAGATTCATTTTCATTTTTTCTTAAATTAGAAAGCTTCACTTTTACTCTCTCTCTCTCTTTCTCTTCCTCCTCGTTTATTTTTTTTTTTTCTTTTTTAATTTATACAATGTCTCTCAAAAGTAAACCAAAATATATGCAATGCAGTAAATGAATGAAAGAAAACGGATAATATATTATATAAACTGCAGTGGTGAGATGTTAATAAATTCTAATCTCATAATGCATTTCTCAATTGTGAAAGTTAAAAAAAAAAAAAAAAATGAATAGGAAAGACTTTTAAGACTAAACTCGGATGAAAAATGATAGGATGAATGGAACGGATAGACCAATGGCAAAAAAGATGAATAAGATGAGAAGGAATATAAATACGAAATACGAATTGATCCGCTTCAATTACCCCTTACACATAAATATTTTAAAGAGTGGAAAAAAAAATTTTTTTATTTCATCAAATTATTTCTTTGTTAAGTAAAATTAAGTACATTTTTGAATTAGTCCAACAGATAATAGATATGATTATGGATCACTGATTAAGATTAAGATTATCAACGAAAAAATTGATGCATGCATATGAATGTATATTATTGAGTTACATGATTAAATCGTTATATAATAAGTATTTTTATGAATACGAAAAAGGTTAAAGTAATTGAAATATGAAATGAAAAGAAGTTAGGTAAACAAAAAGAAAAAAAAAAAAAAAAAGGAAAAGAAAAGAGAAATTTTATAGCTGAAAATCATCGATCGATGTAAAATGTTAAATAGGTTAAATAAGGATGAAAAAAAGTTCAAAAAAAAAAAAAAAAAATGAGATAACTCTATAACTATCTCCATTGGCAACAAAAAAAAAAAAGGAAAAGAAAAAGGAAATCCTACTTTCTGAATATGTCAAATCCGGAAAAAAATTTTTTTTTTTGTCATTAACACAATATTGAATGGATATGTATGTGTGTACACATACAATATTCTGCTGTTGCTGCTGCTTCTATCCAACTTGACGATGACAACTCGTAGACCTCTTTCTATGTGTCCCATTGTAACTCATACATACACAAACATGCACACACATACATACACACACACACACACATACATACATACACATACATTCATACGCATGTATGTATCGCTGAAATATCAAATAAGAAATGACCGACCGTTTGGATGTTTGCGAAGAGAGATAGTGAAGTGGACAATGTGACAAATGATAATGCAGTATGCAAATTTATGAGATTTTGTTTAAATACGGATGAGAAGTGGTAGAAGAGAAAGGACTGTAAAACAAACAGATAGAAAACTTAAGTAATATTATTTGTTTAAAAAAGAAAAAAAAAATTACTTAGTAAGAAGTGGGATAAGTGAGAGAGAGAGAGAAAGAAAGAGAGAGGGAGAGCAAAAATTCAGTTGCATAGACGTTCCGGTAGATTTTTTTTTTTTTTTACCGGAATGAAGGAAAAGCTTTTTTTAATAGATTGTTAAGCGAATTTCATCTGATCTTATTTGTCTCCTTTCCATATATACCGATTTATTTATTTATCTTTCAAAATGAATTTCTTCGTTTTGGTTACTTCCTTATCTCCGACTTTTTTCTTTGACCTTTTACCCCTAGCTTTTCTTTTTTTTTTTTTAAGAACGATAGATGAGAGGATATAATTAATGACATTGTCATTGATAATACACGCACAGCAAGCAGCAGCAGCATTTGATTTTCTTCTCTGTCCACAATCATTAGGATCAGCAATCAGTTTAATAGCATTAAAACAGGACAATTGAACCCTTACATTTCTTCCTGTCCCTCTAACCAAACACAATTCCGCTCCGCTCTCTTTCCATTTCAGCTTCAATTATCTCAAATCATTGTTTCTATTTTCATTTCTGATTGCTTATTTCAGCTCCCTTATTTGTTTATATAAAACGAAATAAATCAAGATTTTCTGTAAATGTAAGGATAATTTTCATGAAATCATTTCCTATGTTAAAAAAAAAAAAAAAAAAAAGAAGAGGAAAAAATAATAAGGATAAAAAATGAATCGTGGTTTGTTTGTTTGTTTGTTTTGTTTTTTTTTTGCTGGGAAAATTAACCAAAGATTATTTGAGATATAAGACTTGAAATTATTTTAACTGTTACAATCTATGAATATATTCTTATTTTGTGTGAAAGAATATAATTATTCAATAAAATAGGAAAATAAATTTTCTTTCTGTCGGATGACCGAAAGAAAAATTTGCTTAATCTTTTTTGGATAAGAAAACGGTACAACTGGTGAATGAGAAAGTTTTGTTCTGGTGAAAATCACAACAATAATAAATTGCTGCTGTCCGTGATATTGACGGATTAGACTTCGGCCTGTTCAAGATTGTATTTTATTGTAACAGCAATAAATGTTACTATATCAGTTCAGTTTTTTTTTTTTTTTTTTTTCCTAATATCATCCTTTTTCCTTTGCCAATGCTAATCCAGGTGAATCTTAATCAATCCTGGATTACAAAAAATTGCTACAAAAAGTACAAAAGAAGCGAGGAATACCTTTAGTTCAATCAGTAATAATTCACCAGAAATCCGCATTTGTTTATTAATAATTAATTATGAAAATGATTAATGATTGAGGAGTGAAAGGTAAAAAAAGAGACAGCGCAAAAAATTACTACCCATTTACTGTATGCATGCATCCTTTCTTGCATCGCTGTTATCACTTAGGACTTATTTTCAAAATATCAAAAAATAATCTCTCTCTTGGGATTCCTGTCATGATTTCATTTTTTCATTAGTGATTCCTTTTTTTATCCTTTCTGTTATTTTTATCATTGATATACAACGATGCTTCAATGAAGTTTTTAGTGATAAATAACAAAAGATAAATATGTTAACCACTCTTTTTAAAATACATTTACGCCTTGCTTCTTACTTACATACCAAGATTCCCGCAAGCAAAGGTGCTATTTGTCAGAAATATCACTCTCGAATTATTATCTAAAAGAATGGAAGAGAAGAAATCGTATCGTTTGTCATTTTTTATCAATGAATTGAGTTAAAAGAATTGTATGGCAAACTTCACATTAAATAGGTTATTTGAATATAGAACAAACTGGATCAAATTATCAATGCAATATATTTATCATTTGCGTATTTTCCAATGATTCATGCACACATATTGTATTTAATTATAATTGACCCATTTACTTAATAAATGAAAATACTTCAATATTTTATATAATGATAGAATAGAAATTGAAAGACAATGATGAAATAAGAAGAAAACTAATCATATCGAATTGCTTGTCGCATGAATGTCTCCTGGTTGCATAATTTATATGCAAATTAAAATTGTCAATTGTGCTATTTAGGATTCATTACTTTATGATATTCAATAGACATAAATTCTTCGGTTGCTATAGATATCATTTATGCAGTGCGAATATTTGCATTAAATAAAGTTACATACTCAGTTAAATGGTAAGACAATGACTAGAAGGAAATAACTTCAAAAGGATGGCAATATGGGAGGAAATTGATATTTATTAACTGTATGATAAGACCGATCGTATGAGCAAATGATAAGAAACATTACTGATATCATTGTCGTTTCAGTTAAAAAAGTATATATTTATCATTCAGAACTAATTCTTAAATTTCGGTTACAGCTATAAATAAATGAATAAATGTTATAATTCGTAACAAAAAGAAGAAAAAAAAATACCTGCTGATAAACTTTCTGATCAAATAACAAAATACTATCGGTTGCTGAACTTTCGCATTATTCAGGAAAAAAAAGAAAAAAAAAAAAAAAAAAACGAAAACTGTAAATTGCATAAAAATAAAATGCGTGAAAAAAGCATTAAATATATAGGTATATGTATAATAATTGGCAGGTTATTTACTATTTACTTCCATATTTTATCTTTATCGAAGATCAGTTAATTCATTCAGTAATTGCTAACAGTTGAGGCGATAGTAATACCATCAAACAGCTGTTCGATCATATTGAAACACATCGATAAACATAGTAAATCCGAAACAACCAATACTATTATAACCAAACATATCACCTTCCATCTTTTGAAACGTCTAAGTTGGCACAACAACAACAGCTACATCATAAATACCGCTATTAACAATAATAATAATTAATATTATAATTATTATTACTATTGTTGTTATTATGATATCAACATTAACAGCTCATATTGCAGTAAACATTGCTTATGTAAGGCTCGAATTAAAAATCTTTTTTCGTCAAAGTTTATTTTGACCTTATTAAACCAATAAGGCATTATTTGCAACATTATTAGGTTCGAAGTTTGAGAAAACTATTGATTTTAATTTCATTAAGAAAGACTCCAAGAAGTATAGCAATAATTTTCTTTTTTTCATATTTTGTATTAACTATTAATGATTGTTTATGCCTGTTATACAATATTTTAAATATTACAGATTCCAATTTTTTAGGTTTATAGTTTAACTAGTGCAATACTTAGAGAGAAAATCAATTAACAGTAATATTTTTCATCCTAGCAATTAATGATCATTCATATGTTATTCAAAATCAATAAGCTGTAGGGGCTGTAGGATAATACTACAGTGAGTTATTCTAATCATCAAAACTAGAATTTCATGTAAAATTTAAACTTCTAAAATAATCACTTTAGTATTATATTACTACACAATACATTACACATTTAAGGGATAGAAAAGATAGAAAGTTTAAAGAAAGAGTTATGGATAAATTGATTTTTGCATATTGCATATAAGATTATTAAACTAATTTACTTGTCATTCAAAAAAGAAAGAAAAGAAAGAACAGAATTGCAGCTTAATCATCAAACTATTCGATTTGATGGCACTTTCATAAACGGATAATGAAATCCGACTGTCATAAAACTTGCATTTCATTTTATTGTGAGAAAATTAAAGTTCCTTTGTATTATTAAATTATCCAAATGGTTGTTAGAAAATTTTGCAACCAAAAGTAACATAGTGTGAACTGAATAGTTATAAGGAAATTTTGTCATTAAATGCAATATACTACGATATAAGTGATTATATATGATTATGATTATAATTACCTAGCATACAGATTGCAAATAATTCAAAATTTTTATAATCGGAAACGATTAGATGTAAAAAATAAAGAATGTATAAATGACATGAAGAAGTTTTTTCTTCATAGATTAAATTTTTGTTTAATTCACTTTATTGCATTTAATGCTTTGATGGTGTAAATTTGTCGATAGTGTCATAGATTGATAATATCAATGAATCAGGGTGATCTTTCTTAATATTATCAGTTATATCATCTTTATTCCACTCTCTCTCTTTCTCTCTTCTTTCGAAAGATTCATCAAGCAACAGTGATTGCTTACTTGTACTTGCTTTCAAAAAATTTCAAAATAATCATTGGTTTGATAAATGATGCGTTTAGCATTTTGTTGACATCAAATATGATAAGAAGAGCTTAAGATAATAGTAATGAATAAATAATACACTTTGTGATGTATTGTTATATGCAAAAAATTGAAAACAAATAAAAAATGTTCAGCTTTTTTTAATTTTTTTTTTCTTTTTTCGTTTTATTTTTCAGCCTATCATTTTGATCACTTCAACATTTTGATTAGATGAATTGCTTGAATGGAAAACAAAAACAAAAAAAAAAAAAAAAAAAAAAGAATCTATGTAATGAAAGTGTTTTGAACAATTTATAATCTATTTCAGAAGTTAACCAGTCCATCATCTTTCGTCTATTTCCGGACATTTCATCCGTCTGCATTTAGTATCATCCGATACTTCTTCTTTCTATTTTTTTTTTTTCTTTCATTTCGATATCATTTGACTTCTTTATTCTTTGTTATTTTTGTCTCTTTTATTTATAACTGCTTATACAAAGCTTATGCAAAGTTTTAAATTGTCATTTGTTTACAGTATACAATTTCAGGCGCTGTTAATTTTTATCGTTCCGGATAATGTTGCATAGCTTTTCTTTTTCCTTTTAATTTTACTTTTTTTTTTTTTTTTTTTTTATGTTTGCTCTGAATAAATGAATAAACTGTTGCGAAATTTTGTTTATAATAAAAACTTTTCCCTTTTTAATTTAATCTAATTTTTAAACTTTAAAGAATGAAAAATGGAATTAATTTGAAAATGTATTTTCTCTTCTTATTTTTAACAAATTCTCACGTCATTTACAGCAATTTCTTTTAAATGTTACTAAACGAGGATGAAATTTCGAAAAAAAATATTGGCTTCTAATTATTCCATTCACCATATTTTCTACGAATATTTTTAATACAATAAATAGCGATGCACAAACATATATACATGCACAAACACAGAGATACCTCAAAAATAAAAGAAATTTCTATATTTTTAGCTGAAGAACAATTCATATTGAATTGCGCATTAAAAAATGATTCGCTGTATTTCTTTGATGAAAATGTATCTGAGACAAAAGTGCACTCTTGCTACTATCTTCAAATTTATTTCTTTGTTTTACTCTTACCTAATAGAATGATAATTTTAGAATAACCGACTTTTGTAATTTGCTCATAACAGTTTATCACTAACTTATTGATGTTATCCATATCAGTAGTTTGATAATTTCATAATATTATTGATTATGACTTCATTAATAATAATAAAAAGGAAAAAAAAAAAAAGTAGAGGAGGCACAGCTGTGATATTAATTAATTGTATTGTTTTTATTGGTCACAAAAATTTACTACTTTTTTGGATGAAAATAAAAATATAAGTGAGAGAAGAAAAGGAAAAGCAGTGACATTGTTCAAATGACATTGGTAAGCAGATGTTCATGCAGACAGTGCTGAATTTTAAATAAATGTAAAAACGGAACGAAATTCCCAGTCTTTTTTTTTTTTTTTTTCTTCCTTTTTCCCCTTTCTCTCTCTTTATTTCTCTTTCCTTATTTTCTTTTTACCAATTTTTCCTATCGTTTCTTCAGCTTTTATTCCTTTTCACAACTCTTTTTCCAGCATTAATACATTCTAATTTTTCTTTCCTTTTTTTTTTTGCTAGCATACCTTATATGCTAACTATTGACCACACCCAATTTAATTTGTATAAGATGAAAATTTGCTACACCGTTAGTTATGGATGAAGTAATTTATGATACTTTTACCTTATCATTAATTGTTTCTTTTCTTCTTGTTGGCAGTCAATAAAATCTGAGAAAAATTTCCCCTTTTTTCTTTTTTTTTCTTTTTTTCTTTGTTGAAAATCAAAAATTTTCCTGATATATATGATGAATATTTGATGATACCAATATTGTTAGTATGTATCTTCGATAAGTATATCTAATTGAAATTACTGTTATCTTAGTGAGATATACTTAATTCAGCAAAGTATTATGACTGGACTAGAAAGATCAAGCTAATTTGTCCTGAAAAAATGAATGCTATTATATTAAAATATTAAATAGTAGTGGTAATATTGTTGATGTTTCTCGTATTGTGCTTAATGATGCGATTAGTGATTTTTATATAATTTAAGAGCTTTTTGATCAATGATTCTTTAATTAAATCACTTAACTGGATGCATTCAAAACGTTCATATAACAATATTACTCTTCTTTTTATATTGCATAAAATTATTAAATAAATCTCGACATATTGCTATTTTCATCCATTCTTTCCATTATCTAAAGGAAAAAAGCAATAAACAAAATGCAGGAATACATGCATGCATTTATGCATTAGCAAGGATAACTTTAGCGAAAGTTAGAAAGCAGAAAAATGATTAAATTTTCAATTGAATTTTTACGCAATTTAAGAATTTCTTGATCAATAGCAAGCTGTAAGATTCTCATTTAATTTACTGTTTTCCTATATATAACAAAACAAGAGAAAAAGAAATTGTGATAATTTTTCAACTTATCAATTTAATACTACTGATTTCTAAAATTGATACACACAATTTATTTACGTATGTAAATTTTTTTGTAAAAATTTAATTATAAAAAAAGAAAAAATAATAACAAACAGAAACAAAATTTCATTCATTTCGTATTAGAAGAAAAAAAAAAAGGACAAAAACAAAAATAAAACAAACCTCGCACATTATTTAGAATAATTTAAGACAAAAAATTTACGATTTTTTCTTCGTTTTGAATTATTTCTGCATGATTTTTTTTCCCTTTTTTTTTTTGCAAAGTTAAAATGAATTTCTTCACACTTTATTGCTATTTTCTTCACTTGAATAAAATTAAGAATATAACGATTTAATTTGTTCACAAAGTTTAATATTTTCTTTATTATATCTTTTAAACTGATAATTGTTTCGCTGGATTTTATTCTTTCGTTTTCAATATTTGATATCACTAATTTCTTTTTCCCTTCTGTTTAGAAAACCAAAAAAAAGTAAGTAAATAATAGTTATAATATCTAACAAATAAATACATTATTGCGTTGATATATTAATGAAAATAATAGCTTCTCTTATTCAGTAATTCATTAAAATGTTAACAAATTAAGTAAAAAGTAAAGCATTTCGTGGAGATTAGATTTTGAGAAATAACTGTCAAATTTAAGAAAAACAGTTATTATAAAAACACCAGTGAGTTGTAAAATAGTGAGGTTTATGAAGTTTAATAAAAAAGAACATGCGAAGTTTTATGCTATCACATGTAGTAAATGCTAAAAGTAATTAACAAATTATTGTAATGATAAATAATTATCCAGGTGAATTTTAAGTTGCAAATATGCTGGAGGTTTAGCAGGCGCAAATATTATAGTACATCGTCATAACAACAATTTAAAAAAGAACAGAGGAAGTGGATAAAAGGAAAAAAATTCCTTACAACCTATCAAGCTTTTATCATATCATTTGATTGAATTATACCTATTTTTTAAGAAAATTCTCAGAAAAGTGTGAGATTGAAAGGAAAAAAAAATAATTAATATCATTTTAAATAATCAATAGTCTTTTTACATCGTTTCAAAAGCAATATATATATATTCGTTGTGAAACATCTTTTTCCAATGAAAAAGCTAAATTGAAAGATACTTTTGAACGAACTAAATTATTAAAAAGTGAGGAAGAGTAAGTACACAAAATAATTAGTGGTAATGCAAGATTCTTGCATATATTATGAATTAGATTGATCAAATTTACATTAAGTCTCTTTCTATATTGCTCATTTCGTATTATTCATTCTTTACTAATTGCTTATTACCATGAATACAGAGAAAAAAATAATCATTATTGAACCATGCAATTATAACGATAGAGATTGACTTAGTAATCTAATTTGTTCGACTGTTTGTTTTCGAAATACATTTTAAGATATATGTTTGAACTTTTTTCAGTGTAAATTTGTGGAAATTTGAAAGAAAAACATTCAGAAACTTGAAAATATATTGAAAGAATTTTCGGTATTACTTGTTTTTTGTATTACTTTTAACATTTTAACATTGCTAAATCTTAATTAATATTTTAGTAGAGTGAAAATTGATAATTTATCATAAATGTATTTTCATCATTTTTTTTTTGTCACATAACTACTATTCTGAATTAATTTAATAACTTTAATGCTTTTTTAAAACAATTTCGTTACGAATCAAAGAATTCTTTCCTTTTTCAGTCAAATAAAATATTTTAAACCAAACATTCCATTACTTATAATTATTTGATCTGAAAATTTATTTGATTTCAAAAAAAAAAAAAAAAAAGCTAGTTGACATATTTTGATCCCATTGTTTAATTTCAGTATATAGGTTAAGATAATAATTTCACCTAAAAAAAAAAATTATCCAATGAATGGTTGGTTATACTTGATTAGTTAATTTCAACGAACGTTATGTTACCAATCGTTAAATCATTTTTAATAATTCATAAATGAACGATTATGACTAATTTTAGGTTAAAAATAATCTATCTAAATTATTCATGTAAAAAATTAATTTGGATTTTATGCATTATATAGTTTTAGACACAGTACATTTCATGTTTTAGAATTCTTGTTCAATTTATAGGAATGAAATGAATCATACAAATGAATAACATAAATGAGTACCACTGTAACATCATTGGAAATGCGCCTGCTCCACAGATGCGAGATTGCATTTGGCCAAAAAATACAATTGAGCGATTGTTTAAGTAACTTGGCAACATTAGTAGCATTCGAGAAGCAAGGAATACAACAATGTCCCGCGAATCTTTCATGTCTGTTATTTGTTCCTTTAAATTCTGTAATTTCTATTTGAAATACCATTTTCTATTAAATTTATCATATGAGATTTTTTTTTTTTTCTATTAACAATTAATGAGCAATGAAAAAAAAAAGTAAAATCATTTTGCATTATACAATGGTAGGGTTAAAATTGCATTTGTTATTATTGAAATAAATGGGATTCAATAGAATTCATTCAACAATATTCTGAAAAAGAAACAAAATTCTCATAAGTCAATAAAATTACTAATTCATAATCTTCACTGCCAACTTTCGTCACAAAGTTATACTTATTTATTTTTCCGTTATCAGGTAATTTGTATCCAAAAAATCAAAAACGAAATTTAAATTCCAAATTTTATTTAAATTTTAGTCCCACAATATATTCATAACAGTGGTTATGACAGTGCTTGCGGTCGAGTGGAAAGGCAAATCAATCAATTCGTAATGCCAATGCTGCAGTTATTATGTCTTTCCGGAAATATTCTAAATTTGCTCATCTATCGATTACCTTACTTTCAAGGCAGCACATCAGTTCATTTCCTGAAAGTAAAAGCTTACGCTAATTTGGTGTTCGTTGAATCCAGAGTTCTTGAGGTTAGTTTTCAGTGTTTTTTTTTTTTTTCAAAATAATACTGCAATAATTGAACTTTTAACTTTTTGCTTTGCACAATTCCAATTCCCTCAAACTTTAAATATGCAAAATTTTGGCGATTAACTTTCTCACTTTTTAACTTTTCAAGTTTTTTTTTAACGTTTCAAACTATTGTAAAAAGAATTTAAAACAATTTTTGCAAGGTGATACATGCGTGGAATGTGCATGCTAATCCTGCATTTGAAACATTTTATTGGTACACGAAACCATATGTCATTACAATGGCTAGCATAAGCGGTACAGTATCCACATGGTTCGTCATGTTTAATAATTCATATTCATTTTTCAAAGGATTAAATTTAGATTTCAAGTTAAAGTGACAGTCATACATAAAGACATTTATAGCAACATCCTGTGTTAGTATGAAACTATAATTAATATTAAACTACTAGTTATTTTTAATAGTTACATCCTTCTTTTTTTTTTTTTTTGAAATATTGAAGTCTGTTTTATAATTTGATTACATTGCAAAAAAATCTCAAATCTCAGTCCTACAATGTTTTCTTCAACAGCACCGTTACAAAAATATCAAACCGTTTAATTTCAGGATGACATTAGTGATAACAATTGAAACGGTGCTCTGTGTATTATTACCATTTTATTTTCGTCAAATTTGCACAAAACGATTAAGTTTGATAATACTATTTTGCTTCGTGCTATGCAGCATTTTCTTGCATATACCATTTATATTCAGTCAAACAGTTATCAGCAGCCCGATATTAAAGGAATTGGAAAATCGACAATATAATAGGTTCTTGAAAAAAAAATAAGGAGAAAAAAAATATTTCTATTTATATTTAATTGTTTAATTGATCTATTCTAATCCATTTCATATATCATTTTAATCAAACTGAAAATTTTTATCAGATGCTATTGGATCACAAATCAATATTTTATGGAAACGTATAGGGAACCATTTTATGAGTACATACAAAAAACATATTATTGGTTGCAAATAACACTATCTATTCTTATCCCAAATATTGCTATGCTGATATGCTCTGTATTAATCGTCGCGCAATTTAGTTTCAAGGTATTTTTACATAAGCATTTCATACATTATGTTTATTAATACACTGTAGATTACATACCGTAAACTACACACCGTACTACAAACTATAGTCAAATCAGTCATTTTTCATTTATTCGATGTGAAACGAATTATACACTAATATGTAAATTAAATTTTCGAGTATACAAAAGTGATGCATGGAAAATTATTAATTAGTGTTCCAGAATCACAACGAATCATTTAGTCAACGACGAAAATGTGTGATTAGGATGACAGTTGCGACAACACTGTCACATCTTTTACTGGAAGGACCGGCACTATTAACATTTGCTGCTGTTGCAAGAAAAGGTTATTTGCATAGTTTAAATTTCTGGAAGAAGGAAAGGTTTCCTAATCGTTAATTTACATATCAATAAATTTACGAAATGTTACTCATAATTCGAATTTTTATCCTTTTTTTTTTTCTCCATTTGAAATATTAAAATTAACAATTTTAAAATTCACTTTATTCTAAAAAAAAAAAAAGTTTAGATTTTGAAAAGTATTTTCAATGAAAATAAAATTCAAAATTAACATGTGCTAAACAATTGAAGAGTTGTTAAAATAATTAATAATAGGAATTGTTGTATTTGTTCAAAAATAAATCTTTTCTTTTATAGGTGCGAATAGTTCAGATCATGGCAATAATATTTGTATATTAGCACATGGTAATAATTTACTATCAGTAATTAATGCTGCAACGCCATTTTTTGTGTTTCTTGCATTTAACGAGCAATTCCGTCGTATGTCATTAGTATTCATACAAGTTCACTTCGTACCACGACGATTTATGAAGAAAACATCGGTGCCACCGCATAAGCTACATGGTATTAGTTCATCCGTAAAACTGATCAATAATGCCAGTTCATTTCCAAGCAATTATACACATTTGTAGAATAAATAATACATACATCTTTACCCTTTATTAAATGCGCTTTTTTTTTTTTTTTTTTTTTTATTCATTTACTAAAAAAGACATTATTTGTATAGTAATTATAATTGATTTGCCTTTCAGTTTGTTTATTCATTTATTTTTTCAAATTGTAAGTAAAAATTCCATTATTTATTACTTTTACGAAGTTCGTATTTTGTTACTTTGCAATGGAAAAAATGAGGCAATAAGTAAAAGAATAATAAATTATTCTTAAAGAACTATTTCAGCATATAACATAATGTGTCATAGTAACTGAGTGAACAAAATAAAAAAGAGAAGAGAATTTTTTATATTTTTTTGAAAGCAATTTCCTTAGCAGCAATTGTCATTCGTTTTCTCTTTCTTTTTCAAAATTTCATTATTTCGCCGTTTGATTATCTTTTCTTTGATCTACTAATAGGAATTCTTTTTTCTTCTTTTTTTTTTTTCTTGACATCTTCATTTTAATGGAATCAATTAGTTCAACAAAAGATCATTTGTTTATTTTTGTTTGTTCTTCGTATTTGTTACATTCATATAAACAGCTTTTGATCTCATCGCTCATGATTACCCCATATCTACTTTTTTTTTTTTCTTTTTGTAGCTTTTTACATATCTATTCTACGGTTAGTAGGAATGACAAAATTCTTACATGACAAAATCAATAGATTCAATTCAATTTGTATTTTTAGATTTTTGGTATAAATTTACTTAATACATCCAAGCATGTTACAAAAAACTTCATGCAAAAATTATTATGGCATAAAAGATTGCATAGATTATAACTATGCATCTTAAGGCACTAAATGAATTTGTCAAATTACTTTGATATAGTTTATATAGGACAGAAAATTTCTGTTATTAATAGGAATCATTACAAATATAGATATAAATGCTTATGCATAAATCGATGCTTATTTCTATACTTTCTCATACTTCTATTATTTCTTTTTCTATCTAAATTGTTAAAATTCTTGTTCTATAATAGTTGTTGCACTATAGCATAGAAGTTATTCTTTAATAAACAAAAAAAAAAAGAATGAACTGCTATTAGTGTGATCAAAATAATCAAAAAAAAAAAAAAAAAATGATTCTCACTTGATAAATGGACAATTGCTAAATTAACTCAGGATAATATTGTTGCAAAACTAACTAATGATAAATGTTGAACAAATCTTTAATCGTTAATAATTATATTATTAAAAATGAATGAACAAAATTAAAATATAAAAAGCACCAGACAAAGTTAGTGATAAAGCAATGATCAGATGAATTCATCACATTAACTTAACTTAAAAATTAGTTTAATCTTACTACTTCTCTTTTAGACCTCAAAAAAAATTTTTTTCTTTTTAATATTTTTTGACGAAACTATATTTGAAAATATTGTCTCCTATCATTCATATACCTCTTACTATATAGTGAATTTTATTTTTCATGGAAATAATAGGCAACACATAGACTATATGCATTAAGCATAAATCATATTTGATAGTAATTTAATGTTTCCACTCAAAACTCTTTATAAGGCAAGAATTTGCCCGATAATACAAGTGATACCCGATCACCTTGTTCATTTTTTTCACGTGCAACAGTTAGGTTAAAATCAATTGCACTCATTATACCATCACCAAATTCCTCCACAATTAGCTCCTTAATTGTAGGTCCATACACTGCTATCACCTTAATATTTTATCAGAAATTAATTTTATCATATGATCATTTAATTCTTTCTTTCTGTCATACTACAAAAAATCTTTAACTTCTACTACTTCTCATATAGATTTCCCTATTAAAATTAACAGGGTATGTACTGATATAAGAATGACCCATTAAGCATTTATCAGAATGATAATGAAATTTCGTTCAAATCACTTCTCTTAGTACCTCCCAGTCTCCTCTAGCAATAACATATGGAATGGCCAAAATTTTTTTTTCCTTTATAAGTAAATAAATTTGTGAGTAAAGAAGTAAGTATATTTTGTTAGGAAAAATGTGAAATAACCTCATGTAATCGATAAAGAATTGGATCGGAGGGAATTCCCGGTGTCCCCTTCTGAGGAACTGTTTGAAGCCATAAGAGAGCACTTTCCGGCAAATCAAATATCTCGGCAACTTTTTCTGCCTGTTCCTTCGACATGACCATTTGACCTAAGCATGCTGCAGTTGTCCATTCTTTGCTTTTGCCAATTTTCTCCGCTACTGATTTCCATGTGACACCTTTTTGAACTTTTGTTGCCAAAATAAGATTTGTTACGTCCTGTCGAGATTTCATCACTTCGACAGAGATAATTCTAGAAAATATGGAAAATACCACTTAAATAAAAAGGAAGACAATATATTTGTAAGCTGAAATTTACGCTTAAGGCCAAATTGATTCTGAACTGCGCTTATAAAAACTGCATTACTATTTGAAATTTTTTAAGTACTTCACCTATCGTTTGGTGCTACCCAGATTGAAATTTCTAGTGTCAATTTAAAAAATAGAGTTTTTGGATGAAAAATCATTTTTGCTATGTTAAAAATTAAAACTGACGAATAATCATCGTATATTTTCACGTAATTGCAAGCAAAATAAATGATTAAGTAAAAATCATTCAAATTTTTTTTTTTTTTTTACACAGCTATAATAAAAACTAAATTCAAAAAGCGAAAACGCAAAACAAAAACTGATAATAATAATGAAAGTGAAACAAATATATGGATAATAAATAGCATACTAAATACTCAAGTGAAATCAATTACCCGGATCCTTCCAGAACATTTGCAATGCTACGTCTCATTCTTTTAGCAAAGTTGATGTGAAATTTAATGGGTGACGATTTAGCAACAGGGAACAATAAGCAGAGCAGAGAGGAAGCGCTAGAGTAAAATGAAATTCACAAATGAGCAATTTTTGTGAGATGGATTGGATATATTTTAAAAGAGCAAGATATTTTTGTGTAAAGTAAAAGGAGATTGAAAGGAAATGAATTTTAAGAAGTTGTTTGCTACTGATTGAAATGTTTTTGAAAATTTTTTTTTTTTCTTATAATTCGAATTTTGAAATGATAACTAATATTGACAATAATAATGCTAGTTGAGATTAGAAATGAAAGGTAATGAAAATAATATGTGATGTAAGCAAAATTTAAAATAACAATAATAAGTTATTGTCGATGCTTTCTTGTTAAATCATCAAAAAAAAAAAAAAAAGGAAAAGGGAAAAGGAAAAGGAAAAAGGAAAAAAAGAAAAAAGAAAAGAAACATTAATGGTGAAAAGAGAAGATTGTTAATCATTTAGAAATATTTAAAAAAATAAATCATTTCTGCTTTAGGTTCTATTAATCTTCGCTGTTTTTATTTAAAAGAGTAATTAAGGAAGCATCAAAATAACAAACATAAATAACATTCATTACTAAAATGTTCCCAAGAAACGGATTTATATCCGTTTCTTTCGTACCACTGCCACATCACTGAATGTAATAAAAAGAAAATCAACTCATTTCTATTCCTGAGTGGCAAATTAATTTTTCAAAAAATAATAAACTGCTCATTATGCCATATGATTGATTTCATTTAAAAAAAAACGAAAACACTTAATACTTTTCCCAGTTATTAAAGCTGAAATTCATTATTGATAGGAAAAAAGTAAAGGATGCAAACATTTTACGATTTCTCATTAAGAAATTTCAATGGATAAGTCTTTAATATCTTATACGAAGTGCATTTGCGTGAGAAGTTAATAAGTGATATTTACCTGATATTGCTACTACTACTACTACTACAAAGATATTAAATGCATTATTAAAATTAAAATAACAGCTAGAAATCATGTTATGGATTAGTGAATAAGAATTGAATGATAGAGAAAATGAATTTTTTTTTCAAAAGGGTTAACTTTAACAATTGAACATACATCAAATGATCAAATCTAATATTTACTTGAATACGCATCTAAGTCATCTAAGTCAAGCATCTAAGTCATCTAAGTCAAATACTCACTTGATACTCTTAAGTGAGATACACACTTGAAAACGTCAAATGACTAAATTTTTTCTTAGTCTGAACGCATCAGATGATTAAATGTAAAAAAAAATTTTGATAAGTAAGAATACATGCAACAAATCAATCTACCAGAGCTTTTTCATCTGAACGCATATGATTCATCTTTTAAAGCAAAATAACGTAAGTGTATAACTTAAGAGTTATAGTTAGGTTTTTGTTAGGTGTAAAATGACTTGCTTGATTACTGTTCTTCGATTTCTTTACATCAAATATTTTCTTTTTTTTCGTCTTTTTGTCCTTCTGCAATTTTCAGATTGCACTATTCTTCTTTTCCTCTGAAAAATTGTTTTCATATTTGACAGATTTTGTTTCAATTTACAAAGATTAAACTTTTTTTTTTTTTTTTTTTTTTTTAAAAAAAAAAACACCTTTAAACAAGTAAACTAACAAACGATATATGATAAAGTAACACCTGAACAAACAGAACTAAAAGGTAAATTTCGAAAGTTTCTTAAATTTTATTTTATAACTGACATTTTGCATTTAAAAGGAATATTCAGAATTTATCACATGCATACATGTCTGCGCGTATGTTTCTGTTGTCCGTGTATGTCTTTATATATATATATTTATGCATGTGTTACCTTTATATATATATATATATATATATATATATTTATGCATGTGTTACCTTTGTCCTTACATATGTGTGCGTGTATGTGTATGTGTATGTGTATGTGATGTGTGTCATACTAGTAATCATTAATGATGAAGTCACATGCGTAAAATTTTGATTTTTTGCAAAACAAATTGCGAAAAAAAAGAAAAAAATAGGTCTATTAAAACTTTCAAGTACTTTCTTTCTAATTTATTTCAAATTGACATACACAAAAAAGAAAATAAAAAGAAAAAAACGAGAAATATTAATATTTTCTCAACTACTGACAACTTCTATAGCTTTTGTTACTAATAATGAAATGATGATTTAAATTCGAAATGAGCAAAAAATTTTAATCACTTAGAAAATAATGCTGATAGTTGTAGGCCAATGTAATGCTATCTAGAAATGCAAGCCTTATCAACGTAGTACTGATCCAACTTCTAATTATTCATCTGAGATGCTGAGTTATTTCATATCGGCCCGGCACTTTGCGGAATGTTGCATTTTTGTTAGTGGATGAGCTGGAGCTTTTTACACTTTCTCCCTTCTCTTTACTTGTTTCTAACATTGTATTTAGTACGATGGTAGTGATAATAATGTTGATAATGATAGCGATGATGATGGTAGGACCTGCATTAAACTTTTAAAGATTGTAATATTTGTTGGTACATGCTAAAAATTCGGTAGTCCACTTCGTGTCATTATGTACGATGTCTTTTCATTTCTCCTCCCATCATCATTTCCGTCTACCTTCAAATGACACTTTCTTTTTAACCCTTACATACTCACTCATCACCGATCTCCGTGTAAGTTTTGTGTCAATGAATGCATGACATATCTTTGTTCCGTCATCTCGCAACATTTTCGCTGTTTTATACTATCGTTTAAAGACATAAATGGAGCTGCTTAAATGCATAGAGAGTAAGTAAGCTTAATTAGCGTTATGGTTGGGCTATTTCGAATGTATTGCAGTAATGTTCATAAGTGTGTGACGTAGTAGTCGAAGTTAACTGAGATCTCGTGCTTGATTCTTGTATGCAATAAGTGCTGTTGTTACGCATTAAGTAGTTCTGTATGTTCTATAAGTGTTTGTTACACGTGAAATGTTGTGCATAGTTTTCACAAAGCTGGCAGGCTACTTTAATTACGCTATTTTCAGGCTGTTTAGCATGTATTAATGTATATATAAATATTATTCCTCATTAGATTTGTCGTCACAAAGGAATCGTCACTGCAGAAACGTCTTTCCCAAAAAAGGTTACTTTACTTGCCTTCCAAAAATAATGTCTTTATGAAAATATTGATGTTGTCATAGACGTGCTGTAGAACAGGTGGCGTAGTCTTCTAGAATTAGTCAGACTAAAACCACTGCTCATTTTTCACTTATTTTCAGAAAATTACCGTTCTATTACTACTAGTTTACTTATCGCGACAAGTTAAGTCTACTGATTTCGTGTCCTTTTGCTTATTTATAATCGCTTAACATGGGTTTATGGTTTGTGTTTGGTGCAGTTTTTGCACTTGCAAGAGCAGAACAAGTCGATCCACTCACTGATAAGGATCATTTCAAGGTTTTTTTTTCTGCCATTTTGTTTTTACGCTTATAGTTTCCTCACTTTCAAGGTCACTTCTGAGTTGATACACGTGCTTGTTAAGCTACAATTCTCTTTAATTTGGTCTTCTTCAAAGTCATTATGATTTTAAGGCTGGTGGACATGATAGCAGATTTGACCATGAGGCATTTCTCGGTAAAGATACTGCTGAATCAAAGGATGTCGTAAGCAAAGAACGTCTTGCGTAAGTATTTGATAACCGTTACTATTGGGACATATAGATTTGTTTGAAGATTTTGTGTATTACACTCGCAATGATAAAAGCGTATTGAGGATAGTCGAAAAACGGAGATATACAATGCCAGTTATATGACGTTTACTCAGATCTGTTTTTAGAAATATAACATGTCATTCACTCATTCATGGCTTGATCTGACGAATGATGATTTATCAAGGAGTATTGACTTATGCTTGCTACCACAAACGCATCGGTGGCTGAAAACACCAATGCGGGATAGGCAAGTCCTGTTGTAAAAAACACGGCGGAAGGTTACACTGGGTGGTGCTAACAGCGGATTGATTTTAATACGTTGTTTTTTTCCAAAAGGCAAATCCTACGCTCGTTCTCAAATACAGTAGCAACGCTACGAACACGGTGTTGTTGCTGTTACATTTCGAGAAATAGAAAGATGACAAGAGGACATCATAATCGCTGCAAGATCTTCCATACGCCTGTTTTGCTCATGGTGATAAATGCTTTGCTTGTCATCTGAGCTGAGAAGAGAGTGGTGAACCTGATATGTTGGTCTACACGCTATCCACGCTTTCTCAGTTCTTTGTGTTCGTTGAAATTTTGTGCTAGATTGACCCACAACTTGTTCTGTTGTCTTCCGAAACATGATGAACATGAGCTTTCAAGAAGAGAACCTAGATCAGTGGATTATTTTCATCGAATGAATTTTTGGATTTCATTGATGAGTACCCTAAATATTCTACGAAAGACTGCTGGAATGCTGATTTTTGAAAGTCATAGTGCTGCATAGGAGGGGTCTGTGGGCTGATCTACAAATCTGGTTTGAAGGTTAGTCTGGAGGTCGTCTCTTAGTGTAGCAATTACGAGATTGCTAACTTTGAGCTTTTCTCATGGAGTGTCACCTCTTTTAGGTTTGGCCTGAAAGTTGAATTTGCTTGCATCTTGGATGCACTAAGATGTAGTAATCAGGTACCAGTGTTTTATCGAGGATGAATTCAGGTTGTTTTTAAGTTGTCTTTTTGTTGAAAGATGCTGTTTGTGATCGTGAGCTGCTGTTTTGCGTAGAACTCTAGTAGGACGGGCCATTGTCGAAACCAATTTCCAGCACCATGTTTGCTTAATAGCCCTCCTCACGGCAGATATCAGTGTAGAATTTTTTCTCTGCTAGGTATGCTTAAAGAGATGGAGCACATAGCTGAAAAAGATAAGTATGTTGCTTATTGTGTAGGAGGCATAAGGAGACAATACGATCAGAATGAGCTGTTGACAAGTTTATAAGTTTGTATACGATCGAGTTCTTGATTATGAAGCCGAGTGTCTAGTGGGTTTTCTTCTGGTTTACCTAAGCAGAGCAGTGGTATCATTTCCTTTGAGACTGCTTTCTTCATGTAAGCGAGTTTTACTGAAGGAAACAGTGTCGGTATGGATTCATGCCAGTAGTAGAATGACGCTCGAGGCGTCCACTCTCCGCAGTATCAAACATAATTCTGATGTTCCAATATGTCAGAGTCGGTCAGAACACATCTGTGGAGACAAATATATGCCGTTGTTTCTTATTTTGGTTAAATGACAGCAGAAAAAGCTCGCTAACTACAACAGTTAGCCAATCGGATAAAATGTGGAAATGAGCTTTAGTTATGTTATATTTTCCATGTTCATGGAGCAGTTAGGGCTGTCCTTGAAAAAAGTCTGGTCATCAACAAGACCATTTCCGGGGGTAGTCTCGAGCGACCAAAGTCTTGACTCGCCTGCATGCAGGGTTGGGTCTGCAGCCTTCAGTACACCTTACATCTGCTATTTAGCCCCTCACCATTGCTGTAGGGACTTGTGAAAACGAGATATCTTTCCAACTCGCATAGCGGTCTTTACGAGCTCAGTATGCACGGAATTACTACCATCTTTTACATCTGATTTCATCTGTTAGGCCAAGCAAGCTTGGATTGTGGTAGCGACATTTTCAAGTGTAAGTGTGCTCGTAGATGACTGACGAGTGGCCGGGATAAAGTCAGACCTATCCTTCAAGGATGATTGTGTAAAGCCATTGAGCCCATTTTACATACAGACACTTTGTCTGATCCTTCAATTGAAACCTGTTCCGCCTGGGAAGTCTTATTGGAGGCATATGCTACCTCCAACTATGGCTCGCAACTTCACAAGAGCACGCAAACTCCTTTCCTATGACAGGACTGTTGCGGGAACATAACATGCATATAAATATTAAGTAGCATGTTGAGCAGTCTGACTCAAATTACCTTAGTAAGTATATGAAATTTTGCAACTTGTAATAAAACTGAAGTTTCCAGGAAATTAGTTGCGAAAATGGATATAGATGGTGATGGCTTCTTGGAAGAATCTGAATTAAAAGATCACATTGACTTTATGCAAAAGCGATATGTTAATAACGATGTTGATCGGACATGGAAAAATTATAATGTAGAGAAAGTTAAGGATGGAAAAATCTCATGGAAGGATTACATGTGAGTTGATGTTAGTCCTTGCAAGGTGCAATTCTGTCACTGTCGTAGTTGAGACTTAATGAAATAAAATGTTGAATTTTTAGAGAAATGGTTTATGGAACAGTGGGTGAAGGACAAGAACTAAGCGCTGAATATCAAAAGATGATAATACGTGACGAAAAAAGATGGAAAAAAGCTGATTATGATTCAGATGAAATGCTTGATCGAACCGAATATGGTTGTTTTATGCATCCTGAGGACTGCGATCACATGCGCGATGTTGTCGTTCAGGTGAATGGAGAGTAGCAAAAGAAAGTTGGATTAAAGATCACTTTAGATGAACTGTCATACAAAACTACCCGTATTATATCAAACTTATGCATAGTTTGTGATCACAAAACTCTGTTCATGTTTTTTAATTTTGTTATTTTCAGGAGACACTCGAAGATATTGATAAAAACAAAGATGGATTTGTGGACCTTGACGAATATATCGGTAAGCTCACTACCATACAATGCATAATGTTCATAGAAATAGCTGATTAGGTAAAGATAATTCTTGTAATCCTTTTCCTATAGATCTTTGTGTTAACTCTGAAGACATCTGTTTTCACAGAGTAATAAGTTTTTCACTTCTACACCTGACATGCCTGAAGTTCTAGAGAGGCAATATACCAACTTTTACCATTATAGGTGACATGTACAGGCCAGAAGACTACCCAGAATTGGACGGCAAAGAGCCGGAATGGGTTGCCAGTGAACGGCAGATGTTCAAGGAGCATAGGGACAAAGATGGTGACGGCAAACTGGATCAGGTATTACTAGAAAATATCTTCTTAACAAGCTTTGCACTTTCTTTTTGCATAACGAATTATTGCTACTCTATTTTAGAATGAAATGAGGGATTGGATAATGCCTATAGGTTTCGATCATGCTGATGCAGAAGCAAAACACCTAATCGGTATAGCCGATGAAGACAGAGTAAGTTCAAGACGTGCTTGTGAGATTTTGTCAAATATTATAAATATTACTGCTTTCATTTTACCTTATCACAAATTGAACAGAAATTGTAGAAATAAAGATTTAGTCCTACTCATACCTTAATGGGATAACTTGCAGCTTGACAAGATTACGTGTGTAAGGAATGTGTGGGTTAGAATGGCTCACTAACTTTGCAAACGTTTGGGTTCTCATTCTGAAATACTGCATTCCCTATGTCTATCATTTTTGCAGGACGGAAAGTTATCTCTAAAAGAGGTTCTGGATCATTATGACACATTTGTTGGATCACAAGCAACTGATTATGGCGAACAACTAAACAAACATGATCCTGCGGAACTTTAAATAGGTAATGAAAGTGACGGCTAATTTGATACGTCCATACTTCTTTGAACTTGAATTAATGTGTGACCACTGTTATTTGCTAAAATGCTCGTCTACTTAACTTATGCGTGAAACTTCATATTCGATATGCACTGCAATGATCAGTAACATGCTCCGAAATCTTCTCGTAACCAAAAGAATTGCAAGGAGAATTTTGGTTGATGTTCACCGTAGTGTTGATATATACTATTTACTCGCTGCTTTATATTTTGTTACTCATTTTAAGCTAGTGTTACTACTCTTTAAATTTCTATTTTCCAATATTATGTGATAAATTCAATTTTTTATATGACAGTTTAGCTTATTATAAGTGAATTGGTTAATTGAATATAACATGCATTCTCATATAAAAAACAAATCACTCGGAACCAGAGAAAAATCAAAGACCAGAAATGTGGTATTTTTCCGGATAAAACTAAACGACTAAATATCTCGAAAATAGAATCGATATATACATGGAGTATTTTAAACAAAGCGACACCAACAATATCACATCAAATTCGCACGCACTTTCAAAATCGTGTCGGTGCAAAAGAGTAACCAATACCAATACTATTGCAATCAAATGAGTACATGATAACCAAGAAATATCTTGATTCAAAAATATGCTAAAGGAAACCTTAGCATTCTCACCTAGGCATTTATAATTCACTAATCCCAATTTCTATTATTTAATACATGGAGCACTAACAAACACGACACATAAACTCATGCAAAACATCGGAAAGGAAAATTTCCGGAAGAATATCAGCATGTTTGCGAGTAAGGCTTGTACATCAATGCGGTTGTCGTCGGATAACCACCCCAGCTGCCACTTTTTGATGACGGGAACTGCTGAGGACCGTTGGATCCATTACTGACTTGTGCTATCTGATGACCACATCCGTGATATAGCATTACTGGGCGTACCAACTTCAATACATTAACTTTAATAGTGCACAGCGCACTCAAACGTTGAAGATATGAGCAATCCAGGGAAAGCATTTAAAATGTCAGCAATATGTTCATAAGCATAACACTCAGAATAAACTTGTTACCTGCAATGTGTGTGAGAGGGCGGATAGCTCCTTACTCTCCAGAAGATCATACATTTTAGCAATAGAATACATGTGTGCTACAACCAAGCCGTATTGAGACCGTAAATTCAAAGTAGCGAGCTGTTCCCAGTGATTGGTGTATAGGTGTCCGCAACTATGCCAGAGTAATCGTATTAAACGACGGCAATGATTTTCAAAATTACTCGGAAAGGCAGATCCTGATGTTCATTATTACAAATATTATAAGAGTTAACAGAACTGAAAACTTTTAAGTTGATATTAGGGCAAAAAATAGTTCTATTTCTTTACACATCCCCATATACTTGTGAGTATAGAGTAGTTCTCTGTTATACCAGATTTTTTTTTTTTTTGCAATTCGGGCATAAGTTGAAAGAGCGTATAAATTCAAAAATTATACGCGTAAAAAAAGACACAATTTATACTTCTCTTCCTTTTTACAGATATTATAGTTTTGGCATATAATAGACTTTTCGTGACTAAAAACACCTCGAAACCTTACCATATTTAGTTGGGTAAAGTCGCTCATCTTTTGCGCTTTTTTCGCAGAATGATAATACACAATCGATGTACTGCATAGCTGAATATAGGTGATGTTTCCTCCTTTCATCAATCCAGTGTGCTTTCCTGCAACTTTCTTTGCAGCAATTATTTTGCAATTTTGTTTGAAGTTTGCTCCATATATTATTTAAATTATAGGGAAGCAAAACCTGAAATGTTACCCTAAGGATATTTATATAGCGAATTAAAAAAAGTGCTGCATCTAAGCAGATTCAATTTGTTACATTAAACAATAATTTTTAATGCGTTTAAATTAAAAGTATGATTGTGAAACTTACGGAACACCTGGATAGGACATAATAGGACATGAGACCGGTGTACACACTTCTGATATCGTTCCACACAAAGCATTTACATTCTCGAAAAGACATAATGCTGAAATATGTTCTTGTTTACAGAAATTTAGCTAGCAGTTCGTAAAGTCATAACTTTTAGGTTTAAATTGTTTATCAGTACAATTCAACCTTGAGTAAATAAAATAACCATGTAACTTACTGTGTGTAGCTAACCACTCATTTTTATCCATTCCCTGAGGTAGCTTTGAAAGTCGCCTAATCATCTGCAAAAAAGAAATTATTTTCTATCTCCTGAAAAAAATTATTTTTCTATTTTCCTATTTCCCATCTTCTGTTTGGAAATCGTATGCTCACACATTGTTTCTATCGAAATATAGAAATTCCACATGTTCAATGAATTTAACCATTCCAAGAAGATATTCGTAATGGATGAAATGGTATCAAAATAAACAACACCTACTTCATCATCGAAAGAATCACACACGCCCATTTCAGATAGTGCTTTACGTTTACAATTTGGAGCATGGATGTATGTAGTGGCATTTTTCCCTCCATTTGATGACATGCGTCGTGCTGAACGACATCTTTCATTCACACCTTTGCGTCGCGATCTCCTGGAACTGATTTATATCTATTTGGCTCCATATTGAATTTATATGTCTTCTAAAAAAAGTATCCTAAACCCATCTATTCATATCGAAGAATAGGATTTTCAAAACATGCACATTCAAAATAACCAAAATTGATCTGCTCCCAGAAGAGAAACGCTTCATTTACCACACTCAAACAAACAGTTCTGTTAAAAATCGGATCAATCTGATCAGATCAAAAAGTTGAACGACTGGGCAAGATTAGCAACATATTAGAGGAAAAAATCTGTTCGAATAAGTTAATATCTATTTCACTTTAATATAAGACTAGTGGATGATCAATTCTGCAGAAGTCAGCCCCAAATTATTTGTGAATGATTCAAAGTATAAACTGCGAAAGACTAATGAGCTGTAATAAGATCGGACAAGAGATATTAAAAGAGTGAGATAATAATTGCTTGTACTATCCGAAATATACATTTCCAAGATCATCTGGAAAAACTACTGCATGCAATTTGACACTGAGCCACCATCCCTTCATGTGCAATCTCGATAACGCACTAATATGAGTCAAACTCAAAAAAAAAAAAAAAAAAAAAAAAGGAAAATTGGGCCTGTAGTTTTATGCATCCATTCTACTCTACATAAACAACAAATGGGGGAATAAAGTAACAAAACTGAACTCACATTGCAAATGAGATGATATTAGAGAGGAATATTTTAGCAAGGCAACAACCATCCTCGCTCACATCTTTAGATGAATGTCTTGATAATGTGCTTCGCTTTGCATGTGACTGCGATTTCACATTTCCAGTAGATACTCCAACTGACCCACTTCCACCAGCTGTTTCTGTGTTCGGATATTTTTCAGTCAATATCGACGTTACCTCCATAGCTACACCTAATTAACAGGACATTTATTAACAGCACTTAGCTATTACAAAGCAGACTTTCCGCTAATATCATCCTACATCTTTAATGAAGTCTGTTGCAAAACATCCCCATCATTCTGAACTACGCAATATTCCTTTTATACCATTCTTATTAATTTCTCACTCCTGCATAACTGATCACTGATAGCTATTACACTTGCTGCTCCACTTTTCTTATGACGGGCACAATTCGGCTGGTTCCTGACCTACATTACATAATTAATGGAACGTGTCAATACTTCTGAAAGTGCAACGACTTCTTGTCAACAAAGTGCCAATTAATACAATTAGGAGAAAACCTTGTCATTTGCACGCAGTTCCACGCTTATCAATAAACTGTAAAGGTAAATAGAAGTTGTGTTGTTTTTCACATTTGTTTACTACCTTCGAAAACGCTCAAAACGCCCCCTATAGCAGTCACCTTTTCACTTAATCATACTTTACGCTCATCATGCAAATAAAAAATGAGATACGACCAGTTGCAAACGGAAAAATCGATATCCACGTAAAAACCATCCCAATCGATTAGAACTGACCAAATTCATAGCGAAAGCATATGGAAAACAATCTCAAACAAATATGGAAAAATGCAGAACTGGAAGAGCTGAACATGGCTTGCACCGATTGGTAGCACCAGCATCACCAACTTTTTTTTTACAAGCACAAAAAGTACCAACCCTTCACACTCCTTTTCTTCATGTAACTTTCTGAATGTGAACCATATGAAATACACCAGATTTAATACTCGGTTATTGTGTGAATATTATTAGACAATCAGTGATCTTGGAAACATCATATAATTTGGTGCTGGAGATGAACAAAGAAAAAAACATTATCAGCTTTTCTGCCGACGTTAGAAAATGCAAATTTTCGTCATTTCTTTACGTACTGATATAAAATATATTCATCTCAGACAGTTAAAAAGTTATGGTGCAGAAAATAATTCTAGATAATTGAATAACTGAAGATTAATTGAAATAATTGAAGATTTAGATTTAAGAAAAAATAATTTTCAATAAAAAAACTGTAATAAAAAAAATTGAACTAATAGAAAACAAATAAAAAATTGAATATAACTTCGTGATTTTCTACTGTTCCATTCTGACCCTTTCCGTTCTAGTTCCTTTTTTTTTCTTTGCTTTCAACTGCTCAATCTATAAGGGAAATTATAACCAATATAGACCAAGGACAAGAGATCCTACATTACACCCAATCAATAAGCGACAACGCTTTTCGTTATAAGATTGAACACAGTAACGGAAACCAAGATCCTACTTTTTCACATCCCTACACCTAAATCATGATGAAAACGTGACGGACAGTTACACTTACATCTTAGGTACACGAGTCTTCGAACATAATTTTGGCTAATTATTGGAAAGATTACACATCAACTACATTGATCCTGGAATAAGAACAAGAAAAAGGGGAAAAAATGTGGATGCTATTCCACGAAGATCTGGGAGGCAGCCATATTTCTGATTTTTTTTCTAGAGTCCGACTACTTCCCAGAAAGTTTTTAGAAAAACCTATCCACGCCAACGATGAGAATTTCTGTCAGTAAATGATTTGCTTCACATAATTTTCATTAAAGAAGGATGGGAGATGAGAAATTAAAAAAACTGTTGTGATTCAATTAACGAAGGATGAAAACGCAGGAACGGTTATATTAAAAGAAGGTTAAATCAATTATATTAAAATTATGCTGTTGTTGTTCCAGCCAAACAGAAGTAAGGTAGTGAAGTAGTGAGAAATAAGAGCAATCATTAATGTAGTTTTGCATTTTTAGAATAGCGAAGTTGACTTTTCACATGATAAACTATGCATAAATATTGAATAATAGTACGTCAACAAAGCTCAAATAAGAAAATAAGAAACAAAATTAACAGGTCGTAATAATTACACTGATGTCCCCTTAGCGGTTAATAGTACAGCTTGTGAGAGTGAAGTGAAATGGTTCTTCACAACACTGAAAGTAGAAATACTCCAACCGTCCTCTTCTCTCTGCCTTTATCATCATTCGAAAGAACAGGAACAAATAAGAACCAAAGAAAAAAATTGCTTGCAGTAAGAGGAAATTATTAAATACATTCCATCAAAAACTAACGAATAATAGTAATACCATCGTTTCTATACAACACTGATCTTAATATTTCAGTGAGAATGGTGGGAGGGGACTGTCACCAGCGATCGTTCACCTGAGAATACACTTCACAAACACAAACACATACACATACATACGCACAACCCAGTAAATCAATCCTCCATCTCTCGCAACTGGGAACAGTGAAATATGAATTGTCATATGTGCAACATACATCCGGTACTTGTGACAACAACAGACATGCCACTTTGCATCACAAAAATTAGGAAATTTGATCTGGTACTTTCGATACTATCTCAATACACAATGACTAGAAATGGATGGTTTACCTAAAGGATGTTCACCTTTTCTACCTACTATATACCACTGTTTCCCATCTTCATATCTAAGATAACGAATTTCGCGATTCTTGTTTTTGCTATTCCGGAAGTTCGATAGTTATACCTGAACAGTATTTAACCCCTGTCTATTACAATTACAAGAGTAAATGAAGCAACATCTTATGATGGGCTCCCCAATCTGTTGCGAAACCATTAAGCTTCGTATTACTGCATATCCAACAAACTTCAAATAACGGTCACTAAATCCAACAAATTCATAGAAATTCAACAAGCTATACAACTGTCAGTATCATTCTATGAATTTCAAATTTCACAACATCTATCCTTTACCTATACTTTATTTTAAAAATTTCCGAAAATTTTCAACTTGGCTTAGGCCGGTAATGATTCTCATCCTCTATATATTTAGTCCTTGCTAAAATCCATAAAGAATTCTTTCGCACTTCTTATACTGTATTTTTATGGAAAAAATTCATCGGTTTGAAGGTTGTCAGACTGCTAAGATCAGTTAAATATAAACATTAAAGCAAGGAAACATACAAATTGTTGGACAAGATTTCTGTAGTTTTATGCAAGAATGTGAGTGCTTAAGGAAGTGAGTGGTACGGAGAAAAAAGGAAGGATAAAAGGGAAAAATGGAACTTAATTAATGTGCAGAGAAGTAAGAATAAGCATTCAACTGATCTATAAGCAAAGTTTTTACAAGTTCAAATTACTAAAATACTTGTCTATGAAGTAAACCAGTCTCTTCTAGAAGATTTGACACGAATCTGATGTGGAGATCAAATTACAAGTAGACTAATTTACAAAATCAATAAACGGAGAGCTATAAGCAACTAATGTTACTCACATAAATTTACTGCAAGAAGCACTTTACTGATATCAGTTAGCGATGTGAACAAAACAATGTAAAAAATAATATTACACGTATAAGTAGCGCACCTGTTAACAACCCAAAGATTACGCCAAACCCACATAATCCCCAAAAAAACCTTAACATGGAATTCTTTATCGAAAATATTAAGACTTACTTGGTTATCCATTCCACTGTATCACGAAGATAATCCGGAAGAAGCCGATCAAAGCGGCTATTGATTTTGTTAGATGCCAGTGTAACTGACGAGTTTGACCATTCAAAATAAAATATACCGGTTATCCAGTGTTTGCATTCGTTTGCATTAACTCTCACCAAACTTCTGGCGGATTCGGTAGAAATAAGCTGAACATACAAAGAATTAAAGTACATACATCGAGTAATCTATTCGAACTACGACAAGCGATAATCGTAAACGTCCCTAGTCCTGGCTACAAAACAAAAAAAAGAAAACCTCATAAAGAATGTCACCAAATTACGGGAAGTCTTGAACGAACCGATATCCCGGATCAATAACGAGAACAAACTACACAGACGCATTAACAGGACTACAAAGGAACGGATAGAATCCGAGCCATTCCATCGGTAATTTGCGGATCTGTTGCTATGCAATTCATTTCATGTTGAATTGAAAAATTGTCTTGAAGAGTGAATGAAGCTAAGGCGGTAGTGTCCATGGAACAGCGCACATGTCTCAATACCATAAGTGGGAAACACATTATTAACCATCACTACCCGAAGCATTGGATGATGACCTAATGAAATGTTATGGGTGCGAATCCCCAGTTCAAAATCATATGCGGGAATTGCGCATATGAAGTACGTCTGAAGTAAGCTTGACGAGTTCTTTTTTTCTACGATAATTTTAAGGGAAACATAATCCTGGTGTTAGTATTTCTTTACAAGTTTTTCCAAGAAGAACTTCACAATGTTTATGATGAAATAAATCACTGCTTATATGCTTTGGAATTTTCCGGGATGCACCTATCGACATCTTTTCACTGCTATTCCTTTTACGGTCACTAGATGTATTCGTTAGGATGTAAAATGATCATGCTCTGTTTTCATAAGAAGAGAATTCATCTAAAGCTTTTTTGGTATTATATTGGAGAGTTTTATGAGATATAAGAAACAGGGAATGATCTCATTTTTGAAGAATTTTCTGATTGAATAAAAGATACTATCTACCATCTCCGATATAGCTGTATTTTTTCTCTTTCTTTTTTTAACTTTAGTATAATTCATCAAAGTTATGTTTTTTTTTTTTTTTCTCTCTGTTCTAAAAGAATACTTTCATTCATTATGCTTCCTCAGAGATCAGTAGAAATAATTTCGGTGCCACTGATTCACTCATTTCCCTTCTCATCGTCACATTTTTTTATCACTTTTTTTTTTTTCGATGGATTTCGAATAGAAGAAAATTCGGTGATACTTCTTATCATAAATGTTAGTGACATTTGACGGTGATTGTTTTCAAGTAAGAAGTGCTAATACATAGGAAAACAAAAATTCATGGAATGTTTTGGTGTCCTAACATCCTATATAACGAAGAAAATCGAAGCATTGTTTGTAATCAGTAGTAGAAGTAGCTAGGCTAGAATTGCTTATGGGAAAGCCTAGCTATATTGAGAGGAGGAGAGAAGGCCTAAGGCCGATAGCTTCAGAGTTCTGACAATGTGAGTTGCTTTGAGGTTCTTTTGATCAATTTGTGCGAATATGTACTTCCCATGCTGGAGCAGATTGAAGAGGTCTTTCTATGGCAAGACATTTTCCACTTCTCTTTTAAAGTATATACATTATCACGCTTCACTAGATTATCTTAGCCTTTTTTTTTCAATTTTATCGAAATGAAAGTTTTCAATTTAACAACTGATAAACTAATGGTCTAAATTGGAGTGCGGATATGTCCGGATGTACAGATGAATCACTTACATGACCCCTAGATTGTTGTCGCCGCTCTGCAATTGTATTTTATTGAAAATCATCTTAAAAAAATAATTGCATGTTTTTTTTAAAAATAGTTTTTTCCTGAAAACAGGGAAGAAGCAAAAGGAATCACTTAAAACAATAAAAATTGGCTTAGCATGTAAAGAATATTTTGTTGATGTGAAATTTTTTATTTATCACTCAGTCCAGTACTTTTCTAAATTCTCATTTAGCTATATTTTATTATGGAAAAATATTTCTGTTTCCACTGCTTAACTTTTTTTAGAAGTCTTTTCACTTCGAAATGCAATTTTCTCCACGAATTTGAGCATTTTTCATAAAATACATAAGGATTTCACTTGAAACATTTGTTATTTCATGAAATCATACCAATAAAAAATTACTCTTACTGTCAATATGGTATAACAAAATAATAATTCGTGTGATGGCTATACAAATCAAAAATATGACAAGAATTGAATTTCTTAGAATTCAGATATAAATGATGGAGAATATTCGAGCATATGGTGCTGGCCTAGCTGGAGGACAATTTCAACTGAGCGTTTTCTTGAGAAAACCGGCTGTTATCTTGCGAATTTTTGCTTTGGTTAGTGAAATGTAGATTTTTTTGTTTGAAAAATATCTACATGATTAAGATATTCCATAAATGAAAATATTGGCGAAATTTTTTAGTTAGCTGACGGTATATGTTAAGATGAAGACAAAACTCTTTGCAGCAATTAGCTGAAAAATGCTAATCTCATTATCATCATCGTCATATATTTTTTGGTTGCTGAATTAAAATCATACATTTCGCAACTTGGAACATTAAACAGTGATAGACATATCAGTGATAGTTTTTTTTTTCTTTTTTTTTTTAATATTTTTACATTTAAGGTTGTTGGTCTTGCACAGTGGATCGCCGTTTCACGTGGTGGTTGGTATACATCAGAAAATGGTGACAAACAAATTTGCCTTTATGCCAATAGTTCATCGACCTGTTCTTTCGGTTCAGCGATGGGTTTTTTTGCTGTTCTGAGTTCACTGGGTTTATTGTTTCTAGATGCTAAATTCGAGAAAATTAGTTCCATTCCAACTAGAAAACGTGCTGTAACCACCGATATGATCCTTTCTGGTTTGTTGACTACTCTATTTTTATTTTTCGATCGCATAGTATTAAACCGTTTTTTATGACTACTACTGAAACTTTTATTAGCCGAGAAACACTGGATACGTTAGATACGATTTTGAAAATCCATTTCTCACATATGAACTTTTCTTCATTGATCGATGGCCAATTGAATGAAGGAGATCAAACTAATTTTTCATTACTGAGAAACTTCTTTAGCCATCTACATTTATTCTTTGTGTTATTTGTTTAATAATTCTCTTCTGAGAAGTGCATAAGGATCCTAAATATCCAAACAATAAGTGAAGTACGGATATTTAAAACATATTAATATTTAAATCTCTAAATTTTAAAGCGAGTTAGAATTCCAAAATATTTTTTGCTTAAATTTCAAATTAATTTGGAAAATATTGCCCAAAAAGAATAAGTCATAATTTTCAGCACTGCTGGCATTCTTATTTCTGATAACTTTTTTTTCGTTATGGTCAAAGTATGGTGAGGTGGATATAAGCAAACCGTACGATGGCGGTATGGCCAAAAGCGCCATTTTATTCGCGTTTCTATCATTCGTTACTTGGGTGGCTTTTTGGTCTTGTTTCACTAAATAGTAGCGAATTATTTTTGTTCCACCACTAGAAGTTTGGATGATATTTTTTAAGTTTAACATAAGACAAGGTTTTGGATGATTAAAGAAAATATCAATTTTAATTTCAGTTGTATCTTTTGCAAACTTCTGCTGTTCCAGTAAACTTTTTTACACTTCTTTAATATCACAAGTAATTGACTTTCATAATGGGAAATTTCATCGATTCTAGGGGGCGGTTACGTTTTTGGCATGGAGACGATACGAAGAAGGTGCAATAACAAATTTCGTACCATCATATGAACAAGATTTCACAACTGGGATACATGCTGGACCAGATTACAGCTATGGTGGAGAAAGCGATATCGGCGTTGCTGGTTAGTTTATTTTGACAAATGAGGCTACTCGAATTATAAATGTTATGTAGTAAAATCAAATTAAAAAAATTGCGAGAGGATAATGGGTATGAAAACTTTAAATTGTATTATGAAAAAACATAAATGACATTTAACACTGTTTTCTCAAATAGAATTGTTGTCACTCAACTGTTGTTCTAAGTAATTTAATGGAACACTGTGCTATATAACTTATACACAGGATTTCATTTATTCTGAAAAGTTTACAATTTGAAATATTTCAGGACAAAGTGAGAGAGGTGCATATCAGAATGCTCCATTTACAGCAATCAATACAGCAGAATCTCCAGTGGATATTACAAAAAGTTATCAGGGATATTAGCTAATTTTTTTTTTTTTTTTTCATTTTTTTTAGCAGAGCAGAAAATGCATAGCTCAAATATGTAAACATCTTTTACTATCATCTAGCATTTTTTTTTTCCTTTTTTGAAATTGTGCCTTATAATAGAAAACACCAGTAACTACTGTTGATCCAGTTAAAGAATAGTTTTAATTTTAGAAGGAAACCATTACATTCGCAGTAAAAAAAAAGGAATTGCTAATCATTTATGTATTTTTTCCATTTACACATAATTGTTATCACTTTAAAAAAAAAAAAAGATTGCATACGATTTTTATATACAAGCAGTTATTCCTGAAAAAAGCAAATTTTGAATCTTTGATGATTTATGACTTATGCATGAATGATGTGTTATAGTATCATTGCTTTAAAGTTCAATATGTATGCTTTTCAAATCATATGTTTCGTTTAGAATTTCTTCTTGCTTCACTTATAGTAAATTGAATCGAGCAAACTATACAGTCGCTCTCATAAACGTTAGCTTAGCTTTTAGGAAAAAGTTTAGAAAATGCAGTTTTTCTCAAAGTTAAACATTTTCTATTTATATTTACATGCAGTTTAAATTAATTTAATATCTTTGTTATAGCCATTATGTCAGATCTTTTCATACAGACAAAAATAGATGATATTCCAGAATTCTGATAACTTTTTCCACTATCTAATATTTTTGCTGAAAAAGAGTGTATTTATCTGTATAATTCTTTACGGGAAATAAAGCATTTATAGAAATCGAAATTATTTTAGAAGTGTCTTTTAATATGATACATATTAAAGGTATTAAATTTAATGGCATCTAAAAGGAAAAAGTTTTAAAAAAAAATGAATCGCCGCAAAATTTGATTATTGTTACTACTTGGCATCAATTGCTTTACGAAAAAGATGTGATAGAATGAGTTAAAAAAAAAAAAAAGAATAATAATAACTTGAAAATTCCAAGTAAATGCTCATATTTTTTAATTTACTGTTACAAATTCTTAATATGATATACACTTTCATTCTGGAATGAAATAAGTATGAATTGAACTATGCAGTAAGACAATTTAGGTGCAATAAAGTAGCATTAGCTTATGAAAATGTAAACATCAAAGAAAAAATATTAATGAAAATAGATTTAAATTATTTTGTATAAAAATATTTTATGATATTGAATAAAAAGAATGATTAGATATAACTACCATATATTTTTATAGCAATATGCCCGTCGTTTTTTTAGTTATTCATTCGTTGAATTATAGAATATATTCCTAATTCTTATTATTATTGCCCACTTTTTCCCCGGATTTATCTTTTTCACTTATTCTCCACTCATTACAACAATGAAGGAAGGAAAGATAGAAGAAAACTGGCTCATAAGAATGATTTTATTACATTGGTAGCCATTGCATGCTACAAAACTCATTCGTCACTTTCCTTCAACTTTCTATCCGTTACCTATTTTGGTCATCTCCCAATCAACCATCAATATCATCGGATATTCTACTTAATACACTGAATGCTAGTGTTGAATTAGTAACTTAAATGAATTTTTGATAGAAGTTTATGTTGCTATCAAGAAATGACTGAGCATTTGCTTTTACTATTTGATGGTTGCTCCCAAAAACAAAAAACAGCTCTGCCAGGAGTGATTTAGAATTGAAGTTAAAATTCTACATGAATGTAGTAGTAAGTAGAAAACTTTTAATTTAAGTAATAAATATTTCTAGTCTTTTATACAAATAACAGAAATTTCATGGATAAATTGATTAAATTTGATTTTTTTCTGAATTCTCATCAAATTGCATGCTTCAGTTTGGTACACTGTTTCGAGATAAAAATGGAGGAAAAGCAAATTTAATAATTTCGAATTTTCAATTGTCAAAGAAGGACAAAAAAAAATAAGAAATGTATTCCCACTAGCATATCTACATTATTTTCTCCCTAATCCTGTTTAATTTTTTTTTTTTTTCGATTAATTTTGATAGACTTAACTTTATTCACTTTCATTTTGCCTATTGTTCGATGAAAAATTCAAGTCAAACTTTTTTTCTTTTTCTAGTAAAACAAAGAATTGCAGATCAAATTAAAATAATTCAGCCAAATGGTTAATGACATTGAACGAATTCGAGAACGTTTATTATATACTGAAAAGCTCAAATATTTGGCATTTTTTGGTGTTGCAACAAGTGCTTTTATTGCAATTGTTTGTGTTATGTCAGCTCCACTACTTTATAATTACAATTCGTTCAGACACAATTACAAACTGAAACTCAATACTGCAAAGTAAGTATAAATCATTATTCATTGATTGATAGTAAGTGTATAATTAGAAGATGATTATATGATTGTATTCTTAAAAGAACTACCTGTGAATCAGTAACAATATTACACTAATAATCGCAGTACACATTGAAATTTCATATCAGATAAATCATTAAATTAACCTTTCTTTTTTTGTTATTATTTTGTTATTATTTGTCTTAGTATGAGTAAATTACTTGACAATTATGATAATGTACTATTGTTATGATTAAATGCTAGAATTATGAAATGAAGGATTGTCTCAGTTATATGGGTTTGATTATATTTCAAGCAAATATAATAGCATAATGACAGAAGAAAGCATTTTCTTTTTTCGTTTCTTTTATTATGCTTAAGTTAATGTTAATAATGAATTTAATTTTAATGCGAAATTAGTATTCTATACAAGTTTGAATGAGAAAACACTTTTCTTTCCACTTTTGTCTTTTTTTAAAATTATTTGCATCGAACATATTTTTTAATATGAAATCTGGAATTACAACCGTGTGTTAAAGAAAATAATATTACTTTCATCTCATTTGCTATTGTTCATATTACAGCGATAAAAAAAAATGAAAATTTTGGTTATAGGATCGATCATTAGAGCTTTTTAAACGATTATCTGAAAGAAATTTGAAACAAAAGCGAGAAGGCAATTTTGATCAAGAAGCGCCAAGTCGAAACAATAGCAGTGCAGCAAGTATGTTAATTAAGTGTTTAATGAAAGATAACACTTAATAACAATATATCAATAACGATAAAGTTACCTTACTACCATTTTGCTTTACATATTTTCTATCAGGTTGTAAATGTGAATATGGACCATCGGGTCCAGCTGGACCAAAGGGTCGCGATGGGAAAAATGGTGTGGATGGGTTACCAGGAAGCAATGGAATACCGGGAATTGATGGTGATGTGATTGTTGCCAAAGGAACTGATTTCTGTTTTGAATGTCCACCAGGTATAATAACTAAAAGTATTTTTTTAAACCATCCGCACATATTGTGTTATTTTCGAATTTCTTATTTGTATGACATTTTTTTAGGAGATGCTGGATCTCCAGGACCTGTAGGTCCTAAAGGTCTACCTGATATACCTGGCGTTCCAGGCTTGAATGCTGATGGTGGTGAACGAAGTCCACCAGGACTACCAGTTTAGAAGAATCATTTTTTTTTTTTGAGGAAAAGAATCTTATTTCCTTTTGAACAACTTTTTTAGGGTTTGCCAGGACAAGCCGGACCTAAAGGACAACCAGGCATTGATGGGCATATCGTTAAGCAACCTGAACCACCGGACTTCCAGGTTTACCAAGCAAGAGAATTCTTATCAGTTAAATTTAAAACAGCGAGTACAACCTATGTTTCTAGCTTATTTTTTTTTCTTCTTTTTTTGAAATATTCATTAAAATTCTTTTGAATTAAAATCTAAAAGTGTTAAAATCTTTTTGAAATTTTGAAAGTTATACAAACAATGAAAGTTTTTTGACCGCAGTTAAGCTATGAAGGATGAAAAACTGCAATATAATATGATGCTTTCAGGACCACAAGGTCCAGTTGGTACTCCAGGAGTTCAAGGTCTACCTGGAATACCAGGACATCAGGTTAGATTAATTTTAATATTTGCTGAACCATTGAGTATTTTAGATTATAATTATATTCATAATGTAGTAATTAAAATTTATGAGCACAGACTGTTTATTGGCTCAAATTACAGGCGAGCAGGATCCACCACGAGATCCTGGTATCCCAGGACTCGATGGTTGTCCTGGTTTTCCTGGAAAAAAAGGTACCACTGGAAAACGTGGACCAAGTGAATCATGTGTCCATTGCCCAAATCCAAGAACAGCACCAGGATATTAATAAAAATAATATAAAAAGTTGTTCTGTTTGCAATGGATTTCTGTTAAAATGGAAATTTATTTCTGATCCATTAGATGAACATTTCGGAACACAGTATTTTAGTGAAATTTGTTTGACGAAAAAATGGACAAATAACACAGTATACTTTTTACACTTACGGTAATTACAAAATACTTATAAATAATACACACTTAAAATTTTTAGGTAGGTCATCTACAAGTAATAAATAACAAGAAATTCGGAATTTTTTAACTGGTTTTTTTTTTTTTTTTTGTCCATTGGTATTTTTTGTAAAATAAAATGCAATTTTTTTTTCTTAGCAAAATAGCAATCGTGTAACAATAAATCTCTGCCAACCAGTTTTCATTTCTGTTTTACAAAGAAAAATATGAAACTGAAAGCATTACCGGAACGCGCTCAAAAAAAAATAAACGACTTAAAAAAAATCAGTAATAAACAGTTTTAACGTTTTAACAGCTGAGTTTGAATTTGAAACTGTTACTGAGAATATGTTTATCGTTTATCGATAGTGAAAGGACGATTCATAATAATCGAAATGAGCAAATAAGATAAATAGCTGCATGATAATAATGATAATAATCACTGGATGTAAGTTAAATTGTGAGGAAATAAAACGATACTTACTAATGTCATTGATAAAGTTTTTATTTTATTAATTTGAAACGGAAATTTTCAAGTAAACTGGTTTCCAGAAATGCTTGCAGTTTTTTGAATTCCTGAATAAAACATAAGCAAAAACTGATTCACAGAGACTATTTGTTGTTGGATAATACGCAACTTAAAAGAAAAAATTTGTTTTACTACGAAAAAAATTGATAAATAGAAAAAAAAACAAATCAAAAAAAAAAAAAAGAAATGATGTATACTATTTCTCCTTTAAAATGATCTATTCGAAAACTTTAAAACACTTTCAAAACTTCAAACTAGTATCAATTAAATCAAATTGGTGGGAAAAACAGAAAAAAAAACCTTGCTTTTAAGGTAATTCTCAGTATGGAAGAAATATGAAAGCATGGCATCCAAAATTTTCAACTAATCAAAGATGGCACTGTTATGCGTTGTTGGAAGAAATTTAAGAAATCATAGTTAGCATAGAAATGATATAGTCATTTAAAGTGTATAATTTTACCAACATTGGGGAAAAAAAAATTTTTTTTTAATGTAATTGCCAGATGGTAATACAAAGAAGACTTTTTTTTTTTTTTTGAAAATTTCAAACTGGCCAGGTGGGAAAAAAGTGAAGAATAAAAGGAATAAGTGTCAATTGTTGAAGTGATAATGACGCAGATCGTGTGAGCTTAGATAATTTGATTCCTGAAGTTGTTTTTACAGCTAATGTAACCGTATCACCAATTCCAGCTTCATTTTCTGCTGTAAATCTGAATATATATGTTGTTCCTTGACGTAATCCACCAATTTCATATAATCCATCCTTATCTATAAATAATTCAAATTTTCGTAGCAAATAAACGTATAAAAAATGTTACGACGTATCATTACCTAATTCAAAATTTATTGCTTTAGTAAAGCAATATCTTTGTATTTTCGTAATATAACAAAGAAAAAAAAAAATGAACAAGCACACATACTTAAATGTACATTCATTTTAACAGCATGCGCAAACCAAACACGATTATTTTCTCTAGTTTGATCACGACTCTTAAATTATGTGTTAGTTTACGTCATAATATATTTTTGCCAATCTTTTTTTTTTTTTTAAATAAAAATTTACGAAATACTTTAAATATTCATATATCATAGAGTGAAAATAAAAGAAAAAGAAATTAAAAATTTATAAAATTTAATTTTCTGTTTTTTTTTTTTGTTTTTTGATAGAAGAAAAAAAATTGAAACTTGTTCTAGAATAGATTTCTTAATATATTCGATAATATAACGTCGTATTGGCAATTGTTCACCAAATCCTTCCTCAATTTTCCACAACACATAAGTCATTCCAACATCTTGCAGTGAAACATGAACTTCACCAGGTGGAGCTGTAATGTAAGATTCTTCTTTTTTCGCCTTTCTTTTTAAAAATTATAATGAAATTTTTTACAGTAATAAATATTACACACTTGCTTCTTTAACAGCAATTGTTTGTTGTGACCTTGACTTTCCATTACTCACTTCACATCGATATTCACCCAAATCATATTCTGTTGGTGATAAAATCTAAAGTATGATGCAAATCAATACTTAAAAAAAAAAATAAATAAAAAAAACGATAATTTTTGTATTAGAAACAATTAATAGCATAATAAAGGTACAATTAAACATTGATATGCTATGAAACAGAGAATGATATTAAGTTATTTAAGAAACAATTAAACAAGCTTTAGATCATACATAAAAAAACACAACAATCAATATATAATTGTTGAAGTTAAATTAAAATAATTCAAGAGAATCAAGAAATGAAGTTACCTTAAGACAACTTCTTTGATTTAAAGCATCAATTAAAATAATATGATTGGTATCGTTCCGAAGCTCATCACTACCTTTCAAATATCGGAAATGCCTAGCAGGTGGATTTGAACGCGTTACGTTACAACAAATTTGAGCTGATTGATCCAGAACAATAAAACGTTCCACAAACGGTTTATTGAATTCCGGAGACGCTAAAATTATTCATTCTGATTCCCAATATGACTTCGAAGTCAAAATATCATACCATCGATGGATTCAATTTTAATAGCTAAATTGAAGAAATTATTAAATACAAACACCAAACGTCTAATCGAATTTCGTGTTGCTCAACAACTGTTGCATCATATTGTTCAAATTCTTGAACTGACAAGCATTTGATGATAGCATCTTGATACTCATTTGTAAGCTTCTTAACAGTTACTTCTGATCCAGCCGTAACGAACAACGTCTCTACAATATATGAATATCTAAAAGATTAGAATTAAATTCAACATTTAATTCATTTTCATTCTATTTTAAATCAAATTAATTAATGCTAAAACTTTCAACTTATTAAAATGAAATAAAATAATTTGAAGTGCATGATACGAGAGTAAAAATGAACAGATTAGTTAGATCTCATTCCATTTTAATCATATAAAACCTCTGATCTTTCTCTAACTCTTTCACTAAAAAAAAAAATATTAATCTTTGGTTATGTCACTTTTAGATTTAATATAATTAATCCAAAGAAATAAATTCAAATGAATCATACCCTACTTAATGAACAAATTCCTAATGGCATTCAGTTCGATTTAGTACCATGATTAATTTTATGCTGTCAAAAACATGATAAAATGAAGCTATGATAAACCATTAAGTGGAAATCCGTTATGATTCGTAATATAGGTTTCCGGTTGTGGATTGCCAATGGATCCACAATCGATGGTCAACGATTCGCCAAACATCCCTCCAACAACATCACTGTTTTCTTTCCAATGAATTTCATCTAAAAGTGTTTTATTGTTGGAAAATTTTTAAAGATTTTTTTTTTTTTTTTTAATGTTGTCCAACATAAATAATTCGATTATTTTTTTCTTCACATATTTTTCATCAAAATTAGAAATTTATTACCTACGACGATGATTTCCACTTTCCAATTAGCCGAAATCCTTCTGGAATTCCTGGCAACACATTTATAGATCCCGGTATCACGTTTAGCAATTTGCGTGAATACCAACGACAACTTTTTATACATTGTGTTATGCTCTCGTAACTCAACAGTAAACAGACTAAAAACTATGAGTTGTACAATCTAAGTAACTTTGTAGTAAGTAATATTATGACACTAAGCGTAACAAAACATCTCACTTCAAATCTATCAGATAGAAAGATACGGATCAAGATAAACAATAAAATTTTACCTCATCAATAATCCATTAAATTATGTTAAATGATAAATTGCGTTGATAATATTGAAGTACTGAAGTAGTTCATTCCTAGCAATTTATCGGTGAGTAAAGTAGAACCAACTTAAGCTTTAATATGATTTAAAGTTAAAATAATATTGCTTACCTATTTGAAGATTCGCCATCTATTTTACGACCAAATTCATTTCGCCATGCAAGATGTAAACAATTTAAAGAAGTCTGTTGACAAATGCAAGAAATCCGAAATTTACGATCAACTCGAACCACATATCGACTATTGTTAAGAGGTGGTGGCTCAAGACGTAATAAATTTGAGCACTTAGCCCCCGTTATCACACCTTAATTAATTATGAAAAAATTAGAATTAAAAGTCTGTACCGCTGTTCACAATAAATGAACAAATAAATAAACAAATAAATATTTCTCACATTTTTCTCATATTTGAATTCAATGATTTGTTTAAAGTTTGAAACAAATACACAGGTTAATATGGTTTATTGTGGCAGAATGTATAATCAGGCTGTATAAATCTGCAATAACTGATTCTAACTCATTTTTTTCGTACTTTTGATTTTTAGCTTTTTTCATTACTTTTTGTACTTATAAAATTTTTACATCATACATTGTGTTAATGGTACTTTTAACTATAAAATAAATAATATTAAGATATTATTTATTTTGTATTTATAGTTCTTTTTCTAATGAAATTGAACTTTGCCATTGTCATATCTTGTCTTGATTCCCACTTCTCTTCCTTTAGAAAAAAAAAAAAAAAAATGCAGTATGAGATTATGCTTTACACAACTCAAATAAATCCAACTATGTGCTTTTTAAATAAGGCCATTCAACTTTTACTATACTTTAGGCTTTATAGAAACAAAGATAACAGAAAGGTTTTGCCCTTATTTGCGCCATCCCTAACAGCTCATTTTTTCTTCCTCTTTTTTTTCTTTTCTGAAAAAAAAAATGCTTTTTGAAATATTACATATTGAGATATTTAACTGAAAATAGTAATTGTGAGAATGGAAGGGAAAAAAAAAGAGTAAATATTTGAAAATAAAGATAAATACATTCATTTACTTCAATAATTCTATAAGAAACGGAAAATATAGAGTTGTTATAGAAGAATGAATAGAAACATATGTCAGATGTTTAGTAAGATCTAAATTAAATTTTCGTCTTTGTCATTTTTTTGCTTGCAAATATTCGATATTATATTTAGCAAATGGTCTGAAACTGTAATTAAATTCCGTTGTTCGTTTAGCTTATTTTAATTATTAAGTATGATTACTTGATATATGTGTCTATTATGGATGTATGATATTAACTTATTACCAAAAAGGAAAAAAAAATTAAAATTAATGAATGCTTTGTCTGGAAGATACAAAATAATTTATCATCTAAAAGAAGAAAAAGAAGATATCATTGCATCATTCTGAAATAAATGTAAACAAGAACAGATGAAATTAAAAAAAAAATGTAATAAAACATTAAAATATTTTGTGATTGAAAAAAAATTGTTTTTAAAATAAATTTAATAAAGTAGTAGAATAAAATAAAACGGAAGAATTTAAAATGTAATCGTTAACGAGTAATAGTGGTTGTCAGGAAAAGTTAACATTTCAATAAACAATCAACATCATTTATTCATACTTTTCCATATTACTATTAGCATAAAAGTTTCGTCCACATTTGGTATTTGATTTTTTTTTTTTTTGAAAATTATTCAAAAAAAAGTTTGCAAAAGTACGCAACAAAAAAAAAAAAATGTTAGCATACAATTTTTTTTTCTTAAAAAAAATTAATGGAAGGGAGAGAGGAAGAGATTGAGAAAGAGAGAGAGAGAGAAAGGGAGAAAAAGAAACGAAAAAAGAAAAAAAAAACATACCGGCAAGAAGAGTAACAGTAATCAGTGTGGTAATGATAATAATAATATCAATGAAGACGCTAAAGCTAACTGTGATTGACAAAGGCGAACTGAATGACATCGATGATTGGAAGCAGTTTGAATCATAGCATATTGACTAAAAATGAAAATGACGCAGAAGGAGTGAAAAGAACTGAAAAGGCCTAAGATTGGTTTGGTATGTTTGCCACGCCTATTCTTCCCTTTTCATTCTTTACTTAGTCTTAAAATTCGATTGAATTCAACTATTTATGCATGTATGGATGGATGGATCAGTTTGGCCTCTTCTTGACGAGCTTTACTACTTCCAATAGCTTCAAATAAGCTTTATGCTATTCTCACTAAAGCAACATTTCCTTCCACTATTGTTGTTGTTTTGCTGTTTGCTAAAACCATCTTAAAATCAATGCCTGCCGAAATGATACAAAATTGCAACTAAAACTAAATTTAAAAAGAAAAGAGAGAAAGAAAAGGAATAACAAGAGAAAAAGAGAAAAAAAGAAAAAAATGCCAAAAAATACTTGTAAAGTATGAAATTTATTACAAATAAAATGATAATACATATGAAATACAGATGATTATCATAACAAATGCATACTCTACACTATTAGTAGAATATTGAAAAATTGAAAGGTGTTAAATACCTTCTTAATTTGACCATTCCGTTTTTGTTTCATCAATTTTAGTCCATTTGTTAACTTCTTATATGATTAACGATGAAATCTTGAATGATATTAAGAGTATTTACTAGTGCTACTTTTTTTTATTATTAGTATTGTTGTTGTTGTTGTCATTTTTGCGTTTATTTTTAATATCAATATATAAAGCAATAATAATAGATGTGAGTACGTTTTTTTCATATTAAATTTTCCATCAAATTTTTCATTGTCATAGAAGATGAACTATATCTCGAGAATAATTTGCAGATATGAAAAGATGGCATGTTGATGAAAGTTGCTGTTAACCGTAAATGAAATGAATTTAATGATGGTAACGAAAGAGTAAGAGGAAGAAGGAAAGGAGAAAAGGGTGGTTAGATGAGGAACAGAAAGATAATCACCAACCAAAAGAGATGTGAGTACTCGTTGTATTGGTAACTAAACTTCTCAAACTGTTTGCATTGCAAAACATTCCATACATTCCCGAAATAGCTCGGTCAGCATTAATATTTGAAGAAAGGGTTATTCAATTGCATCAACCCGTCCCATTTTTTAAGAGGTCTGATAATCGACGACGCCACATCATCATCATTATTTATGGAAGTAACGCAGCAATAATTGGAATAGCACCAAAATGATAAATCCTAAACTACTGATACTGTTCCTGGATGCTGTATTAGTTATGGAATGTATTTCGTTTCTGCATAACGCTTGGATGTTTACAACTTCAACAACCTCAAAACCAGGCTGTTCAATTTACAACGATGAGCAATTACATATTATCATGGATCGAGTTTGTGAAATTTGTCATGAAATGTATTCACATCAATACCCTAATACAAGGGCCGATTGCAGGTTTGAAATGCAAATTTTCCTTCTTTTACATTAATGAAGAGTTATGGAAATTTTTTGATATTAAGAAATGATCATAGAAATAATTGATTTCGAATTAAATTAAAATAGCATATAAAAATTTCAAAACATGAAATAGTATTTTCAGATCAGACTGTTTCCGGAGCAAGCATTTTCAATCATGTTTGGAGCATTTTCGACCTATGATTCCGTATGGTTGAAACTCTCCCTTTTTCTCCTTCTTTCTCCCTCTCTCCCTTTCCCTCTTTCCCTCTATAGCTGAGGACTAAACAAAATGTATTCTATATGTAATCTCTCAACAAAAACTCTGCCAATACTACCTTTGTTTTTTCTCGATCCATTAATCTTTCTTGAGCTATCAAAAATATTCAAGAGCTTGAAAATTAATTGATAAGCCCGATACGCCTAACTTAGTAAGATGCAATGTCTAATTTGTTATTACAATGTATTTCTCAAATGCCAAATTAAACTTCACTTTTTTTGATCTCAAAAAAAAAAAGAAGAAATGAACCCACTATCCATTCAGCTTTGGCATCTTTTGTCCATAAATAATTTCAAATAGTTAGAATCATGTCGTAGGCACTTATTACATGTTGGCAACATGTTTTACAGTAATCGTAATAATAGTAATAACAGCAACAATTAAAATAATAATAATAGTAATAAAATAATAATAATAATAATAATGTTAATAAAAAAGCAAAATATCAAGACTGTACAGAAAGAAAACTGTTATATTCATTATTTCATAATATCATTATTTTTAAGAAGTGATCCCATGCCTAAAGCACTTCAATCATTCTGATGAACATTTCACAAGTGCATCAAATTTAACATTTTCAATCAAACTTTCTGTAATACTATTAGGACTAGCAAATTTTTCTTCCTTATAACTTCTTCCAATTTTTGAAATTGAACGTTGATTCCTTTGCTGAACGAAAGATTCCTATAATGAAATATTAAAAGCTGAAAACAACATAAATTAAATTTACAAATTTCTTCTATTACATCAAAGTGAATTTTTTTTTTTTTTTGCAATTCACTTAAATATTATTTCATTTCATTAATACAACATTTAGTTGCAATTTTTTGTATGGTCTAAATGTTGTTTATATTAGATATCGAGACTCTTCAAAATGCCTCACTGTGACAATTGATAAATTTAAAAGCCATAGCCTTTTAAAACGAAATTATTTGTTTTAATGAAACATTTCTTTTATGCAATAATCAATAGTATCTCGATTCATCGGCTTTTTTTCTAATTTTAATATTGGACTTATTTTGACTTAGAAATAGCAATAAAGATATTGGCTTTCCTTTCTTCAAATTTAATTTGAAGAAAATGATTTAAGCATGGGAATTAAATTTTAATCAAACTTTTGCAATAAAGCAGTTACAATATTTTAAATACGTATCGTAGCCTTAAGTCTATTTTACTGAAGTAAAGTTGTACAAAAATGATACCTCAGTTTATTATCACTTCGAAAATCTCAAAAGTTGGGATCAATTATAAAGTTATTAAATAGCTTATTGAATATTAAAAGAGCGGTTTAAAACTGTTTGTTTTAATTTTACTCACTACTTTTTTTTCTTTTTATATTTTATTTCCATTGGAACGAATGTTAATTTTAATGAAAGATATTCGTTATCATTTTTAAAAATATTACATATTCATAAATGATTATTATAATGATCAAAATTATTAACCTGTGCAGTTTGATTTGAAAGTTTATTCCATAATTGATTTGTTAACTCATTGAGTCCAAGTGCTTTCATTCGTTTATAATTACGATTAACAATACACGGACACAAAAGAGCTGCACAAATCCGTCGAAATTTACGACCAAATATAGAATAAATAAAAATATTTGAAGCACTGAAATTAGGAAAAATGTTGGAGGAATTTTATTTTTGAAAAAAAAAAAAATCAATTGAATAAAACAGTGCTTGTTAGGAAATGCTTAGTTTAACCATTTTCAATTATTTTATCTAAAAAATAAAATGGTACTCTAGTTAATGAGACGAAATGGTTTGACAAACATTGTTTGCATCTTTAGATATCAATCAAAATATGAGACTAAATTAAATATATTCCCAAAAGATAAGTTACACTAATGAAAAAAGGATAAAGTGACAAACCTATTGACGCATACTAATAAATTTCCAATAGGTAAACGTAAGCGAAAGAATTGGGAATATTCGGCAAAGAATGCTTCAATAATGTGATTTATACCAGCCGTTAAATTACAAGCAATAAATGTTAAAATCATTACAAAAGCCATAAGTGTACAATGTCGTTCTTTTTCATCCAGATTTGCGGTACGACTCATTAAAGAGCGACGGATACGGTATGCTTGTTGTACTGATCGGATAACGATAACGTTTAAAACAATCATTGTTGTCCAAGGAATGATTATCAATAGTAACAAATAACCATATGTATTGTATAAAACAATATAAAGGCCGTTGGTACGTAATGGCGTTGGAGCTAAACGGCCACATTCATCTAATGTTAATTCGAACAGTGATGGTAATTTGTAAACAAATGATACTGTTGCTATCACTGATAAAACCAATTTGGCACGTGATGTTGAACACCACACGCGGGTTTGCAGTGGATATTTTACAGCTAAGTATCTGAAAGTTACACATTTTTCTCATATTTAACGTTATTTTCAAATTGAATAATTTAATTATACTCATCTAGAAATTAATAATGGGCAATTTTCCCAACTTTCTAACCTCTAGATCAAAATATCAGTTTTGAAATTCTTAGTCAGTATAAATGAAAAAAAGCTCACTTTCAACTAGCAATAGCCTTTGTGTAATAAGACAAAAAAAGTAAGCCAATAATTTAAAAAACTTTCAATTATTCAGTTATACGAAATTGTCCTTCATTAATGCAAATAAAAAAGTAAAAAATAATCATTGAATATTGCTAACAAAATTTTACCGATCAACAGTGATAGCTACACATGTCCATACTGATGAGGTTTGTGCTGCAAGGGATATTGGATAACTGACAAGTGTCGTCTTCCAAAAAAATTCACACACTGCACCTTGTTGCTAAAATTTCAAAATTTTACCGATTAAATTTATTTAAATTTAAAAGATTGCATATATATGACCAAATAAAACTAATACTTCATTTTTCATTTCAGTAACGATAACAATTTCTGTAATTTATTAATTTGAGTGATGGGAAGACGTATCACATGTGCTGTTAGCGTAATTACATATCTATTGTTAAGCTTAGTTGAGAATGATGTACTTCTACGAGTATCATCTCGAGATATGCATGCTAGCATATGAAATATTAATATTGATGATCATTAAAATAACAGCAACAAATAACAATGATACGATGAAATATTTTGTTTTTGTCTAGGAGATATAGTTAGTACTGAAAGAAGTAGTAGTAAATGCAAAAGTTTCAGTTTCAAATTTCATGCAAAACAAAATTTTCAACGAAAAAGAGCAGTTGTTCATAGCACTTTTTACATATGCTTATTAAAAATTTCATATTTTCATAATATAATAAATGAAAAATTTTCGTGATTAGTCTTTGTAAGAAATTGGAAATTTCAAGTGGAAAATACAAAAAAAAAAAAAAAAAAAAGAAAAAAAATTGACCACTCAAATCATTCTCTATCAATACTCCATTGATCTATGATCATGAAATATACTTCCAATATAATAGTATTTCCTTGTCAATTAATGATAATATTTGTTTGTTTTTTTCAAGTCAAATAGAACTAAATCTCAAAATAATTTCGATTTTGATCAATGTATAAGGAACGTACGATTGTGTTTCCATTTTACTAAATGTAAAATTTATTCATGCTTTGATTGTCAACCTAAACTAGCTTCATTTTTATCATTTCATTTTGAAAATATGTTTCATGCTAGAACACTAATAAAGCAATCTGTAATAATCATTAATACTTTTTTAAATTCGTCTCCTCATTTTTATCAATAGTAAAATATAATAGATATGTATAATCTGCTACTATCAAAAAATAATTTAATATTACTTTTTTTTATTTTTGACGATGCTATAAGTAAAAAAAAAAAAAAAAAAAAACAGATTTACATTCTGGAAAAAACAGAGGTTTAAATTTTGCTGAAAAAGCTTGCAATACTAATTGTTAAATTTATTGGTCAGATCAATTTTTTCATACAAAGATGAGTTAAGGTGATTTTAACAAGCAAATAAGCTTTATCATTCGCAAATTATTACTTAAATTTTAACTCTCATCTATGAGTTATGGTATAGGAAATACGAGAATATAAGCGTATGGTATAATTATCAAAGTTATTATGGAAAATTGGTCACCCTACTATCTAGGCAATATGATTAATGTTCAGATTAATCTTCTTTTTTGTTGCTAAATTTTTCATAATAGCATTATTGATCAAAAGAGAAAGTAATAAAAGAAAAGAGTAATAAAGTAACAATAAATTGTTTAATAGTCAAATTACTGTGCATATATGATCAAAAATGATAAAATTACCATTTGATATTTCGTTCTACTATTGTTGGAAAATTTTATTTTCTTTTACCTCCTGCAACACATTCTTTTCAATCTTATGAAAGGGAACTATTCTTATTGAAATATAAAAGCATAAGCTTTAAGAGAATGAAGAGAAATGCAACATTTCTGTTTCAATGATTTAAGCAAGTAATTGGCTTGTCTAGGTTAAGAAATTATTATGAAAGATTGAGCAATTATTTCGTTTGATTTGATTAAGGTATGCTAATAATTGTAACTTCATTAAGTTATATCGATTATTTAATGATTGATTCTTGTTGAGAAGCACTTTTAAACATCTAACAATTTCTCTCGTATATTTATCTTAGTGAAAACTTTTTCTTTTATAATTTTTCCACTTACTGACAAAATCTTTTTCATATTTGTATGTTATTTTTCGCTTATATATGCAAATTATTTATCACAGTTAATGGTTTAATCATCCACATTTAAGATTTTCTATTGGATAGACGAATTGGTTTAAATGGAATCGAAGGCTAAAATCTCATTAATTCTGAAAGAACACCGAAAGTAAAACATATAAGTGATCTACATGAACACATGAATATTTCTCCTTTTTTTTTTAATCAATTTTTTCTTTAGTATGTTAAAAAAAAAGCAATGATCAATAAAGTAAACAACTTCTTCTGTTTCTCATCATTTCAAGATTCTTATTATATTTGGTAATATTTTAATTATCACAATAGTAACACTAATGTTATTGGAGACTCACATATTATATATAGTTAAACTACAAAATTATATAAAAAGCTATAAAAATTTGCACATATATAAATAAACAAACAAATATACGTTTATATAGTTTGAATGAATTTCGATGATTAATTAAAGTATTGATCATGGCTTATGATGATTAAAAATTCAGAAATTGCTTAAAGCTAGATAGTTGAGGTATTTCAAACGTTCCAGTAAACTCATTAAGTATTATTGAAAAGGAATAGCGGTAAATAAATAGCGCTGTCAGAACATGCCTGGGATGCTCAGTGTACTTTTAAGGGAAATGATTCGCAGCAGAAAAGAATGAAAGAAATTTTCTAAAAATTGATCTTACATTGTGGTCTTTTTTTTTTTTTTTTTTTCTTTTTAATTCTAAATAAAAATTCAAAATAGTTTACCATCTTCAAATATTTTTTTACCAATACTTTCTTCCAGTACCACTAGTACTTGTATTTAGCTAATTCAAATTTGAATCAGTGCTGATCATATTAATCAAAGTTATGAATTAAACAGTTTGTGATATGTCCAAAAATTATAAAATTCATTCCGATAGTTCATCTTAAGTGTTGTTTTCATGATAATTTTGCTCCGTGTTTATAGGCTGATGAACATCAAAATGATTCCTAATGGTGATGAAGGCGGATATTTTGAATTTTAGATTAGCCAAATAATTATGTAAATTTTGATTTCAACATTAATTTCAAGAGGAAATTTCTTCATTTATTATATCTATTGAGTAATAATTAATTATAAGTTTTGCTGACAAATTTACTCAAATTTATTTGCTTGTCTGCATCAAGTCATATAATAATAATTCTCTACATGACAAAAGCCTATATTGCAACTAACGATGTTTGATTTACGTCATTGCGTGTGCTACTTGCAGATCGTGTTTTCAATATTGTAAGCGTTGCGAGGTGATTCACTATGAAAAATATAACAAATAAAAGTTGTATCGAACAGTAGGCACATATTTGATCTATTGTTAAGTCATGCAAAGTGATGTGAAAATTGTGTTATTGCGAAAAAGTAAATCAATCTGCATGCCTTTAAGGATTATTTATGCAATTTGTTGATAGTACAAACTTTCTCGGCACTTTTTTTTAGTATATTCAAAACGCTTTCACAGATTTTTTTTTCTAATTAAGTATTTAATGCTTAGTAAGAAACTAATTTAAAAAAAAAAAATGACTTACGTTATTTTGCAAACAGATCTGCATAGGAGGATAAATAAGAAGTGATACAAGTAAAAGAATTAAGTCGAAAAATGATAAACCAGCCAGATAAATGTTTAATGAAGAGCGCATTTGTGGACGAGTGAATATGATGACACATACGGAGGCAGCAAATACACCAGCCGTACAAACAAGTGGTAATACGGTGGTATAAATGATATGCTGAGCGAAATCAACAAGATTATCAGTTCTTTGGGAATCACGGGATTGTGACATATGGCATCCTGAATGATGATTATAATCCATCGATAAGGACAATAATGATAATGATGATGATGATAATAGTGATAACAGTGTTTGGTTTAGTTAAGAACCTATTGTTTTGATCCATTTGATTAAGAACTAATAGACGGCATATGATTTAGCACTGACCATTTGGCCTTGAGGAATGATTGTTAGAGTCCTTTCCTGACTAAGTAAGTCCTATTATTTCCATTCGTCCTATTTCATCCATCCATTCATTTTGTTCCACCACACCCCTTTTACCCTTTTCATTGCCCCACCCAAACTTCAACGTCTGTCACCAGTACTTACTCACCACATGTCGTCTCGTCCACCTGAACTAAAAATAGCTCTTCTAAGATGTATGCATTATTGCTTTAGTAAGGTCAAACATTGATAGATGATACTTTTGTTGTCATCCATAATTATTCTTTTGTTACAATAATATAATGGAACTTTACAACAGTTAGAATGATATCATTGATAAGAGATTGATAGGACTATTGTAATGATACAATAAAGTAGAAACAATATAGAATTACTATGACGAATTTAATTACAATTAAATCGAAACAGAAAAGACTGAAATGAATAAATTCAAGACAAACAATCAGGTAAAAGATAAATGAAGCGTAACAGGAGATAATTGAAAAAAAAAAAAAAAAAAGTGAGAAAGGGAAGAAATTAAAAATTAAGAATAAAAAAAAGAGAAGAAAATGAGAAAGAAACATCGACAATGTTAAGACTTTTTAAGTCAATGTAGTCACTTGACATTTGCCAGAGAAGCAAATGCATTTTGGAGTAGCATTTGGATGATGAAAATCTAAAAGGACGAAGGTGACGAAATATATCAAAATAATCAGATTGGTGCTTTCCATAGCTAAGAAAAGTGGATCTTTTTTTTATTTGTGCTTTCCATAGCTAAGGAAAGTGAGAAAAGTGGATCTTTTTTTTTTTTTTTTATAAGATTAGTTCCGAAATTTATGACGTTGCCTTTCAAATGGATTTTTTTTTTTATTCCATGATTTTATTTGAATTTCTAAGCTACCAATTTTATAAGTTTTTTATCGACAAATACAACATTCGTCAAAACATTTCCTCTTTTTACATTCAGAATGTGATTGATATAACTTAACTAATTTATATTGTACTTGTGAATTATCAATAAACTTTTCTATAAACATTACTTTAACTGTTTACTTAAATATGAACAGATAAATAAGGAGATAAAATTTGAGGAAGGTAAAACTTCCTCAAAGAAAAGCTTCCTCAAAAATGCTTCCTTTTGAAAATTGTAATTAATTTTAAAAAGTTAGTAGTTTTTGAATAACAATTTGATTTATCTTTTTTTCTCAATATCATCAGTGATTTGTTAAGAAAGTAAAAAGTTGCATCATCATCTTAAAACATGTTTTCGATTTGTTACAACGTTTGTCATGAGGATTTCTTTAACATCAATACTTTAAATCAGTTTAAAAATTCCAAGTTTTTAGAAATCATTTAACAACTGCTACAATGGTTTTATATTGAAAAGCAATCATAATTTTCAATTGTTATTGTTAGCAATGGAACATAGCGTTGTATTTGAATAGAAAAAGAAAAGGAGGAAGTAGCTAAAATTGTGCTTAATTTACGAAATCAAATAAAGTTTAAGTGATTTACGACATTCTTTTCGCTTATATAACAAAATAGTGAAATAGTAAGAGCAGTAAGTAGTAGCAGGTAGTAGTACTGGCAAATTCAAATGTTATGATCAATAACTGTAAAAGAACAATAATTGATAACAGCATATTTTAATAATAATTTAAAAAAAAAAAAAAAATTGCTAGCAAAATCATGCTTGATGCACTAAATTTGAATTAAAACAAGCAGTACTAATTGTTGCATTGTTGAATTTTAGTGAATGGTGATTGGAAAAGATTTTGAGTATTTTGAATAATTGAAACAATTGGAATTTTTACTATCATTGTCAAGTTTGATAATTGAATCAATAAGGAATTTTTCATTAAAAAATTAGATTCGACCTACCATTTTCTTTTCTTTTTTTCTAACTATTATTATTAAACTAAATCAAGTAAATAAGCTTTTAAAGATAATGAAGTTTTTACAGATATTAGCGAAATCTGATTCTTGCTAAATATTCACTGTTATCTGGTTGCAAAACTGCTAATATCATATTTCGTAGTAGAAAAAAGCAATTCAATATCTTTGTATAATTAATATAAACTCTGTCCCAATCTGATAAAAAGATTTGTAAGTTTATGAGCAAAACAGAAAATAAGCGAAAATTCGATTTCATTATTTTCATACTGCTGAGGAAAACATAAAAAGATTTATAAGTCCTCCTCGACACTCCGATATATTTTATTCCTTCCGAAAAGTCAGGAAAATAAGCACTTCATCATAAAGAAGTGTCTTCTTCAAAATTTTGCACATTTCAAAATATATGGGTACGTCAAATTTTTTTACACAAGACGAATAGTTTTAAATGCTTTTAATGATTCCCAGTGAAACATTTCGCATGTAACGTAAAAGTTCATATCTTGAAATTTAATTTTAAAATAACAAAAAGCTCTTTGATTATATTCTATTACAGTGATGAGAATTTTCTGCATTATGTTTAAACACTTGTAGGGAAAATATGATAAACCAAAGCGAAAGCACTGAATATAATTTATGAGCCTGGTAATAAATGATATCACAGTGATAAAGCATATAAAATTGACTGCCGCAATAAGCAATAATATGTTCATATATTATACCAGTCAGTGTCATATTCTTGCCATTGGGATTTAAAAATCTAATTTTAACCATTATTTATAACAATATATCCATTTTAAATCTCTCGTTTTTTATTACTATGTAGAGTGAAGCGCCTATTATTAGTCTTTAATTTCGTGTTTATCTTTTTCCCAGCACTTTCCCGCTATCCTAGGCGCTTTCTCATTATTAGCATCCAAACTTTATCAGCTCTGTTTCAATAATCTAAAAAAAAAAAAAAAAAAAAAAAAAGAAACCAGTGATACAAAATTTGAATCAATGTGAAAAGCATATGTGAACAATTTGAAAATTGCAGGTATAATATTATCTCATAAATTTTCTCTTTAACATCATCTTAGGCATGATTTATGAATTTGATAATAATAGTTCAAGAGAAAAAACACTAATTAATTCCAATTTGTTCGTTTAATAGCCATAATAATTCGTTTCCGAAGATTCAGTGTGTAGCGATGAGAATTGCATATACATCAGTGAAAAATAATAATTTAAAGGAGATTTAAATTTAAAGGAATTAAATTGCAAGTCGAATAGCTATTATAATATAATCAATTATAACAATCACTTCATACAATATCACGATATATTATTATTTCTCATTTACCATAATCAATATAATTTTTTAATGAGGAATTAATTAATTCAATCACATACTGATCTAAACAATTAACAATTTTTCATCCCTATTTTAGCAACTTTCTGAAATACAGTGAATGTATGTATGCATGTTTATCTATGTCTGTATATGTGTGTGTGTGTGTTTCTAAATGTATTAATGGTGTGGTGGTCGACAATGTTTAATTCCCGTTTCGTTTCATCGTTCGGTCTTATTCCATTCCCAGTTGACATTGATTATTTCAACGGCTTGGTTGCTTTTTGCCATGTAATTTCAAAAATACCACTCCGATTTGCTCATAATGTCAGCATTTCCTGAACTATTGCTGTCATCGTTGTTGTTATTGTTATTGTTATTGTTTACACTGCAGCATTAAACTATGATCAAGTATTACTGATATGATTGTTATTAATGATATGTAGAAGAAGCAACATGAAGTTTTTAGTAATAAATTATTTTAAAAATTTTATGCTTACTATTATTTGTAATTAATCATTTCAGATAATCGTATAATTTAGTGTAGCTGCATTCCATCGTAACTATTTCATATTTATTATATTTAAAATTTTCCGGATTAAAATCTTGGACATTAAATAATACAAGTATAGTGATGGTGCTAAATGATTGTAACAGAACACATTTATGATCAAATTTAATCATGCGAAGTTGCGTGTTCTGTGGAAAACTTGCCTGCAGCGTGTAAAAAGCAATCCTATCATGTGATGCCTGTCATGGTGAGAGCTTTGCTTAATTCATACTTTTTTAACTTCTTTTTTTCTTCATTGTAAATTTCTTTTTAAAATGTTACCATACCGATATTTACCGATGGAACAAATTTATCCTGTTATTACGTCTTAAATATATGTGCATGTACAATACGCTTTTCCCTTTTTTTTTTTTTTTACCAGGAACAATCCTAGCAATAATTAAGTGTAAGAAATGAGGAAAATTTTGAATTTTTTTTTCCTTATTTCTTACAAAATTTCCCTATTCTATTATGGTAATGATTATTATTACTTTTAATTATCATTTCAAATAAATTGATGAATAGACGTTGATACATTCAGAAAAAATTTCTCCATTAAATTTTGCTTTTCAGATTTCTGTATTAATTTCACTGCTTATTCCAATTGTTTTATATAAAGGCGAATACTGTGGTGAGAATAAAATACCATTTGGAATTGAAGTTCATCCAAATGCTCAACCATTGTTGCACTGTTCTCGTCCATCTTGCTTTGAACGTCGATATGCGGTCCGTTTCATTTTCTTTAATTCCAATTTTTACTTAGTATTGGAATAATTTGTTGATCCATCCAATTTTTCCTCTACAAGTAAAAAGTATTGATGAATCTGTTGCAGTCACATACGGCGATTTGTTTAAAAAAAAAAAAAGAAAAAAAATTGTGAAAATCTTCGATAATACAAAGTGCTCAGAAAAAAATCTCAAATTAATCAACAAGCTTATTTTGAAGTGCTAAAAAAGTATTTCAATGTTGATTTTTCTTTTTTCTAGAATTTGCAAAAAAAAAAAAATGATAGTTTTAAATGTTTTTTAGGATTGTGATGATCGCGCACAGCGTAAATCTTGTGAATCAAATGATAGCTGGGTTGGAGGCTTTGAAAAGGGTTACGGGAATCATCAACCGTTTGTTTTTTATCTTGTCTGTTCATACGATCTAATCTTTTTTCAAGTTAAATTGCATTTCAATTTAGATTCAAATACAGTAGCTTTAGGATGGTATCAATGATCGATTTTGAAGAGCTAAGAAGTTAGGTTCATTTAAAATTTGAAGAAATTGTGACCTTCATTAAATAGTCCTTTTTTTAAAAAAAGAAAGATAAAAAAGTAGAAATTTAGATTGTATGTGCAGTGTTGTACGTTTGAAGGCCTAGCCGATCATTCCAGTCCGCTTTATCATACAATTATTAAGCCTGGACAGTATTTCGAAGGTGAGGAGCAAGTTGAGGAAGAAACTGATACGGTTATCTCATTCGATGTTATTACAGATTTCAAGATGATTCGCTCAACTAATTTATCGTAAGTCAATTTATAGATTAAATTGTATAATCCCTAGCTTATATCTGACCAGAAAAACATTGTATGGAAACACTGAAACATTGAAAAAGTTGAAATATTCACATTATAATTTGCTAATCTGAGGTACTATATTGCAGGATTTTTTACGAAATGGCAGTACGACGTTTGCGATGCTATGAGTTACCTCCCGTAGACAGGATTAAACGTACAAGACGTTGGCCGTAATATCTTAATTGGATATTAATTTAATCCTTAAATTACATTTATTTTTTAAATTATCATTTACAGTAACAGAAAGTATGAACGAAATATTTGTTGTCCAAACCTGACGATTTACTCAATCAATTGTGATATCAACGATTTATATTAATAAGTACTAAATTCATTTTAGGAGAATGTGAACTTAAAAATCAACCTTTTTCAAGTGGTTTTATGTTTTAAGACATATTAAGCATTCAATAAATAACGGATATTAAATGCTTCAATTTAATTAATTTGAATAAAATGATAAGCTATCATATACCATTACATATAATAAATGTCCTCGAACTAACGATACATATGTACAAATATATTTCAAGTTTCAAGTGGTGAATGTTGAAGTTGAATCCAAAATGTCTATCGCACACGAAGCTAATGCTCTTATATTATTTTCTAGGTCCTTTTAAAATTTATAAATTGAGATTTTTTGGTGATTAAACAATTCGATGTGAACAGATATTCTTCTTATGATTGATTGGTGGAGTTTAAGAAACTTGCTCCTTGCAAATCAAATCACGCTATCTGTTTGAGCGATTGCATTGTTGTGGTGATCGTTGCAAAAGACAAGAATGAATGAAGAAAAAGATCACATGAGAATATGTAATGATTTCTTTAAAATTTATTCTAAAACAGGCTTTCTATTTTTAAAACAATGAGAGGTATTAGTAATTGAAAAACTCCGAAATAAAAAAATATATGTTGTAGACAGCGGCATTCTTTGAACAAGAACACAACATTTCGATTTCTATTTTGATGTCGCTTACTATCAAATTCATTTGCAAATTACACAGTTCAAATATGACTGGATTGTTACTCATTTAACAATATCAATCTTTGAACAGTAATTGTTGTCGACATTCAAAAAAAAAAATGCAATACAATACATTTGATATCAAATTTTCTGATGTAATTGTAAGAAATAACAATTTTACACAGTTGAAATTTTAACAATAACGAAATTTCCTTCAATTATAACAACATATTCTAAGGATGTTTACTTCAGCATGAATAATAATCCCTCAAAAAATACAAAACCATTAATTGTGATTCTTCAAATTCTATTCCGCTTTGAGTAATTGTTGGATGAAATAAATAAACGACACTTCTAATCGCTTGCAATATTATAAACAGCAAAATTTATGAAGTTTCATATATAAATAACGTCATTAATCGAGTAACAATAAAAAAAGAATTTCTGAAATCTAGTTATTTTTTCTTTTTATGTAGCAATTTTGTTGCAATAGTTTCACTTTTGATTTGCATCTCTATGACTACAAAAATATTAGCCATGATAGTCGAATAGATTGAAATAAACTTAGGAATTAACTTGATAAATTTAGTAGTATTTTTTGCTGATATCATGTAAATTATCGCTTTAGTCTTTCGTAAGAAGTAAAAATTAAAATGAATATTTTTCTTTTTCTCACAAATAAAGAGCAAATTTTAGTTGGGAAACAAAAAAAAGTGGTAAGACGACACTTTGCTTGCCTCATATTCATTAACACTTTGAAAAAGGATTCATTAACATCTGTTTATTAATCTCTTGATATGCCAATAAATGATTTATCAGAGTTGTTCATATTAACCAGCTTATTAAATTTTAGAATATATGGTAAAATAGTATTAAACAGTATCTGAAGACTTTTTCAACGTATCATATGCAACAGTTTGATTACAAAATATGGATACACTCCATTTAAGCAGACAAAAACTGATGAATGCCTAAGTTTGTCTTAAATAGGTGAAAGGGATATTTATTTGTATGCGATTGCTCTCTATCCTTCTAAACATTTTAAATTATCATTAGTTGAATTTGTACCCATTAAAAAACTACTTGACACAATCGAACCTCAGTTCCTAGTTGCAAGATATTTTATATGTCAGATAAGGCAATAGCTGATAACTTGTTAAAAATTATTTACATTTTCAACCATTAGATTTAATTCATCCATTAATTACGCTATCAATATCTCAATTCTTTTGGTTTCAAACAACTAATATCTAATAGTAATATCTCTCTTTCTTTCACTCTAAAGTAGCTTATCAAAACCTTATAAAAACATATTCAATTGTATCGAAATATAACTTAAAATACCACAGATATAATAAAGCAATTTCATAGATTATTTCATTTGTATTGATTTAGCATAGTAGTTAACATTTTGCATATAAAATTTCCTGCAACTTTTTTTTTTTTTTTTTCTTCATTAATTCATAAATATGAAAAGATCATTTTTAAAGATAATTTTAATTTGCTTTTTCATAATGACTATTTGTTCGATTTAATACTTGAAAGATAATTTGATTATTTATTGCACCAATCATTACATTTATTTTTGCTAAAAAAGTTGTACACTACTTTTCATGAAAATTGAATTTCAGTTACGCATGTTGAAATTAGCTCCAAACTACCGTCATATGTGATAGATGAAGAATAAGTCAAAGAGATAATTGTGTTTTTGAAAAGCACACTGTTATATCAGAATCGTTGGTACATTTAATGCTATGTGCCACTTTGCATGAAGTAGATTTATTTAATTCATCAGAGTTAAATAGCGATTTTGCAAGCACAAAAAAGAGAAGAAAAAAAGTTTCCCGAACAAAAATCACCAGAAGGTCACTAACTATTTCAAAAATGTTGATTTGTATCATGTAACAAATATTAATGATCAAAAAGCTCAGATCTACAACATGCGGTATGAATGTGCAGAAAGGAAAGGAAGGTCAGGTTTTTATCGAAAACGCATTAATAATGAATATCACAGGTGTATCAGCAACCAGTTTAGTTGACCATGGACTAATACAATCGGTTTATATAAACATTAGTGCTCAGTTAAGAAACAATTTGCTTTGTTGGTGACTGGTTGAATTTTATATCAAAATTCTAATACCTAATATATATCTCTCATAATGGTCGTTTTATTCTTTCTCCTTGCTCTTATTCCGCAATATCAGGCAACTTTTCTTGGTCCCAGTCAAGATTGTAATTGTCCACAAACATCATTATGTTCTGTTTGTCCGATATCTTGTCCATCACTTTTCCCACCGCTTTGTCCTCCACAACCTCCATGTCCTCCACAACTACCTCCACCTCCACCACCACCACCACCGCCACCTCCACCACCTCAGGCATCTGCGCCATGTCCTCAACAACCACTTTGCTTGCCTTGTCCACCACCAATACCAATGCAACCTCTTTGTCCACCAAGCCTTCAACATCTTCTGTTACCTTGTCCACTACCACAACCCTCGAATTCTCCTTGCAAGCGTAAGAAACGTTCTACACCAATTACTTCAGTCGCTAGCGATTATGGTACCAATATTCATGCCTCGTGCACCAGCAATTATATTCGTAAAATTATCCTAAAGGTAAACCTATTCTCACTATTTCAATTACAGTTTTCTTCTCTTAATTAACAAGACAATTAAAATTATTAACCTGCCTATGATTTATGATCAGTAATTTCACTATCTAAGAAGACAATAATAAGTAAGTCAATTTATGATTAAATACAGAAATATTAAAAATTAATAAAGTGGATGAAAGCCTCCATTTGTTGTTGCAAAAGTAGAAATATTCCCAGTTGTTGTTTATTATTTATGACGGATAATTGAAAGTCTGCAAATTAGTTCCTCATTAATTTCCAGTCTCATAATTCAAACCGACAGTAGAATTAAAGTGCTTTGTATCATTTTAGATAGTAATGTAATTAAATAATTATGCCTTTGGAAGTTGCATCGAATTCACTACATAATGGGTTTAATAAAACTGACTAATAACTAATAATGTACCTAATAATTTAAATATTTGAAATTATCTTGCGAATCTGCAAATTAGCTCGTCATTAATTTTCAGTCACACAATTCAAAACTTTTTGGAAAATACATGCTTGGAATTCTCCGAAAATTCTCAACACTTAGCTAGCAACTATTTGCTTATCGAAGTGAAATAACCAAAATTTACAAGGGACAACTATCCCAAAAATTGATATTTCCAGATTTTTTTTTTTGATATTTTTAAACATTATTTTTTGAGTTCCCTGATTTACTAAAAGTTAAAGCCAAATAATCCCTGAAATGACAGATGCTATTCTAAAAAATTTGTTGCTAATAATGGATAAAACCATTTGTAACCTTAACGCTGATTTCTATTTCATCTTTTAATTATTCTTGTTTGATTGATTTATGTTTAGAAACTGATGAGATGAGCATTTCTTCGTCCTCAGATAAAAGTTGTTAAGAAAAATCAAAAATCTAAGGAATATACAAAATGAAACTTCAACTTTTTTATTCCATCTTAAGTTTTGAATCACTTGACTAATCTGCAGTTTCACTTTAACCAAAAACTTTTTCTTTAAGAAGTGTAATTCTTGCTACTGAAATTTGTAATATGTGAAAAATTGCGGACTTTAATCTAAAAATCCTTGAGCAACTCATTTAAACTACTTGTGAATTGCTGCAAATGACTGCAACATTTCATTTCGAAATAGAATTTTCAATTGTGAGCAACTGTAGTTTTATTCCATTTTACCCTTAAATTCTTCTTTTTTTTTTTTTTTTTTTGAAAACAAATCATGTCAATACTAAAGAGTAGGGCCACTACAGTAGTCTTAATGAAATCAACTATTCGATCAAAAACAAGATTTGACAAAATTAGTATGTATAAATGGTGTTCATACTCTTGCAACTAATGACCAGCTATTTCAAAATACCTCAAAACACTCAATAGTTAAGCAATTAAGCATTCAGAGCCTACCATTTCCTAAAACTAATCTTCACTAACTGAAATTCATTTGTCAAAAGTGGCTAGCTGATACTATCAAAAATTTTTTTCGCTCTAAAATAAGCAACTTATCTGGGGGACGTTATCTTTCATCCAAGATAATAAAAACTATAGTTTGGAGTGAACATTGCAGACTAATGAGTTTTAAAATTTGAAATTTGTTCAAAAATTTATTTTCTTCCAAAATTTATATTTTTATTAGAAATTCTATTGAAATCGGTCATTTAATATTACTAAAGGTAGGAATTAAATAACAGCTTCTAAACCAATAAATAGGATCTTCTCAGAACTACGAATCAATTGAGCTAATTACCAACCAACTTTAAACATTCAATTTATAGTAGACTATAAAATATAAAGTTTCAGCATATATTATGTGTATACAATATTACGTTATTTTACTGCAATTTTCTAGAGCAAAAGTCAATGGACAACATTTCATCACTGATAACCTGTTTATGTCTTCATTTAACTCATAATTCATTCTCATGATCAGGAAAAAGGGAAAGAAAGAAACAATTAAACGAAATTTGTAACGCTGTCCTTTCCTAATTTCTCTGATTTAATTGAAGCAATTGAATTGACTGTATACCAAATTTGAATTGATTGTATTAAAAATAGGTGCATAAATCAATGAATGCGTAGGAAATCACAAATAAATGGTGATAATGCTATTAAATTTCAAATAAATGATTAAATAAAGATAAATACATAGTAGTAGAATGTTTCAGAATTTGAGCACAGATGCGAAAATCTCAAAAGCGGCAATTTATTCGGAACTGAAAGCGAAACAAAAAGGTGATTACGTGGTGTTATGCTCGCAGTCCAGTTTATCATTTACAAGTGATTCAACAAATTATTGTGTTGGTGGAAATACAAATCATCTTTGCTATGTATTCGAACTATGAAAAAAACCTGTCTAATTTCTCACATAATTTTTTTTCACAAAAAGTTTCTACTTGTTAACAGCTGATGTTATTTCACTCGCATTTGAATATTTTTAGAAAATTTTATATCTAAGAAGTAATAAATTACATCAAACTTCAACAAAAAAAAAGAAAAAAAAAAAGTTTAATCTTGATATTAGTTACTAATTTTAGCTAAATATTCCACTATTCTAAGTTCTGCTGATTTCTGCAACATTGTCAAATTGTCATGATTTATCTTTAGGTCTATAAATTTTTGTAAAATCATAAATCATTTTTCTTCTTTTTAAAAAAATATCCAAAAAAAAGGAAGAATCTCAAACACATATAATTACTGTTTATCTTGTAAGTAAAAAGCGATTCTGAACGTTTTATATCAATTGACTGACTTTTTTATTGCAGTAATTTAAACAAAATTTTTAATTAGCACAATAAGCAATAACTATAATTATCTGTCCTTACTTTTCTGTTCGGAAGAAAAAATATTACTCTACAAGAAGAATAATTGATGTTAACATTGTTATTTGTCTCAAACATTTATTAACCAGGTTTCTTTTTATATTCTCATTTCATTTGTATTTTCAAGTTGATAAATTTACATCAATAATTTCGTGCGGTATTGTATCAATTAAAATGAAAGAATTAGATGCATTTGAACGGATGAAATGACTATTTTAACTGAAAAACTTGAGAAACTATAAGAAATTATAATATTAGAGGATAGAAATACTTACACTTCACTACATTTAAGGTAATTGAAATCAACACAAAACAAAGCAAAATAAGAAAAAAAAAGAGATAAAGAAGAAACTTTGTTTCACAGAAATGATAGTTGAAGACTAGATGCTAATGTATGGTCATAATCTACAATACTTTGCATGGATTAAATTAGAAATTTTAGTCAATTAATGTAATGAAACTATGGACAATAAAAATGTCATTTAGCTCTATCACTTCGTAATATACCAGAAAAATAAAATAAAATGAAAGCAAATTAATTGCACCATATAAGCCACATAATTACAAACGGCAATAAAAGGGTTAAATATAAATTTTCCATTGAAAATCATAAACATAAATAATTTCCTCTGTGCAACACTTTTATGCGAAATTCCATCAGTTCGGCATTGAGAAATACAAATGGCTCCAAAAACTATAACAAAGAATAAAGAAATTATAAGATCAAAACTAAGTTCTAGGTAAAAACAGTTAGGTAGATAGGGCTTTGCTACGGGTATCTATAAAAACTACCAGCCAGCACCAAACCGAAAAACTCATAGCTAAACCAAGTAATGGCATATACTATTTGCGTAAATGTAAATTGATGTTTAGTCAGAGCTTGTTTAGTTTCACACTGGGTGCGTGAATTTAAGTGTGGCCGCGTTAACGTTTAGGCGGATGGTATATGAAGGTGGGATAGGTCTAATTTGGTTATTATTGTAGTTGTGGTGAGGTTTGACGTGGTGGTTGGTTGAGACTAAAATTAAGTGCGGATTTTTGGGATCGATTTAAGGAGATTTTAGTGTAAGGGGATGGAGTCGAAGGATGTTGGTGAATTAACCAAACCAAATGGTTATGATGTGGAAGGCAAGGAATTTATCAGTGCTCTTCCTAAAAGCATTAAACGACGAGTTCAAGCATTGAAGAAATTGCAAGTCGAGGGTTTGTGTATATTTCATCGTATTTTTCATTCACACATTTACTTGGCTTTTATGTAGAATGGTGTGGAGATGGAAATCAATAAAAAAATTCTGAAGTAAGCAAAAAAGTGAAGATTTTGAGAAGTTAACAGTGATGAGGGATAATAAATCATGAATGCAGGTCATGAAGTGATTATTTCGAATATTATTGAGGCTCTGTTTAGGTATTAATGTTGAAGCTCATTTCTATGAACGTGTGCATCAGTTAGAGGTAGAATTTGCTCCTATGTTCAATGCTTTGCATGTTAAGGTAAATTGTTCTTTTTTCTGTTTGGTCTTCTCTATTACAATCATTGGTCTTGAAATAAATCGATAACAAAAGTTATCAGATTGTTAGCAGTCTCAGGAGGACTGATAGTTTTGCCACAGCACAACCGCAGGAATGTGCACAATGATGCTTAGTGATTTGCTGTTCACCACTCCCCTTTCATACAGATAGTGAGATAATTTGCATACTGTATACTGCTGGTTTTAATTGTTCATGTTTCTGCAACAGTGGGTTGAGCTTGTTACATGTTATTTTAGATTAGAATAAGTTCAATAGATTTGATGAACTTTAAAGGTTTTAAAGAGCGATACAGCCTCCTTTGACGACCGATGGACCACAATACTTGGGGTTTATTTTATTTATCCTTACAGAGAAAAGCGATTATAACGGGTACATATGAACCCACTGATGACGAGACTAATTATCCGATTCTTCATGGTTATACAAAGGAAGAAATCGAGGTGACTATTCAGTTTTGCAGATCATCTTTTAAAAGTGCCTGTTTTAAAAATAGACACTTTTGAAAATGGATCCTATTTTAAAAAAATTAAAATGCAAATTATTTTATAAATATCTTTATTTGTTGTCCTTGGGATGTTTTTGGATTTATTTTCAGCAAATGGAAAAAGCATCAGCCCCGGAGCCTAACCAGCCAACAAAAGGTGTTCCAAATTTTTGGTTGCACCTGCTTAAAAATGTAGATCACGTTTGTGAGATGATCCATGAACATGATGAACCAGTACTTCAACATCTCATTGACATAACATGTGACGTTCAGGCTAACCCGGATGTAAGATTTCATCATGAATATTAAAGTGTGTGGTCATCGATAAGATTCTAATTTGGCATTTTTTTCTGGGTAGCGAAGTGGGTATTGCAAGGTGTAATTGAAGTTTTGTGGAAATGTTTGTTGTTTGGTATATGTTGGGTTTTAGACATCTGTGGTTTTTATTGGATGAACTTTTTAGTCATATACCCTGACATTCCATTTCGAACCCAATGAATATTTCACTCAGACAGAGTTGAAGAAATTTTATACCCTACAAGTTGCTCCGGATGAAGACGATATTTTTGATTACGATGGTCCAGTAATAATTAATGCTAAAGGGTAAGTTATATTTGATTTTTCCTAATGGTCAGTATTTATCTATGGTGCAACCTGGCCGAGAAAATCGCTAAACTGCTAGTTGGGAGGCATATATATGTCATCTTACCAAAAGTTGCAGTATTTTAGAATGCCATTGTTAATTTTATATGCTATATTTACAGTACCGAAATAGATTGGAAAGAGGGAAAAAACGTTACAAAGAAAATTATTAAGAAAAAGCAGAAGAAAGGCAGCGCTGCTGGTCGTTTCATTACGAAAACTGTGAAAGCTGACTCTTTCTTCAACTTCTTCGACCCTCCACTCATGGAAAATAAGAATGAAATCAGTGGAAATGATGATGTTAGTATAATCGTGCTTCGTTTTTTTTTTTTTTTTTTATATTAATGTATTTTCAGACATTTTTAGTTTATTCGAAAATCAAACATTTTATGGGTTACGATATAGGCATTCACTGTAACAGAATATAGAAGGTTGTTGAGCGAACTACGGTGATAAATTCAGGTTATGAACTATTAGTGACAGCTTCCTGCTCCTTCTGGTTCATTAATCTTTAATTTCAGGACATTGAAACTCAGGAACTGTTGCAAGCTGATTTTGAGATTGGTCAGCTATTCCGTGACCAAATTGTGCCTAGAGCAGTGCTGTTTTACACAAAGGAAGCAATGGATGAAAATGAAATTTTCGATTATGATGCGGATGAAGATGAAGATGAGGTTCTTTGTTTGAAATATATCATTCATAGCGATCTAAAATTTAATGTGGTTGGGTTCATACTAAATGTGCGCTTCCAGAACCATCCCTTGCAGCCTATTCTGTTGTTGTAGGTAGTTTTTTAACCTGCCATCAACACTGGCTCATTAATAATCATTATTTTATGTATTTAGTAGTACATAACCGGTACCACAACCACACTCCTCCGAATAAATTTCTGCATTAACTTCATTTTCCTCTGGATCAAGAGAACTATTATGTTTCAGTTTTCCTGCACCTTGTTGTAACATTGGATTTAGCGGAAATTATTTTGATCATATCCAGTTTTTTAAGAATATTCATTGTTGCAAATTTTTTAAACAGGTGATTGTTTCAGACGGAACTGTTTGACGAAAGTGATAATGCATAAATTCTGTCGTCGGAACTATCTGCTTAATAAAATTACTCAATGCTGTACTGTCAAATTGTTTTGCTCCGTTTTAATATTTTTGATGAAGTGTTTGCAACTGTGAAATTTTTTGATGAATGTATTCCATTGTGTTTAAAAGAAAGAGATTTATTAAAATCCTTCGTTGTGCATTTGATAACATTCACTACTGTTTGTGTTTTTGGCATACGGTACTCAGAACTATGAAAATTGGAATACTTGATGCGATGTTTTGATTCCCTAAGAGTATTTTGGTAGTATGGGGGGTTTTATAAGTTGCTGAATTGCGGATCTGAAGGACTTAATTTATGAACTTATGCGGTACAGTTATCAGTATTGGCCTAATGTATTAGTTATCGTTATGGTATTGATGTATTCATGAGAAACAGGTAAAGATGCAATGGACGAAGTGAAAGCTCTGAAAATTCTGGATAGATTATCCCATGTAAATATTGATAATCCGGATCTAGCAACTCTGTCGAGGAATGGGGTCTTGCTTGACCGCTCACTTTATTCGCTTCCGGATTGTGCAGTGCGTCGTCGTTTTTTTTCTATCGTTGAATGTTTCCTTATTAGCTTGTGGCAGAAAAGCTGTTTTGGTTATAAACATTTGGGTGAGGAGACGCATCACGTAGTTTCCGTATTTGGCATTTTGAAAGATATTGTGTTGGAAATTTGTTTCAGTGCCGGTATGTGTCCATTTTCTGTCTATTACTTTTAAATTTTCTTAGCATTTCTGTTGAGGTTCCCTTTTTGGACTACACCTTTTGTACCGCTGGTAAAATTGTCTTATGTTAAAACCCTGCATGTCATTTGAATCTTTCTGTAGCTTGTTAAACTGATCGCTGTTAGATAATGGTTATAATGTATTATTCCACTCGCTGGAATCAAAATATAATAATGATTTCATCTGTCTTAGATATTCGTATCTATAATTTTTATATTATGATCTCATTTTATAGACACCGTATGGTTTGGTGGTGAACAGTTATGCCTTAAAACAAATCCACTGAATAATGCAATAGTGTTCCTCAGTTGCTGTTGGCATGCAGCTGCACTTGTTATCAATATATGCAGTTAGTGTGAACTTTGCGTTTTATTTGTGGCAGTTTGTGTTTATTTTACTGGGATTAGTCGTCCATTTACACAAAAATAGCTGCAGAAATGAGAGCTTTACAAATTCTTTAAACTGCTTTTCATTGCGATTTTTTTTTTTGAAAGAAATTGATGACATTTCTATATTCGTTTGATAGCCACTTGTTTTCAGATACTAGTGAAATTCAGGATTTATTAAAAACTTCGACTCGATTGATTCCACAGCATAGTTGTTTGTCAATAGCCTTATTGACGCAGGATGAAAGATGCCTTTCTACTGCTGTTGCATTCTTGCGTATGGAAACTGCTGAAATGTAAATTTCTAAAATTGATACAAAAGATTTTTTAGCGATACTGATTCGTGTAATGGACAATGATGCAATTTGTGGTGTGATGCGTTTTAGTTTGCCGTTCAGTACGCAGTGAACAAGTTTCTCTTGCTTATGACTTGAAAAAACTATTTTATTAGAGTCAGTGCTTGGGGGAATTCATGCAATTTGAAAATGAAAATAAATTAGACAGAATCTGGCTGAAGTAAAACTTAACTGAAGTTGATATTTCAGAGAGGTGATTTCGTTTGAAAAAACTAGTTTGATAGCAGAATGACTTGAACATCAGCAAATTAATTAAAGGAATTAATTACTCTTAAATTTTAGTGACACACCACCTCAGCTTAAAGCCATGCGGTTGTTCCGGCACACTTTATTTTCAATCGCTTATGACCATAAGGTATGGTATTCAGTTCTAGTATCTACCTTATTTAATTTATTATCCTTTTTCAGTAAAGGAAGATTTTTACGAAAATGAATTCGTTTTTTTTTTTTTTTTTTTTTTTTTTTTTTTTTGTAGCCACCTATTTTGAAATTAACCACATATTTTGAAATCACTGGCATAGGCTGTTGTTATTTACTATATCTTATTGTTCTGCTTTTATTCAAAAATTTGCACAGGTAATTCTGGATTGGCTCTATTCAGAATTTGCCGCTGTACCCTTTGTATTGCGTCTCCTCAAAATGCTGATCAAACAACAGAAGGATGACGATAAGCAACAGTATAGCAGTTTTTCGTGTTTGCAGTATGTTTCTTCATGTGATTCTGAGTGACAATAACGGACTTGCTTGGTGCATATGATAGTACTGACTCCTAAACGCGAACGTATGCTTTGTTTTAATAGATTTTCATTCGGGAGGCAAATTGAAAATTTGGAGTAAAATGGAATATATTTGTTTAGAAAATTGAATTTTTTTACCGCTGTTTTGTATTCAGCACCTTCAGTTAGTTTAGTCTACAAATTATGGGAGATTTTTAGAAAGCATGATTTGATTGCATTTCGTTGATACTTCCTATCATCTTAAGATGTAATGAAAGAAACAAGAAAACTCGGTTTATTCGGAGCAAAACGATTTCTTCCGGTGATGGTCTAACTCTTTGCATTCAACAACTGCATGGAGATTTACCCGTCACTACCTCCTATACATTCTCCAAGATCGAAAGAGTCTCTAATTTTTTTTTCTTTTTTTTTGATCTTAGAGGCAGTAAATGGATTAATCATGGGGCACCAGAACTTAAATATTTTGTTATTGAGTTAGGTGGAATTATGCATATTTATGTTAATATTTGGGCATTTCAATTCTGTTTTATACATAGAACTTCGATAATTCTAAAAGATTTATTAGATTGATGGACCTGTCATCAAATGAAAGAATAATTAGGATGATGTTATAGGAAGTATGTCTGATGGTGCCTGAACCAAGTGAAGAAGAATCAGGCGATCAGCAAATTGTGAAATGTTTCGAGAACTTACGAGCTTCTTGTATACGTTTGCAAAATTCGGGTGATGCCCCGTTTAATGTGATGCCCATAATTCGCATTATTGAGCAGCTGCGGAAGGCAGTAAAGAAGAGTGATACTGTTTTAGCACGCAAGTGTAGCCACAGGAATTATCAAGAGGCAAATATGACGTGACAAAGATGAATTTGTATGGGATCAATGTTTTTGTTCGCATTACAGTTGTGTATTTTGTCTGGATTGACTTCGTTTTGGGTTTTTTCCCTTTTTTTTAAAAAAGGAATCGATAAAAAAAATCTAATGGGTACAGATTCTTGTTAATGAAAGTTTCCTCACCAATCCATATTTTCCACATGCAATTAAAACTGTCAATCTCCCTTAGCAGTAGTGTTGTGTGGATAGAGTTTCGTGATTAGAGTGCTTCAATAGACGACTGATTAGTACTGCTTTTAGCGAATTGATTCTGGACCTGGAGTTAACATATTTAGGCGATGCGTTGGTTTGCGTTGTGGAGGTGCGCTGTCACGTGGTGGTGTTGAGGGTTTGTGAATTTTTAGTTGCTAGGTTAATGGTGTTTGGGTTGACTGCAGCATGGACGTAAGTGGGTTTGTTGAGATCAAGGTGAGCTTTTTATTTGCAGAGTGGTCCTAACAATGTCGTCATCTGGAAGCGATCGTCATCGATCAAAAAGTCATTCTCCTAGAAGGTCTGTTTGTTCGTTGATAAAAGGAAAGAAGAAAGTGCTTGGAAAATCAGCAGTTGAGAGAGTTATTCGAGAAACGTATTCGATGATCTCATGATTCATGATAACTTTTTAGCGTTTATTTCATGGGGGATCTCATATCTCAATTCTTCCTCTTTGGTATGTATATATACGCTATCAGGATTAGTGCGATAATTTATTTGCGCTGAAGAAACCAAATGTTTTAAAGTTTTAACCTAAAATAAATCTGGTTAAAGTTGCGCAAATCAAAGCGAAGTCGTTTTTTGGTGGAGGCTTATAGCCTTATAATTTTTGGTTTTCACATACCATACTTCCAGTGAACGATCTGACTCACGTAGCAATACACCACCTCGTCGTCGTAGCCGTTCAAGATCAGTTGATCGTGCCGCTGAGCAGCTTGGTCGGCTTCATATATGTAACTTCGATGAGAGTTTGAGAAAAGACGATCTGAAAGATGCATTCGGGTATTTCTTCGAACCTTTTTTCTTTTGGGAAACTGGTATTATGGACGCGTTGGTTTATTCACACCTGAACCATGTTTTTAAGACTATAATTTTGGGTAAGATTGTGGTATTTTCACATTTCTTCTTGATATACCATCAAATAGATTTGGGAACGTTATTCTCTGGTGATTTTTGTAAACTGTTATATAGTTCATAAAATAAGTTTTCTATATTGATGAAGTTATTTAGCAAATTTGGCGACATCGATAATGTTTGGTTAGCGTCTTATCCACCGCTGTTTGCTTTTGTGACATTCAAAGCGAAGGAAGATGCTGTTGATGCGCTGAAAGAGATGAATAATGCGTGCGTAAATTCATAGATGATTGATTTGATATTAATTATTACATAGAGCCTGAAGTACGATGAAGTTGTATTTTACATCAAAAAATTTTGGGTGTGGAGAATAATTTGAGGTTTGAAGATGTAATGCAATTAGTCTATGTTACCAACTGTTACCGATATGCAGGTACATTGGCAGAAACAAGATTAAGGTGGCTACAGCTCATCCACCAAGAAAACCAGGTGAACGTGGTCCACCTCGTCGCTATGGTGGTGGCGGTTATCGAGGAGGTGGTGGTCCACGGTTTGTATTTTTCCTAATTTTTTTCTACAACTTTCTCTTACACTATGTAATTGTTTGAAATTCGTTTATTCCGCTGTTGGCTGTATAATTCATATTTTAGTTCATATGGTGGATATGGTAGTAGGGGCGGTGGATATGGTGGAGGAGGTTACGGAGGACGATCAGGAAGTTCTCGCTCGTATGGTGGAGGCGGTTATCGAAGCAGTTACAGTGGCAGCGGAAATGGTAGTGATCGAAGGTAGGATTTTTGATCGATGAATCGTGTTCAGGATTGTGCATCAGATTGAATCCAAAAGAATTAACGTCTTCCTGCATTTTATGTCATGACTATCTTCATCCCTATTTTGATTTCAAAACACACTTCGTGTCTTATGGTATGTATATCTCCGTGATTTCAATCTGAACACAATGAAGTATGTTTGTTTTGAAAGGTTTCGTTTATTCTAAGAAACGAAACTACTGCCGCTAATGAGCTGATGGGGATTATAAGTAAACCAATAAAACTTCATGCCACTTTCAAGCTGTCAACTGGTTATGTCGAAAGTTTCTAAAATTCATTTTTCTTTATATTCCAGTACTCAGTCTCTCTTAAATGAAAGGAAAGAAAGCATTGCTTATGTATAAACCGGTCCGTTCTGCATTGGCCGAACTATGCACACTGGTGTTCGGGTACGAGTGAAATGAGTTATCCTCACTTACGGCTTCTGCCGGCCAAGCCAAATTTTGGTACTACTCATACGTAGATGATTCGGTTAACAGTTGTACGGTGGGCGGATACTGGTAGCTTTGACAAAATCGGCTACATTTGATTGTGTAAATTGCTGGATTCCGCGATGAATAATATTGGTGGTTACATCACAAGATATTCTTTTAAATGAAATATTGGGCATTGTACTACTACAAGTGGTAAGTCCGATTTTGCGCACTTGTATTTCTGGGTCCTGCTCCTCAGTACGTTCCTTTTTTGTCTTCGAGATTTTCGGATTATGAAGGCCGTTTTTAGTCTTTTTGCCGGTAATGCTGTAATGTGATTTGGTTGTTTGTGGTTTCTGGCATTGTTTCTCTGTGGGCTTTAAAATCATTTAAGTGGTACGTGTCGTGATGTTCAGAATTGTAAACTAATTTTACTTAAAATTAGCCAGTGCGACATTGGAGTTGTTTCTCAAGTGCCGGTCAGATGTTGCCCCCAAAATAACATCATATCAAATGAGACTCTGCATATCGAATCGTCACTGGTCCATTTGTCTACCAACATCATGTTTATCAAACTGCTAGTGGTTCATCTGTTTATTAGAGTTTAAAAAACATTTTCTGAAAGCTCGTTATTTTTGTGTTTTATTGGGCTGGGATCAGTAAACAAAACAGTACGTATTGCATGGGGACTACGTGCTGTGAAATCTGCACTGTTCTGATGCTTAGTAATGTGTTCCAAGGGGAATCCAGTAAAGGTAAGCTCATTTCTTTCATATTGTCAGCTTCAGTATTTCTGGTGATGGACTCTTTCAGGAGTGGCAGTAATCGATACAGTGATCGCCGTTGATTCGTCCTACCATTCCATGCAGGCAGTGATTTTTCCTTAAGTCTCTATTGATGTTGTTTTTCAATTTGCTCCATATTTTGAAACCAAAACTTTATTTTTCTGTTCAGGTCATGCCAGCAAAAGAAATCTTTTTGTGTCCGGTATTTAAGAGGTTAAAATTTTTTGCGTTGCTGATTTAATTTGCTTTTTCCGTTTGTTCAGAAATTTGAGTGGTTACAGAGTAATTAAAGAAGAGTTGTTAATGTACGAGCTATATGTTGATAAGATTGCACTATAAAATATACTAACGTAATTACAAGTGTGTCTGATTGTGCAAACGAAAGTAAAGCAGAAGTTGGACGTGGAATTCGAAAGCAGTTTTGGAAAACATATATAGGATACCGTTAGTAATTTGAAAATATTTTGGAGAGTTTGAGATGCTGTGCATGGTCGGATTTGATGCGGAATACTATTGTCAGACGCAGTGGTAGATATGTAACATCCAGTACTGATGCATGTAAAACAGAAAAAAAGCCTTGTTGACGAGGATATGCATTAGTTGAAAACTTCCGGAGAGGCATGTAACATTTAACTGTTTAATTAATGTTTTCTATTTAATTCATTAGTTGAAGGGTTTATTATTTAGCTTTGCATCTTCCTCATCCAAACAACTGGGTATATGGGATTGATTGGTCAGTATTCTATCATTTTTCCCATGAACATGCTGGGCTGTACAGTCGCATTTGATTTGTGAATATAAAGAAAGAGAAATGTGAAGATTTGTAAACAACGTGATGAGTAATTTTACAAGACAAAGCTTTTTTGCCCATTCATGTTGGATTTCTTCGCAGTGAAGCATGAGTTACTGCTGAAGCAAATTTCTGCTGTGACATGGTTTTAATTGCAAATTGCTGTTTAACATTTGATAATGCGGAAAGGTTTTATATTGTTTTTGAAGAACTTGTATGCTTTTTTTAGGTCTTCAATAATCTGAATCTGAATTAAAAAAGTGAAAGTTCCGTGCAATATTATTCTAATCTATTCATTATTTGGTACCGAAATCTCGTCTCTGAATTATTTATTACAAGTTATTGAATGCTGGAAGTTGACTATGTAAATGTATAAAAATGGGGCAGTTACAATTATTACATCTTATAGGATTCGTTGGAGAATATTCTGTGCATCACTTTTAGAGTTCAGTTAAGGCCATACCGATCACTTATTAAAAAGGTTCGAACTCAACCCTGTTCGTAATTGTAAACAGTTCAATTTAAGTTTATTCTCTCAAACTGTGGTATTTAACACGCCCTGAAATCAGGTGTTTTCGAAACCAGTATAAACGAGACACATTCGGTTTTTGATAGAAGTATGGTCCTTTAACTGAAACAAATATGGTAAACCTCAGGTATGTTATAAATTACATTCTAGATAATGTTGATTGTTTGCGTGAATGATTCAGTGCAAATTACTATACATAATCATTTGGGGGATTATTGATTATTGATAACCTACTTTTTATGCAAATGAATTGATAAGTAAGAAAGAAATGGTCACAAATTCATGCGTTTCTTTGAAATAACAATGAAACAATGAGAATTTCTGGAATACACCTGCATGATTACATTGTGGCAAATCTGGCGCTTTTGTCCATGTATTTGTGTAGTAAAAAAAAAGTATTTGTCTCTCCAGATCAGTAATCGAGAGTTTACTGATCTGGAGTGATTTATTTGATGTATATGTAAAATTTGGAATAACACAGGAATATAATATTTCCTTTATTAACAGAAGCAACAATATAATAAATTTATAAAAATTGAGGTACAAATTGAGCTGATTACAAGTGGAAGTGATCCCTTTTTGGTTGATTGCAATTGTTTTAGCGCAACATATATATATATATATATTGTTGAACTAGGAGTGGTGATGATAAATTCTTTGTTGGGTTTCAAAGATAGTGACAGGTCATAATGTAAAAATGGAAAAGGGGAGGTAATTTAAGGTTTAAATACCAATTAGGGTACAATGTAGAAAGGGTTTACAGTATGTGCATACTTAAAACAAAGAATTTATGTATAAGCATTATTTGCGAAGGGTTCATCAACCATATTTCTTACCTTAATTCTTTTTATTTTAATTTTTTTTTTACTTTTTTACTCGATATATATATTTATATATTTTAATATTTTAGATTTTACTCTAAAATTTTGCGACAACTTGTGCTTATGTCTGAAATAATTCTGCTATAAACACGATATATTATAGAATATATTGTTCTAACAATATGAAATAAAAATAAGCGGATATTTCATACATAACACTGCATGAGTTTACAACTACAAATTTTGGGATTAATAAATAAATGGAAAACTTATTGTTTTTCTGGAAAAGTAATTGAAAGTTATTAGTTAACAAAAAATGATTCAAAAAATCACGATTGACATTATGACTATCTTTTGGTTAATTCATGTAATCATCAGTTTATTCATTTGAAAAAAAAAATTATGGTTTATTTGTGATGAGTAAGTGAAGAAGGGAATGCATGCATAAAGTTGATTTACGATAAAAATGAAAATGAACATGCATGTTTGTTGTTACTAAGTAATTGAAACAATTCCCATATGAAATGCCGGAATGACTTTTGTCAGAAGAATGTCTGATAATTTAAACATTAATTTGCGGGTTTCATCTTTGATCCATTAATATACTCTTTTCATCGAAATATTTCAAAGTTTTGTAATTTTACAAAACTTGACAAGTTGCAAATTTTTTTTTCAAGTTTATAATATTTAAAAAAAAAAAAATAGTAATTTAGCATTCTGCTTAATCGAGTTATAAACAAGTATGTTTGAGATCTCTTTTTAATTTGAAAGGCATTTCCAAATTAACTTTTAATGAACAAATATCCTTCGCAACTTAATGATTTGTAAAAAAACAAATATCGAAAAGATGAATTTTTAATTTCAAATCTCATTAAAAAATCGAATAAATATGGTCAGTACAAAATATCTTTTAGCAAATAGTGACGTAATTGAATCTTATGACTTGACAGATAACTGACTATCCGTAAGAAAATCAAATCTACCATGGAATTATCAGTGACATATCAGTCAAACGAAGTGCATCATCTTCTTCCATCTACCCATTAATTATTTTATAGTTAATATTTTTGAATATTCAAATGTTTGTTTAGTATTTATCAAAATTGCTAATCATTTTGTTTTCTATATGGGACTGATTGGAGAAAAGAATTGAGTAAACTGAATAAAAATTACAGCACGATTAATCGGCCAGTGAAAACCTTTTCCTAATAATTATAGAAGCAATTAGTACAACATATTTAAAGTGCAAAATTTTTGTTAAAAAAAAAAAAAAAAAAAAAGAGAAGAGGAAAAAGTGGAATTATGTTGAATTATAATCAACTTTTAGCATCTTCTATTTAAGCACATTAAGTGAGGTAATGAGTATAATGCAAATATTTTCATATTGCACATATCTCAAATAATATATCATAATTATGAATGCTATGGCAGAAAAGTTAAACTTCAATGAATGTTATTAAATTTAATGTCTACACATCAGGTCGATCTTACTCTCCAAGTGCCCACTTTTTTTTTTTTATGAGTTATTGAATAATAAATGAAAATTTCAGAATGTTACTTTCTATTTATTAAATGAACATTTTCTAATGTTGTTCTAAAAAGATCTTCGTAATACAATCAGTTAATTGAATTCTGAATTGAATTTCCATATGGTTCATATTACTTGATGACCTGTAAGATCCATACAGTAATCTTTTAGGAAGTATTCTTTCTTACCGCGGCAAAATGTTCTGGTAGCATAATGATCTAATTTTGTGATAAGTGATCACAAGAAGATATAAATGATAACTTACTGTTGTAAACTTGACAAATGATTGCAGTTACTTCAACTATTTCAATTTATTTTAAAACTTTAAAATTATATTTCAATATTACTTTTTTCCACTACTTTTTTCTGTTTTATTAAGAAAGAATTTAATGACAAGTATGAAAGTATGGATATAAGTAATAATTTCATACAATTTAGCTGCGTTGAAAGATCGTTCACCTACTACAACTGGTTATTGTCATCTGCTTGGTTCAGTGTATTGGACATATCCTTATTAATAAGTTCAAATTCATAATCAGTTAAAATTCATAAGTCATACAAGAAAAATTGAAATCCAGTATGATTTTTCACATTTTCTAAACTTCATCTAAATGATTTAATGATAAATGGATATTTAAATAGATCAATAATACATAAATTAGATCAACACTACTTTTTTTCAGATACTTCTCTGAAACTCATTCTTTATGCTAGAAATTTCTAAAACTACTGAGAATAAACTTTGTGAACAAATTAAACAATCAAAAATAATACGACATTTTATGAAACATTCCCACTAGATCATTAATGATTTCCTGCCATCCATTTCCGTTTTTCAATCAATTCTAGCTTTCCAGAAATTTTCCTTTTAATTTGAATGAAAAAAAAAATCAGTAATTTTGATAAATTTAAGGTGATAATTATTTCGGTATAGTTTTATTACAAATTTTGGTATAATTTTAGTATAAATATATAAGTAGAACGAATTTTTGTTGTAGATTAATTATGTGTGTCATACTTCATCATACACTTTCAAACTGTTCGTCTATAAATTGTAAAATTTTTTTTTTGTTTTTTAAGTAAGTAAAAATAGTAACATATATTATGGATAGATTTAAAGAACTTTAATGATTTTATAAAAAATTAGTAGAAATTAACAATTAGCAGAAGTTGATATAGCATAGTTACCATTAGCATAGATAAGAGAAATCATTATCAAAAGCATTAAAAAATTTCCAGAAGTTATCTCATATCCACGCATAAAGTTACCAATTTTGAAATCCTCAACAATATGATATACTGTTTTAAAATTGCACGAAATTACTCATGAAACTTTGTAAGTTAAGAAAAGTCTATGAAATATTGCTCAAACAACATGTTAGAGTAAATTATTGATAATCCTTTGTGATTTTTTTAAATGATAATTGCATGTATGAAAATGTTTTTAAAAGTTTCACAGTATTTGAAATTAATTTAGCTATTCTGTATTGGAATTAGCTTCAGAAATTAGATGCCATATGAACTAATAATGCTTTATTCCATTTTTCAGCATGAATAAGAAATTGGTTTAGGAAAATTATGAATAATAATGGTTTGATGTTTTCTGTAACAAAATTTGCTCAACCATTTAACAATTTAAAATATATTCAAAAGTACCACTTGAATTGTTAGCAGAAGTGGAACCATTCTGTTAATGTTTCAAAGCAAAGGAAATTTTTTCAACCGAAAGAAAAAATTTTTTATTTTTCAAATTTTCATGATAATTGAAAAACATTTTTATTAACCAAAGCATAATAGGTTCTTTTAATTTTCATTTTTTAAACAAAACAATATAATGATTATATTTTATTAAGCAAATTTTGAAAGAAAAACAAAAAAAAAATTATACAAGTCAAAAAAAAAAAAGAAAATGCTTATTATTCTAATGAATTAAAGAGCAAAATAACTTAATGTTCAAAGAATAGGAAGCTTATTAGCAAATTCAAGGCTAACTTCATCCACTTAATGAGTCTAATTCGAAGTAGACTTAGTCTAGTTTAAGTTATTTAATAGATGAACCCCAGTAAATCTCACATTTATCGTACAGCAAAAATGATTTCCATTATGATACACACAAACAAAAAAAAAAAAAGAAAGCGTTAATCAATAGGTTAATTAGAATTAAGGACAAATTAATTTTTAATCATTAAAAAGAACTAAAAACTTTAACTAAGAAAAATTAGAAGACATAATTAAGATGGAACATTTATCCAATTATTTATTATTGCATATGTGAGTAACCAGTTTTAAAAATGAATTTTCGTATAAGGAATCAAACGTATGGAAAATTTTTTCTTCAAATGTAAAAATTTTATGTTAAAGTTTCATCTTGAAATTTTCTCTTTTTTCAACTTTAATCAAATTTTTTATTGTCTATATAGATTTGTGGTGCAAAATTTTATTTGTACTTCGCTTGCTTTATCGTTTTTCTAGAAAGTGCTTTGGGAGAACAAAAAAAAAAAGAAAAAAAAAAGCAATTTTGCTACCATTCCAAAATTTTCGTAATCCTCTTTGTAAAATGTTTGGATAATTAGGTAGTATATTAGCGTGTTACAAGAAATTGAATAGAAAGACATCGAGTATTAAAATGATTGATTCAATATCAAAGATTTCTAACTAATATAATCTTTTAAATTTCTTCAAACTATCAGCTTTAATTCGATTAATTAATTAAGCTAACAAGTTTTTTAAATTTTGTAAATAATTATTAATCGTAAATAGTATAGATGAAGTGACCATCATCAATTTTATCACCATGTTGTGTTATTATCTGAAATGAATAGCAATATCTGTCTTAGAAATTTCAATTAGTTTTCCAATCCTTTGCTTCAAATTAGAAGAAAAAATAAGTAGTAATAAATACTGTATGATATAAAAGTACAATTAAAGAGAATTTAAAGAGTTATTATTTCCATGTTAATAACAAAATGAATAAAAACTAATAGAAAAAAAAAAAAAAAAAAACGAATTGTTCATATATTTTTTTTCTTTGAGTTAAGATAGATATCAATGATCAGATATGATCAAATATTTACAGTGCAATAAATTAAGTTAATCTAACGAATGTCGGATGGAAATTGACAAATATTTCAAATTTTAACCTGAACGACGATTATGTTTACTTTATATGGCCCCTTTTATAAAATACTCAAAATATTATTTACATATGAATTTATTCAGAACCATTTATAATTTTATCATTGATGATTTATCTTTAAGATCATTAGATTAATGATTTAAAATAGTTCGAAAGAAAGCATTGATGAATTCATCGCAATGATTACTAATGCTAATTATCTTTTTTTATAAAACAATTATACACTGCTATTTAGTTTTTTTCAAACAGATGACTGATGAAATTATATGAGTTTTATGAAATTTGAAATGTTCAAGATATGGATTGGATAAAAAATTGAGGAAAAAATGGGCGAAAAATTCAAAAATGTCAATAATTTTTTCATGTATTTTTGTTTTCAATGAAATGTTGATTCATTTAATAATCTTTTATGAAATACAATGATATTTGTAATTAAATTAAATGAGAACAAAAAATTAGAATTATTTAATAATTGTTTTGGATGAGAGTACGAAATATGCTTTAATTAAATGAAAATGATAGAAAGCATTGTTCTTAACATAAACTATTTTATTAAAATACTAAATTTGTCAAAGTTCAAATATCCATGTGCTTTTGCTTATTTCTTTTCTCTCTTTAAAAAAAATAAGAGGAAAAAGAAAAAAAAAACTAGGAAGAAGAAGGAAAATAAGAGAAAAGGAAGAAGAAAAAGCAGAAGAAGAAGGATTACTTTCTCTCTTCCTTTTCTAAATATGCCATACATAAAAGGTCACTTTTCATTTTTACTTTTAGTTTCTTTCTTTCCTTTTTCTTCATAACCGATAACAGTCTAATCTTCCTGTTTCAACTAGTACCATAAAAAATAAAATAAAATAAAAAATAAGCCAGGAATCTCATCCATTTGTCATTGGTGAAGGAATATTAATAAAATTAATTGTTAATGTAATATCAGTGTAACATAAGGGAGTTTTTTTTTTTTTTTTTGAATTTATTGAAATTAGTTTGATATAGGGAAATGTAAGGTTTTATCTTTCTAAAATTAATGAATTTCTCATTAATTATCCAAGCATTGCGTGAAATTATTCAGTTGAGGCAATAAATATTAGCAATAAGAATAGAAGTATCTATTAGAAATGAAATATTTGTAACAAAGTATTGAAGCTTAAATGATTAATATAAGGAGAAAGAAATATAACCATTGATGGAGTATACTTTCACTTATTACTCTTTTTTTTTGGATCATTCTTGCGTTTTCATTGTTGAAAATGGAAAATGCTAGACAAATTTTGAGGTGTTTACTGAGAAGAATTAGAAAAAAGTAGCTCTAATATTTTGGAGTAAAATTTTGCTATTCGTATTAACATTTAATATTTTTGAAAGAAATGAAAAATTTATTTTTCAAAATGTAGATATAACATGACATCATTTTTTTCGTTTTTTGAAAATCACCTCTTTTTTTAAAAAAAAAAAAGAATAAAACAAAAAAAAAAAAATAATAATAATTACTACTGCATAATGCTAATCATTATTAAATAGCACAAAATGCTAAACATAACTAATCATAAATCAAACATTACTTTTACTTCCTTTAATCTTTTAGAAAATTAAACATTTTCTTATACAAAATTTTTCTGATATATTCGTAAAATTTTTAAGCCAACATAATGCTTTAATTCTCTGAACTCTTTCTCATTTTCAACTGATTTTTAGTTTTTTCTCCATGAACTTTAGCTCATATGTTTGCTTTGCTTTTTTTCCTTTTTTTTCTTTTTTTTTTTTTTTTGGAAGTGCAATTCAGTGAAGCGTGTTCAAAAGTAAATTGAAAATTTTTGAATAGTTTAGATGTGTGGTCATATTTTTATACTTTGTGCATTTATTTATCTTTTCGTTGTGGAGACAGCTAATTACAATAATTGCGATTTTCGCTTCATTCGCCTCACAGTTTTAATTGAATGACTTTTTCTCTGTACAATTAAATTCCCTCTTACTTTTTTCGTCTTTTTCTCTTCTCTTAAAAAAAAAAAAGAGAGCAATGGAATGAAAGACATTGCTTGAGTATTTGTAAATGTTATTTATGTTGAGATAAAAAAATATGAAAAACTTTAAATTAAATTGTGAAATACAATACAAATTTTTGTAAATCCTAAATCTCAATGATTTTAGATATTCTAGATTTTTTTTCCGGAATTTTTTGGTTTCCTCCTTCCAAGTATAATTTACCATTATTATGTCATCAACGATTATTTTCATTTGCTTTGATTTTTATCAAAAAAAAAAAAAATATGTCAAAATTAGTCTCATAATGCAGTAATACTTCTTGCTTTTTGAGCGGAAAATGAATATGGATGACAAATTGAGAGGAAGCCATTAATGGATAAGGAATTACTAACTCTTTGTCCGTCTATCAAAGTACAATGTCCAGATTGTTTTTACAATTTTTTTTTTTCCTTTTTTTTTATAAAAAAAAAAAAAGAAATATTGGACCAGAAAGAAAAAAATAAGCATGCACTCTCAGCATGTTTTATTTTTTTCATATAACTTGCCGATGTATCTTAACTAATTTTATTTGTTGATGATATTTTTCTTCAAATTTCAAATGGTAACAATAATGATAACACTGAACTTTAACCCTGCTATATTTTTTATAAATGTTATAAATGAATATATGATAAGATACTTTAAATAAAGTTATAATTGCTTACAGTTAATAAAATATCATTTTAGTCAGCATATTATTAATATCTCAATATAATATATCAAAATTTTTTGGTGAAAAAAAAAAATAAATTAAGGAGGAAAAAAGAAACGAAAAGGATAGATTTTTCATTAAACTCTAATAAAAATTTTCAAACATATTAAAAATATTAAAAATGCATTCATTTTTGATATAAAAAAATTTTACTTTGAAATATTTTACAGCGTGTGCACTTCGTAGATCATTTAAATCATTTGTCAGAATAATTTAAAGATGATGCACTTTTTATGCAGGAAGTTTTATGACAAGTCTCAACTTCCCGTTTTCAATCTCTTATAAATATTAGATAAGTTAATAGAATTTTTTTTTTGTTGTATTATTGCTCCAAGTTCATTTTATTGCATGAAAAAAATGAGACCATTAAACAATTTTGTTTGTTCATTTAATGTATAGTCTGTTTAATGAAATTAACTCATCCATTAAATTAATATAGTTAATGATAGTTTAGATTAGTGGATCATTTAATGCGTTGTAGTGAATTCTTAAATTTTTTAAAGTTTATTATTGTTTTTGAAAATGTTTTGTTTCTTCAGTAATGTTAAGAAAATATGAGTATTGATTTCAAGTTATATTGTTTATTTCTATAAAACTTTTCATGGAAATTACAAAATGTTTTATTGCAACAAATAGAATGAAACAGTGGTGAAATTTCCAATCATATGGAAATATATTTTTTTTTGGATAACGAAAGGTTTTCAATAATTACATTATAGTTTTAGTTGCATTTGATGGGTTCATCAGCGGATAAAAGTTTATACCAACAACAACGATTTACTGTAACACATTCCACAACATTTAATTCAAGTATGTTTAGTTTCATTTGATATATTCATTTCCTATTTTCATCCTTTCTTGCTAAAATTAAAAGTGAAAAAGATAAAAAATGGAATTTTTACAAATTTTAAGATAGCTTTAACTTATATTCTTTCAGTTGTTAGAAAATAACAAGTTCCTTTTGAAGCATTTATATTTTTTAAAATATTACGTTTGTAAGATGAAAAAAAAAAGTTGCATTGTGAAATCAAAACGAATATGATGAATAACTCTGAAATATCTGGTTAAAGCTTATTAAGTTATGATAATCAAGCAAGAATTTAACCGTGTTTTTTTGTAAGAGCAAATCAATGTAGTACTATACGTCGTGATATATTAACCTAAATATGTAATATAAAATGTAATGGATCATCAATGAATCCGGTTAAAATGAAATAAATTTTATCAAGGAAATGATATATTATTATACGCTTTATCTTTTATGTTTATCATTTTAAATAACATTCAATCATTTTCAGTTAACAAAATGGTCGTTAATTAGGAAACGGTAAGATATGGTTATTTATGCTTCAATTTTAATAGAATTATATGATAAATAAAAAAAAGAGAAAGAATTTTAGCATATGAGTACATTTTTTATTCTTTAGAATTAATTTTTTGAAAGTTTGTTGCAGATATCGCATCAAATGATTTTACAAAACAATTTGCAACTTATTGGAATCCATCCACAGAAATACGCTACGAAAATTGGCTACAAGCGCAAAGGAAACAATTTCATACCCAAAAAGAATATGATCATTGTTAGCATTTATAACTGTGACATTTTGTTCTTCTTCATTCTCTTTTCTATAATTTCAAATACACAATATTTAATGGATTTGAAATTTAAAAGTTAGAGACAATTTCTTCTCATTTCACTTCATTTATTTACTCTTTTTTTTTTTCACTTACATCACTAAATTTTTGTATTTACTTTTGAAAGAATTAACTTTCTAACAATTATATTTGTAATGGGAAGATTGAATAAAATAATTTCAATTACTACATTATAATTAAATAATTCAAATGTTGATAACATGGATGAGAAAAAAAATTTTTTTTTTTTTTTGCCTTAGACAAATAATATAAACATTTTCAGCCATTTATCAATTAAAATCCTCATTCGCATGTACCAATCAATTCATTAGTTCATTTTCGAGATCACAAACTTGTCTAGAAGATGACACTCGATGTACTTCAAAGTAAATGAAAGGACAGCATGGATCACTCTTGCATCATTTCATCTTCTTTTCTTTTTTTTTTTTTCGCTCTTTTTTTTTACAAATGTGCCATAAATGAAAAGTGAAAAAGAAAAATGCTCATATTGTATTTCGCGTTGCTAAGACAACGAAGATTTTAAATAATATAACTATCATTAACAATTGTTGAATTGTTCATATTTGTATCAAATTTTGCAGTTTCAATAGTGAAAGGAATATAAAAGTTTTTATGAAATTTGCACTTGAAATTATTTTCATTCACTTTTATTAGTTTTTATTTGATAATTTTTGCTTTTATTATTTTTTTTTAAATAAAGAAGCAAAAAAAAAACTCCCAAAGTAGGAAAAAAGGCAAAATTAAGAATTGGTTGAAATTTTGAATACTATTATTTGTTTATAAGATCTTAGTGTAAAACGGCACTAATTATTTTTACCTGTTAATCACAATTTTTTAGAATTTAATATAATTTAATTATTGAAATGTCCGTCAAATTTCAATCGCTCTCTTTGTATTTTTAATGAATTACTGTTTGAAATTTCAAGTGATTATGTGAGATTTCTGATTTTTTTTTTTTTTGTTTTGTTTTGTTTTGTTTTGTTTCTTCAGTTTATCAGATAAATATTTCATTGCAGTAAATTTTTGGCTTATTATTTTTTCAAAGATGACACAGTATGAATGATGCTAATTACTATAATTGTAAAATGATGTTGGAAGCTTGAAATTATTTTTCGTCTTTATTCTAGTTTATTGTTCATTTCCAGTTTGTGTCTTTATATCCTTCCTGCTATTTTCATTTTCATTTTTTTAAAAACCCTTTCTTTCTTATTCTTTTCGTAGTTGCTAAAGTGCAGTATAATTGAAAAAGATCCATCTTATTGAATGGAACTTTTTTTGGCCAATTTTTAATGGATTAAAATGGCTAAACATTTTCATGGAGCCATTTTTTCTTCTTTTTTTTTTTTTTTTTTTCCTTTTTCATTTATTTAGTAAACATCGTTTTAGAATCAATGTTTCTGACTTTATCGTTTTCCATTTTGTTTCCTTTTTTTTTTAACTTTTGATTGGTATAGATGATGCGAGCAATACTGATGTCAATTTTGCACAAAAATACTTGAAAGGATGAACGCAAGAAAGTAGATAAATTGCATGCAAAAAGAAAAATGGGAAAAAAATCAAAATATAATAATACAGCATGCAGTTTGCAATACAGCCTGCAATCAGTGAATAAGTGATAAGGAGAAATATGCAATCAAAATTGATGATTATTCGCGATTCATTTTTCATTTATTCATATCATCAATTGGTGCAAAAATTTTTTTTCTTCCTTTTCTTCATCCTTTTGTTCAAATATTCTTCTGAAATGAAATAATACAAATTTTTTTTATTCCCTCTTTCACTTAGCCCAGAAATGAATTTCATTTATTGCACTGACAAATTTGATTTCAATATAAAAATTTTAAAAACCCTCTTTTCTTTTTTCTTAAAAAAAAAAAAAAAAAAAAAAAAAAAAAACATCAAATGACGTGATAATTAGAAAAGAATAGAGAATGATAAATTTGCTGTCAAATATTAACATTGGAACGTTGTGGGTGTTTAATTGTAATTTTTCAGAAAAATATAAAATGCTGCAAAAGGCCATTTCAGATTTGATGATTTCAAATACTAATTCCATTATGCCAAAAGAAAGTTTTCCTACACCATCAAAGTCATATGCCAGGTTATAATTTATGTTAATAAACTTTGACTCTGAACTTTCGCATAAATTATGTCCAATGCGTCTCACAAATTATGACAATTATAATTGATTGAAACTAATTCGAATGAAAGCAAAGTATTGTAGTTTGAAAATTCGATAAATGTTGTTATGAGCTAAATGCTGTAGATGCAATTTATCCTTTGATGACTGTGAAATATTTGTAAATGCTTCAGGTTTATTTTCAATAACAATTAATTTTTTTTTCTGTAAATATGAAAGTAACGTTTTTAATGATTTATAGGAAGATAATTAATTTTTGAAAATAAAGCAAAAAGCTTCAGAAGGTGAAAATTTGGAATGAGTATGAAAGAAGTGACTTCATTTTTTGTTTTGTCTCATTTTTATTTATTTTCTTTATTTTTTTATTTTTACTTTTTCTTCTTATTTTTCCATTTTTTTTTTCGGTTTTCAAACAATAAAAGTTTAAATGTTATTCATTTCGTAGCTACTGGAAATAATTTATGAAAGAGGTAATCTGACGAAATTTCTTCCAGCAATATTGAGGCAATAAGTTATAATTTCAAAAATAATTTCAAGCTTTGCAACTATTAACAAAATTGCAAATTGTGGCACATTAAAATTTCAAAAAATGCCATATGGATCAATAATTTTTCTTTTATTTATTTTTTTTTTTTTAGATGTGCACAATGCTTTTGTCTTTCGCATAACAAAATACATTACATCATTAATAGATGACACTATTGTGAATACGATTTTAGCTTTACGCACTAATTTTGCGTGATATGTGATATACGTTTTGCTCATTGCACTTACGAATGAGTAACTTAGAAATGAAATCCATAGGCTAAAATGAAGATAACTGGCTTCAGTTTACTTGTTTTCTATTATGTAGCTAATATTTTGCAAACATTGATCCAGCATCAGTAGGAATGCGTTCCATTTCTGCAATAGTTGAACTGTTCCAGAACGCATACTCCTTTCCTGTCCCCCACCACTAATCAATGGTGTTAGCCTAACACGAGGACTATATGCTAAATTTTTGTAAAATAATAATTTTTGCTGAAAAAAGAAAAAAAAAATAAAACAAAAAATTTTCATAAAATTGATTATAAAAAAAAAAAAAAATTACCTTGTCTTTGTTTAGCTGTAAATAACATTTAGTAATACATAGCAGATGTTTTGTAGAATTTATTTATATTTATGAATTTTGATATCATTTCTTGATGCACTTATGAAGAAACGCACATGATATAACACAATAAATTCATTAATTTATGAATTCTTAATTGCAATAAGGCTATTAGAGTTTTGCAAAAGATACCAAAATTTGAAGAATTACTATTGGGAAAAAATTGAAAAATTCTTTCCCGGAAAAAATTTTAACATTTTGTTTAGTAATGTTAATTATAGATAAGATTAGATTGCCAATAATACTAGATATTTTATTTTACGGTATCATTCATATTTTCAATGATTCTGGACTAAAGATAATAAAAGACTGATAAGGCAATAATGTACTATGATATCGTTTCATATTTTAAATCACAGTATTGAGGCGAATTTGTCTCTGGAAGAGTTATCTGTGCAGCTTAAATGTGATCAGTGTGGGAAGTAGTTGGTAAATGCTAGTATTTGGTACGGGAATTCGTGGTAAGTCTCATTTATTCTCTAATTTTCTAAATGTACATTTAAAATTAATTTTGAAATAAATACAGAAAAAATTTTTGGAAATATTTTATTAGCAAAAAACTTTCCCGAAAATATTTACGTTAAATTGGATCATTTTATAATTTGCTTTTCTTTCGAAAATTTCTTCCCATTTATTTGCAAGTTTAATAGAATTTCAATTTCGTGAGAAAATGTTTTAAAATAATGCAAGTATCAAACATCGTACAGCGATACAATATCATGATAACATCCATCATTCCTATCACTTCTGCTGTGCAAATTGTCGGTAACAATTAACTATTTCGAATCTCTTGCTTTTTTAAATTGTTTCTTTACTTAATATAATATTAGCATACTGCAACTGTACTATTATAATTATTAACAGCTGTAAAAAATATTTGATTGTTATTAATAATATGAAATTATTCATTAATTTTGTAATCAAAACTAGTTATGTAATGAGAAGTTTTACAAAAGATTGGATCAAACAATAATTAATGTAATTAATAAAACAGAATTGGATGAAAATGCTTGCTCTTTAAAGAATAAATTTTACTGTTAGCAGTGTTAATGATTATCAATACGTCTTCCATGTCATCGCCCAATTGACAATGAAAAGAGTATTTTTGCTTTTAAGAAATACTGGTATGTTGATGTTGTAAGGATATGTTTCCTCTTTCATTTAAAATTTTTAGCTATATATTTTATTTTGTCGAAAGAAAGAAAAAAACTGACTAAAAGTAATTTATAAAAGAAAAATGCAATAAATTAAATAACTTAACGAATTACATTCCTCCATCAAATAAATATACCTTCTGATATTATTACATTTGATAATTTTAACGATTAATTCAATATTAACACTTTTTTTCCGTAACTTTTTTTAAAAACACTTTTTATATGCTAAATGTAAGAAACCTTTTTATGGTAGTAAATCAACTGAGAGAAGTGGTCGAGCTTATTGCAATAGTTGTTATGTAAAGGTTAATCAATCTTATTTAAAAATTATTTTAAACTATTGTGCATTTTTTCTCACATTCTAAGGAATCCTTTTTTTAATGTTAGCTAATTTTACCAATAACATCAAATATATGATGATGAATGTAACTATTAGAAAAACTGATTATGACAATTTATATTTCAAAAAATCATTGTCGTTTTGAAATCACTTTCGAAGACTTCACGAATACAAAATTCTCTATTAATTAGAAATAATTACTGCAGCTATTGCTCTAAGGATAATATTTTCAATTTGTCCAAGCTAATTTTTAGTGTTTTGCAGATGTTTGTTTCAAATGCAATACGATACTAATGGGAAGCAATTTAAAAGTATTTGGTAAATGTTGATGTCTAAAGTGTTATGCTTGCTCAACTTGCGATACAATGCTAAATCAGAAGGATATTTTTTTTTTCCTTTTCCATTTTGTCCAATTTAGCGTTAATTCACAGACTGTGAGAAAAACTTTCGGAAATGAACGACTATTAACAATCAAAAAACAGAAAAAAAAAAAACGAAAAAGAAAATATGAAACATAATCGCATGTTAAATTTCGCCGATTATTTAAACAAAAAATTGCAGATCAAACGTAAGCGAATGGGATGTGTGACCAATTTGCAAGAAATTTTTTGATTATTTTCAAAAAAATAGAAAAATAAAATATCGAATGATCAATTGAAAAATTATTTCACATTACAATATTTAATTCCTTTTTTCGAATAGGGGGAGAAATGACAGAGAGACGAAAACAAAAGGGAATAAAATGATAAAATACAAATTGTATTATATAAAAATAAATGTTTGTTTGTTGCGGAAAAAAAACAAAGAATGAGAACAAAGTTTAGGGGAAAATATATTATATGGCTAATGAGTTATGTAAAAATATCAAATAATCAAATTAAAAATATTATTCTCTTATAAATTTGATATTCAATAATCGAATGAATATAAAATGTTTACAAAAATGGCGAAGATATGTTTTGTCATATGAAATATTGATCATAGTGAAAAGATAATGAGAAAAAAAAAAGGAATTAAAAATCTAAGTAATTTCATTTGTTTTTTTTGTTTGTATTTCAGATTTTGACATTTATGAGCTAACGCTCATGAATTAAATAACTAGTTCCTACAAATCGATCCTGATAATATTCAAACTTCACACATTCTACTCATACATCAAACAATATGGAATATAATATTTCCCATTATTCAACGTATTCCACGGTGATTTATTAAACCAATATTCTCCTCCTTTTCCTTTGTTTTCATGATAATTTTTCAAATTTTTATCTCCATAGAATCGATTTCCACGTAAAAGTGCCAGAGACTGAAGTCTTTTTACCATCATATGATGACCATTCTGAAAGTTTATTTCAATACTCAAAGCTAATTTTCAATTTTAATGCAAGACACTTATAACAAGTAAAATTTAGAAGCTCAATCTGATATAATTCTTGTTAAATTTCCATTTTTTTGTCATTTTTTCAAAGTTTGAGCAGTTGCAGTCTTAAAATTGATTACATTCATTCGTGTGCTTTTGATGTTTTTGATTTGCAATGGTATATTGCATTGATATAAATTAATTTGCCACATTTTTGCTTACTATAATTCCACAATTCGCATTTTGCATGCATGATTAAATACACTAATAGTTGGAACTCATTTGAGCTCAATGATTAAATTAAATTTTCAGCATGCAATAAATCATCTAATGAAAGAAAAGAGCCCTAAGAAACTACCTTATTGACACTTTCAACTGATGATAATTGATCATTGATAATAAACAGTGTAATGAAAAACATCGAAAAAAACATCCTGAAAATAAGCAAAAGTGACAAAAGTGATAAATTTCAATGAAGGAATCAGGAAACATTTAATTCCCTCTCTTTTAGTATGATCAATTTTTTAAAACTACTCCAAAATCTGCTAATCACTATTTCAAGATGAAAAAATTTAATTATGCTGCAATTAGGAAGAAGATAATTTAATGAGAAGACTTTGTGATGAAATTTGCTATTTTTTTTTTTTTTTTTTTGTTGTCTGCATAATTCAATGCAGATTGATTTTGCAATGATTAGATGCTCGAGCAAGACAATAATATTTTAATTAGTAACACATATTGAGTGAAGAGAAGAGCAAGAGAGAAGGAGTAAGAGAAATTTTTAATTGCTATTTTCGAAAAGAGATAAATCTCACTCCATATATTTCAATATATTAGTTTTGGCTTTTGCTTTTTTCCTATATTGAAAAATAGAAGAGAGAAACAAAGTTTCAATAGTTAATTTTGAAGAGATAAATCATCGTAATAGGCCACCAAATAATTATGATAGCATTCCCTCAATCCAAAGCTTTAATTGCTAGAGGATGCGATTAAATTTGATAAAGGTTGAAATTTTTTAACTGATTAAAATATACATATTAAAACAACCCTTCTTGCTCTATCCTAAAAAAACAGAAAAGAATAAGGTATCAAGACATAATAAACAAGATTATCTCCATCTATAATTGAGGAAAGCTGTTGAGGAAAGGCAGGATAATCACTAATATTATAAGCATCATTTGTCAGCTGCTAATTTATGATCTCGACATTTAGCATCAAAAAAAAAAAAAAAAAAAAAAAAACAAACAAACAAACAAACAAACTTGGTAAAGCGTTGAATCATGATTGAAAAAGATTCATTATTGTTTTCTTACTTCATCTAAATGTGACATGATAAAAACCACACTTATTTAATAAAAAAAAGCCTTCAAAGATGCAATGATTCAACGAATCAATGATAGTGAGGATATCGCAGAAAAAAATGATATAAAATATTGGATAGAAATAATTCGTAATTCATAATTTTAATTATCTTAAAGGCTTAAATGATGCAAATTTTTGACAGGAAGAAGGAACGAAGGGAGGAAAAAAATTAAAATAAAAGGTATAAAAGCCAAAAATATATGTAATTCTTGTCTTTGCAATAAAAATGGATTAAAGAGCTTAATAATGTTAAATGGGAGTAATGGAAGAAGGACAAACAAAAATTCACACAAAAATAGATACTTTTTCTCAGTGCAAGAAAAAAAAAACGAAAAAATAGATGCAAATACTTGGCTTCCGGAAATATATTTATTTCTGCTTAAAAATTCATTCTTTCTGAAGGCATGAAGAAAAACAAATTTTTCTTTTTTTGGAAAAACTTAGCGAAGTGCTTTTTCATTAATCAAAACAAGCACAGCTAGGATTTATTGTCTCGAAATCTTTTCAACCAAATTTAAGCAGCTAAAACTTTTATTGCATTATCGTTTACTTGTCTCATATTTTTGTTCATTTTTAGTTATAATTTTCAATATTTAACATTATTTCCTTTCCAATGAATTATTATATTTTATTATTCAGGGTAAAAAAAAAGATGAAGTAACAAGCTTGGTGAGATATGCATTTTGATTTTGTAAAAAAGAAAAGTAGTACTAGTGCTTAAAGAGGAAATAATACGCCAAAAATAAGGTTCTGAAATGACTTAAGCTTGTTATATATTTTACTATAACACATCACTTGATGATAGCTAACATAAGCGGATTTAAGCCATATTCTCTCATGGTATTTATTTTAATGACTTCCTTTTTCTTGGTTATTTGCAAGGAAAGAAATTTAATGTTAGAAAAATAAAAATTCACAAATGAGTTATGCATCTTAACCCTTCCACCCGCAAGACATTTGAAGTCCGACCTTCAAGATTTTTGCTTAAAGTACGCAAAAATCAAATCGTTTCAGTTACCATATATATATATATATATATATGGAACTATCAGCATTAATAATTTGTTCATCTCAGAACAACAAATCCAATAAACTAAACAACCAGAAAATCTCTCATGCCTCAACCTATGATTTCTGCATTTTCAGTACATCATTTCATAACTACAGAACAAGCAGTAAGTAAAAGAAATTTTATTTACAGTTCAATTAATTAAAAATAAGACAAACAGTGGATAAATATTATCACAATGCAGTTATGTAACGTTATGTAACACAGCAATTTGTAATAGTATGAACTATCGCTAACATGCACGTACTTTCTTAATAATAAAATTCAAATCATTTTACATCAACTATTAACTGTTAGTCTTTCAGTTATGCCTTACTAAAGCATTCCTGTGAAATTTCAATTCAGTATTTGGTAAATAGAAAAAGTTAATGTTGAAAATATTTTTTTTTTTTCTGCATAATTTCAAAGTTTTAATGGATTAACATAATTTTTATAGCACAACACAAGATGAGCATACTGAATGGTAAAAACAGTGAAACCATGCAAGTTCTATATCACAGCAAATGGTTCTGCAGTTTCGATAAAACGCTGATCCAGATAATGAACCTAAATAAAGCAGGGTGACTCGATGAAAGTGAAATTTATAATTTTGATAGTAAAATATTACTGCTTAGTATATCCTCTCATTACTTTCAATGGGTATGTAAGGGACTCTCAATTTTTAATACGAACTATCCTTCCATCTCCGTTAAAAAATATTTGACTGAAAATTAAAAAGAATTTCATAGAATTGACTGAACTAATGAGATATATTAGGAGACTCAGAAGAGAACTGACTGAGAAAAGTAAGGATAATTTGCTATAATTAAAAACAGTTCCATAGAACTGACTAAAGTAGTGAAAAAGAATGAAAAAAAAAAAAAGAATGCCGTTGTATTAACAATATCAAAAACAACATCACGAGTCAAAATACCTCTCGTCCAAGCTTCATTAATTCAACTTGAATATCGAAATCCCACTCAAAGTGTAAAACAGCAGCTGGAAGGAGATTCAACTCGTTCAGAGTCTTCGTATCATCACTGATTACTTTTCCAGATACCGGATCTTTCAAAACAAATAACATTGGTTCAATTGGTGCCAAATGTTCCTCAACGAAATTGTGTACAGCAGAAAAAGGTTCATGGCATCCAAATGTACCCTGAAATTAGTAAAAAATCACAAAACAAAGTAAAAGTTAAATGACTTAATAAAACACGATTGTTTAAATGAAAAACAGCATTCAAGAAAAGCTAATTCTGAAACACACTGCTCAAAAAAACAGACGTTTATCTGCTGTGCAAGGTAATTATGCATAACATTTGTATATTTTCAATTTTGCACTGCAACAAACGAGATAAGTAAGCCTGTGTTAATTTAAAAATTAAATTTTTTTTCAAAAACTATGTCCAATTTACAAATTAAATATTTTCCAAAAACTATGTCCACCTATAACGTTCCCCATGGGGACTGAAGTCGTATAATGTCAACTCATAAACAACTGAATAAAATTACAGAATTTAAATAAACCTGCAAGAGAAAACGATTTGGGAACCTAATCCTAATCAAGGTATAGTTGTATCGATAGCTACGCATCAATTCGTCCTTTTCACGCATTTCCCGAGTTCTTAATGTCGCAAACTGAAAGAAGAAATTGGATAATGTGGTCGGTTAAACTGCAGATACCAAATTAAATGTACAGTGACTGTGTAGCGTGATCTTTACTTTGATATAATATAACACTTATAATCTCCAACAGATGATTTTACACACCATTACAACTTTAAGACATTAGCACACATTAAGCTGGTTAAACACGAATTTGCGACAAAATTTTATATAAAATATAAAAAATTTACCTTCTCAACGTCAACTTCTCTACGTTGTTGTTCCCGTTTAATCTCAGCGAAGTCTAAATCAAAGAAGTCACGAGGCAACTGTGGATTTGTTATGACTTGATTTGCTTCAAGTTTATATACCTGTTAGAAATATTTAAATTAGACGTCCCCTTTTATACTAGAAGTTCATCATAAAACATAAGACCTTATAAGTGAAAATTATAAGTGTTAAATCTAACAAGAATCACTAACTGATAAATACTGGATCCACAGAGCTATATAAATACTTACAGCAGCATTGCGAGACAGTTTCAAGGGGACAGCTTGACCAGTTTGCAAAATTTCTAAAGCTTGTATCAACGAATATGTATCCATTGCTTTATTGTCCGGTATTACTAAGAAAGGCTCTTGCTGATCATTATTAATGAGATCTTTTTCTTCAAAACCACAAGCCATCAAAAATTCTTTTCCACCGTTAGCACAAGAAACCCGCTCCTAAAAAAACATTACGGAATACTATTTCGAATGAGCAAAGAGAGTAATTAGTTAAATTCTCTCTAGAGTTTCGCTGTTTTTCATTTTTCTAAAAAAAGAAACAATTCTATATAATTTAGCTATAACTGCATATTCTATATAATTAAGCCATAACTGAGATAAATTCAAACACTAAATTCGTAACTGAAAACATTATTAATTAAATAATCTTATTTGGAAAATAATAAATTACTTGGAAAATCTTATTGTTTATTCGTATACGATGATATTTGCTTTCATCTGGAGATTCGATAAGATTCTTGAGATATTTCTGAATTGTTTCTGAAGCATTCTGCCTTTTGTCGGGACCATTTAAAGAGAAAATCATTAACGTTGATGCAACTAGTGGATCATCAGCTAACTGCGTTCGCAAAAAAATCTCCACTTTTTTCCGCATCTGAAATGATCTTAACCCAATTTGTAATAAATATTTCAGAAATGTGCTAAATAATTTATTCGGATATTCCGATGAGTATTAATTAGTTTGATACGTTCATCGTTTCCAACTCAAAATAGATGCTCCCATAGCAATTGTACAGAAAATTCGAACTGTAAATATTTTGATAATTGAAAAAAGGCTAACTTCATTTTTCGTTAACTGCAGGTCGTCTCCAAGAAGGTCACAAGTAAAATAAACGCCACTGACAGCAGCAGAGTGTTCAAATTCACGCTCATCAATTACATGAGTCCTTATTTCAACATCCATTTTATCATTAGCACATCCTTCACGTTCCTTCTTTTCCTTCTCCATTTCTTTAAGGGCCTGAACATAAAATTATTTTCGCCAATTAACGCAAAGAATGCAACTACAGTTGCCTATAGGAATATATTCCGATTATGTCTATAACATTTGAATTGATGTCGATACTGCAATAGAGGACACAAAACCACTGTCTATAATCTTAAAATACATATTAAACTGTCTTGTAAATTGCAAAACCAACAAAATGTACTGCAAATTCAGATTTCAGTCAGAAAGACCACTGACAGTTCTGCAGTTTTATTAAAAACCGACTCACTAAAAAACCTAACCCGCATGCGTATATTCCTTTGTGTTAACGATTCTTGGGTTGCACCTAAGTTCATTCTTTTATAAGCTGCCTGTGCTGCAATATCAGCTGTGGCTATACGCTCCGCTGGTACCATTTGTGACTGTGAAAAACATTAAAACGAAAATAGAAAGAAATAAGCGGAAGTAGCAAGTTAGAAGGAAAAATAGCATCTATAACTGATCTCTTCTTTTTTTTCAAATTTTCGGATAAAAATAAAATCTAACTTTTCCTTTCTCTCCCAAATATAAAGAAATGAAAACATTACAATCCCCAAACAAACAGTAACTGGGGCACAATAAAAAAAAAAAATATTAAAAGTTGAAAAGTAAAAAAGAACTTACTGTTTGCTGCTGAGCAGTAACTGGTTGCGTTGTAACAGCCGATGAACTATCGTCGGTAAGACGATAACCAGCTCCAGCTTTTTTGAAGTTTTTGTTAACTTTCTTTTCAGTGAGAAATTTTTTCAAACGATCCATACCGTATATAGTATGAGATTGAATCCTGCTGTATCTAAATCATTAAATATCTTTCGGAAATGAAAGAAATTATCTGAAGAAACAAATAACTTCTCAAGCAAAACGAAGTAAATACACCGAATCGAAGTACAATTCTAAGTATATAATTGCGTTGCAACTCTTTTCTAACGAATAATCGCAATCTCTCATCCATTATATTACATTGGGGCACAAATCTTCTTGAGAATTTCTGTTAAATTAAAAAAAAAAAAAAAGAAAGAACTTTCAATATTTTGGAATACTGTCCCCGAGTTAGTATTGACAGTATACTGAAACGTAACAAAAAGTGACGATGATTATCACAATCATGAAGGGAACGTTAGAAATAGTGGTTTCAAAGACTTACAAATGATAAGGCAATGAAACGGCAGTTAAATCATAAATACTGCACCCAAATTACTACTCTCATTGAAGTATGTAAAGGAAAACCAAAAAATTAAACATCAAATATCTCTAATAGTAATACATAGAAAATACAGTAACTTCTATTGTATTGTGCTTTGCAATCTAAATCAATCTCTGCAGTATCCTTGCTGATGCACACCAATTTCAAATTATTTTAACGAAAGATGCATATTTTGCGAATAACTTAAACGAACTTTACAAGAGAAAAACAACCACACGACGATGTGAGTGCAACCAATGTTAAAAATACTTCCGAATTCAAAAAAAATTAAACATCAAATATGTAATAGTAATTTAAATTTAAATCACATCACAGATTCCTGTATGTCTAATTCTAAACATGCAAAAATCCAACTCATTCATTTGTTTCTCTCACAAGGCCATTTACAGAATCAAAAACGTCAAATTACGTATAATTAATAAATAGGATGAAATGGAAGTTACAAAAGTGCAATAAGATTATCTGCTTGATGAAAAATGACTTAAATGAGAAGGTCAACTTCATTTTATGTCTCATTACTCTTTAATATATATCCTAGAGAAATAGGGGTGCTTCTTTTTTCTTCTGTTTTTTTTTTTTTTTTTTTTTTTCATATTGCATTAATAAATGATACATTTATCAGGAAAGCAGATTAATATAAAATAAAACATCAAGTCTTGCAATAACTCTTGCTATTTGCATTATGGCTAACTTTACGTCAAATAAACTACGTGTCACCCTTACGTTTAAGAATCGACCTGTAAAAATCAATGTACCATACAGAAAATTATCATCAACCAATACGAAGTACAAATTAGAGACTGCATCCAGAAAATCGTTGTGAAACTTTTTCACATATATTATGCGTTCGCGGAAATTTGAATTTGTGCACTAACTTAAACATTTCCTTGTTACCATATTTATTTCCATATTAAAGAATAGGCATAGAAAAAGAAGTACTTTACTTAGTAATTGCTTATTAATTAATGAAATTTGCACATCTAATATATGATAGACATATGATTAGCATAAAATTAGCTATAGATTTTCTTCATAATTATCAGAATTCACGCACAACAGATTGATCGGTAATTTCCTTTTAAGTGAAAGAAAAAAAAACTGAACATTTCAAGTTCTGAATAGAGTTATTCAGATATTAATTCAAGTAAAAGTATTCTATTTCGAGAACAGTTAACCTATAACTAATATTCAACATTTATATATCTTATGCAAATTATAAATTAACTATTATCATTTCAAAAATTATCATATAGTGCCGCGAATAAACAAAACATTGCTGGATTTACAGCAAATATTTACGTTATTGTACACGATATCTCGAAAGTATCGCATGTTATAGTTTAAGCAAACAATTTAATAACAAGAATTTATTTATTTATTTACTAATATTAAATACTTTATTTGTTTTTTTATTATTTATGTGTTTATGTATTCAATTTGTTTCATTTTTTACTTTATTTATTTATCTATCTATTTATTTATTGACTTATTTATTTAATTTTGCATATTTGTTTATCATTTGTCCATCTACTGATTTATTTGTTTTTTTTTTTTTTTTTTTTTTTTTATTTATTTGCTTATTTATTTAATTATAAATTTATTTCTTTGTTCATCTTTTTTGTTTGTTTATTTATTAATTCACTTGTTTGTTATTCATTCACAAACTTTTTTTTTTTTCACATACCTACTTTTTTTCCTTTTGCATTTTTTATTTAAATTATTTTTATTTACCTGTTTTTAATTCATTTAAATCATTTATTAATTAATGAATTCATTCACTTACTTATTTACTTATTAAATTATTTTATTTGTTTTTGTAATACGTTCCTTAGTTTATTCATTCATTTATTGATCTGCTTATACATTGCTTGTTCTTCTTTCTTTATTAATCTTAGTTTAATTATTAAAATACTTATTTAATTCACTTTCTTATTTGCCTACTTTTTTATTCAGCCGTTTATTTATTGATCTATTTTATTAATTATTTCAGTTATTTATTTATTCGTTCACTCTATTGCTTATTTATTTGTTTTATTTAATAACCTAGTTTACCGGTTTTATATAACTTTTTTTATTTTATTTGAATATTTATTTTGTTTTTCAATTATTAATTAATTTATTTATTTACTTGCTTTATATGTTTATTTACATTATCACACTTATTTTATTCGTTTATTTATTTATTTTATTACTCGCTTGCTTGTTGTCATCTATTTTATTTTATTTATTTTATATTTATTTCTTTACTCACTCTAATATTTATTCATTTATTTAGTTAATAAAATAATTAAATTACTGATTCATTCATTTTCATATTTATTTTATTTTTTTAATCCATTTATCTATTTACTTGGCATATTTATTCGTTCACTTATTTGTCTGTGTATATTTATTTACTTATTTATTTATTTATCGATTTAATTTACTCAATTTTATTTGTTTATTTTGCTTGTATTTCTGTTTTCTATTTACTTATTTTATTCATTTATTTTAGATTATTTGTATGTTCATATATTTCATCCACTTATTTAATATTTATTTATTTACCAATTTAATATTTACTTATTTATTTATTTCTCTAATTACTTATTTTTTTACTTTATTTATTCATTCACTCACTTGTTTACCTATTGATCCGTTTATATTTTTTAATTCATTTGCATAATTAGTTATTTATCTATTTACGCATTATTTTCAATTAATTTATTTTATTTCTTTATTCTTAATATCATCCATTTATTTGTCTATTCGTTCATCCGCTATATTATTTCCTCGTTTATTTATTTATATTTATTGATTTACTTGATTTTTTTATTTATTCGTCCATATGTTTCTTTGCTTGATTTGTTTGTCTTTTATTTATTTGTTTTGTTTGCGTGCTCATTTTATCTTTTTTTCCCTTTATTCATTTGTTTCGTTTGTTCATTCCTTACTCTACTTTATTCATTTAATATGCTTTTCTTACTTGTCCATCTATTTTTTATTCATTTACTTCTTTAGTTAACTAATTTATTTACTTATTCCGTAATTGATTTCATTTATTTATTAAATTTAATAATTCATTTGTTTATTTGTTAATACAGTTATTTCGTCATTTATTTATTTTATTTTTTCTTTTTTAAATTCATTTATTTAAACATTTTATTTTGTTCATTTATTATACATACATTACGCAAATAATAAATAGATAAAAACTGTAATATGGACAAAATAGTTTATTTTTTTATTTTTAGATATAATGAAGCTAAATGTACAACGAATTATGAAAGCTAAATGTACAACAAATTATGATGGACAAATTTTATGATGAAAAATACTTTACCTTTTGCAATCAGCTGCAGCATTACAATATGGAATCACTTCGATGTACGAAATCAGTCAACAAGTATGAAATTTGGCATGCAAAATAATAATAACCTGGCATTGATTTTAGAAATAAAATATCATGGAAACAAAGAAAAATTAAAGTCACAATTTTAATACAAAAAAGAAGGAAAAAGAATGGCTCAATCGTTTTGTAACTGAAGCAAAATTGGAAAAAAAGAAAAAAGAGAAGAACACTTTGAAAAAATTAGAGTCGCTTGGTCTGAATTAAAGGAAATAATTTCTCGGACTGAAATGAAAAGTCAGACAAAGGTATTCAGGTTCTTTAGAAAATATATAACAGCAAAATAGCCAACGACTAGTTATACGAAACAAGATGAATTAAATATTAGCAAACTTTAATGCTAAAAGTACTAAAACTAGTCAATAAATTAAATTTGAAAAACGAAAGACAATTCACTAATCCTGCTCATCAAATAAGAAATTATTAATTTCATATGAATTAATTTTGAATTGGAGCAAGCACAACGCCACCCGGTCCAGCAAGAGTTGTTTTGCCCATCAAATCATGATCAATCTAAATATTACTTCAGATGAAAATTTTCAGCACTTTTTTTTTAATATAATGATGATTAAATTAAACTGTAATAATCAGAAAATTGAAAAATAATAAATGAATTCAGAATTTACCTGTCTGGCTGCTTGACGTCCTTCATGAATCGCCCAAACTACTAAAGACTGGCCTCGCCGGCAGTCACCAGCGGCATAAATCTTACATTTTGATGTGCTATATCGATCTTTTGCGGTGAAAATATTCGATCGCTTATCCGTTTCTATTCCAAGTTGCTCGACAACAATCTGAAATGTTTAAGTTCGCAAATCAAATGGAACAACTATGTAATACAGGTATAAATGTCCAACAAAACCTAGAAATATTTTTGAATCAATAAATAGAAGTCTGAAAATTATTCAGAAATGAATTAAACTTTTTAGAAAAGAAGAGTTTATTACCTTTTCTGGACCTGTGAATCCCATAGCAAGTATGCATAAATCACATGGCAATTCTTTTTCGCTACCATCAATCTCAGACATTATCCAAGCCCCGTTTTCATCTCTTTTCCAATCAACACGAATCGTTAAGAGACCAATTAAATTTTTTTGTCCGGAACCACTTACATTAACCAGAAATTTCTGCAAAGTGGAAAACTTTTGTTAAATTCATATTTCAAAAATTTTTACTTTTTTCCATATTTTATAAAACTTGTAAATAAAATGCACTTTTACTCATTAACTTCAGCGATAGCAAAATACATAGGGAAGAAACCTTTGTTGATAAACCAAATAGACGTGGATCATCACCCGTGATTTCCTTACGCTCTTCATGTCCATAATCAGTACGAAATATTATCGGCCACTGAGGCCATGGATTATCTGGATATCGTTCATCCGGGGGTTGCGACATTATTTCCAATGCTTGCACACTTTCCGCTCCCTATTTATAACGAAATCTGTTATGAACGATTTTTTATAGTAAGAATAGATTAAGAAAAACATTGGAATATTAAATTACTACATTTCGAATAATATGAAAGCAGACCAATCTTGTACAGGTTGCGATACAATCGGTAGCAGTATCACCACCTCCAAGGATGATAATTCGTTTCCCTTTAGCATCCAGACCTTCCCAGGCATCTTCTTCACCAGCTATAATTCTTTGGCTTTTCTCTAAAAAATCCATTGCAAAACAAATTCCTTTCGCATCACGATTTAAGATCAACAAATCACGCGGTATCGTTGAACCCGTACAAATTAGTATTGCATCATTGTCCTAAAAATTTTTATACGGTAAAAGAAAGTATTGCAAATATGCAAAAATCATTATTTATTACAATTAGCTTTTGTCATTTTCTACCGAATTTTTGAAATGGAAGAATATTGGAAATTGCGGAAACTCCGCAACACAGGTTGCAAAAATGAGATGAAAGAAAATGATATATCATTTACTTTTACTCATAAATATCGACATGAATATAGGCTTAGTCCAAAGAAGTGGAAAAATAACCTTAAGTAAGAAGTCTGCTGAAACGTCTTTACCGATTTCAGTATTTGTTATAAATCGAACACCTTCATCTTCCAGTAATTTGACTCTTCTATCAACAACATACTTGTCCAATTTCATTGTTGGTATACCGTATCTTCAATTATACTAATAATAAAGCAACCATATTATATATGCAATTATACTGACAATAATCAGACCGTTGTGAATTGGAGAGCAGGACAGAACTGTATATGACTACAAATTGATATATATATATATATATTCTACAACAGTACTACTTGCAGCCATTGACCAGAGGTCATTAACTTTCAAGTTAGTTGACGATGGTTCATCCTGGATGCCATAGTCAATACTTTGTTATCTGCCAACTTATTAGCAAGTTTTAGACCTAACCTTAACAAGCCACCTGCATGATTCTTCTTCTCGTATACGACAACTGCATGCCCCACTTTATTCAGCTGTGCTGCAGCTGCCATCCCTGAGAATAATTTTTCAATCTTTTTATTCTTCGTTAATTTAATTACACATCCTACTGCTAAACTACCTGGCAATGAGAACTACCATTATTTGATTTCATCTAAGCAATGTTAAAACTAGCGTTAAGGTTAAAGTTGACAATTCTGAGTATGGTCAGAATGATTATTAAAATAGATTACCAGCTGGACCACTTCCAATAATTGCAATACGTTTGCCGGTACTATAATTTGGTTTTTGCGGTTGCATCCAGCCTTGTAGAAAAGCGTAATCAATGATGGCACATTCGATGCTTTTAATTGTTACGGGTGGTGAGTTGATCGCCAAGCAGCATGCTGACTTAAACATTTTCTGCTTTAATTTAAAATTCTACTTATTCCAATTGCATAATTAATTTGTCATCCTGTCTTTTAATTAGTTCGAACAAATAAAAATCTGTAGCAACTTTAGAGAGGTAGTAAGTAGTATCAGTCTGCTTGTCGTAAAATAAGACTAGATAAATGAATAATGCAAAGATACACTTCATAATTTAATGAATTCAAAGAAATTCTGAATTTAACCTCGCAAGGAGCAGGACAAACACGACCAGTAAATTCTGGGAAATTATTTGTTTGCAAAAGCTGCTCGAGTGCTTGTCGCCAATTCTGCTTGAAGACATAGTCATTCCATTTTGGAATTATGTTCCCAAGTGGGCATCCTGTATTTCCCTGACAGAATGGTACGCCGCAATCCATACATCTAAATTAGATTTGGCAATTATTTAAGTCAACTTAAATTGAAGTCATATAATCTACTAAAAAAATACCTCGCTGCTTGTACACGAATATTTGACCGCACTGCGCCATAATCCGTAATTTCGTTCCAAACTTTTATTCGTTCTTCAACGGGCCGATAAACCACTGTTTGGCGACGATATTTCATGAAACCTCTGCAACAACGTCTTCAATTAGTATATAATAATAATCAGCTACTACTCCTGTTCTTCTTTACAAAGTTAAAGTCAAGTATATACCAGATACATTTCTAATATCATTCAGAACCACAACTAATTAGTATACGAGAAATAACGAATAGTAACTTTTACAGTGGATGTGAGATTCAAATGAATGGAATACAATTGATTAAACAAGAAGAACCTCAGTTTATTTAGTGGTTCATTATTTTTCTTCGAAATATTTAGCATATGAATATTTTCAATATCAATCGTATATTCATTTATATCTTCAATATCTGATTCATCGATATCTGAAGGTTCCTCTTCTTCATCCTCTTCTTCAACTTCCTGTTGTGGGTCTTTTATTTCCTCGAAACCAGTATAATCTTCAGGACGAACAAGTTTTGAATATGTACGATGATGACTTCCAATCTAAGACAAGATCATAATGTTACTTGTTTTTGAAAATATAAATAAGCATAGCTTGTCTAACCTAGACGTCATTATTTTCATTCAAATTTATGCTAGTTAAAAAAAAAAAAAAAAAAAAGACAAGAAATTTGAGTATGAAACTAACATTGGGTACTGAAAGGTGCTTGTTTTTCTCTGTACCAAGGGTCTGGAAATTCTTATATTTCTTAATATATAGGATGGCCAATTAATAATTTCATTAATTCATTGCTAATTTTTTTCTCCTTCAAAACTAATGAATTTTTAAAATTAAATAAAAGTGCATTGGGAACTTTCTTATTGTCATAACTTTTAGGAATTTCGTATTTACCTTAAATAAAACACAAATCATTTTGCGCAAGCTTTATCACTTATAACTTTATAATTTCATTTTTAATTTTTACAGCAAACTTTACACTAACCATTTTTCGTCGTACAGGCTCGACAGCAATTTGCATATCCATTGAGAATTTACGATCTCGTGCAGTTATTGTTTGTGAAAATACCTCATCTTCTATTAAATCCTATTGAGGTGAAATTCTTTAAATTGACTTTTTTTCAAAAAAGTCTCCCAAATTCTGCTACTTATTTACGGTTCTTCATGAAATCAATGATGAACTGCTTTCAAAATAAGCCATTATTAGAATGGCTGACAAAAACACAAAATAAGTGTGAGATGAAATTACTGCCACCAACCTCAGTATCTTTTAGAGCTTCTTGTTTTTCTTTTGCAATTCTGACTGCATCGACTCCTTTGATACGTTCTAGTGCCCGTTTATAATCTTTCGGGAAAACCTTAAAAATTGCTATCAGGAATAAAAATCAGGAAACAAATATTGCCAAATTCGTTACAGTTAGTTTGTAAATTTGAAACTCAAATTTATTGAAGGTCAAAAATCTAATTTATTACATTTTGATGAACAGTTGACAAGTTTTAAAGAAAAAATGATTTTTATAATGTTTACTTTTATAAAATTTTCGCTCTCAATGTTCCAGTCATTTAGGATAGCACTACCAATTTCGGATCCAGTTTCCTGAACAAACATCTCGATCATCTGTTTTACCCATTCCAAGTCTTCATTGTCTGGTTCTTCCAAATCAATTGTTGCCATATTAATGTAGTGGATTAACTGTCCTTTGCTGAAACACTTAAAATCATATCCTGAAACAATAATCGAAAATCTAGTTTAATTTACATATTTTTTTCTCTTTTTTTGCCAGTTCAATCATTTACACTCACTCTGATTATCATTATGACAAATTCGATAATATAAATCAAATAATATATAACCCATTGTAAATGAATGCCAAACCACCCGACATAGCGGCAGCAAAATTTCGTCCAATGCTATGCAATATGATCACTTTCCCACCGGTCATATATTCACAACCATGGTCACCAACACCTTCGATTACAGCATCAGCACCTGAATTACGCACCGCGAATCGTTCACCTGCTACACCGCGGAATAGTGCTAATCCTGAAAATACAGAAACAAGATTGAAATTATGAGAAAAAAAGTGAATAGTTAAACTACATAAAATATAAAAGATAATGACAAAAAAATTGCCTTGAATTTATAGTCTGATAATTTTTAATCGGATCTGAAGATCAGTTTCATCCTTATGCTTCACCTTATAAGCTTTAAAATTAAGACTTGCTATGCAACCCACCTGAGGTGGCACCATAGAGTGCTACATTTCCAATAATTGAATTTTCTTCTGAAGGGAAAGTTGCATTGCGATTAGGATAGATAACGATTTTGCCACCCGATAAGCCCTAAAGTTCATAAAAAAATCAAATGAATCACTTAGATCTTACCACCATTGAAATTAAACTAATAATCAATATATGACTATAAAATGTAAACTATATATAAAGTATTAACCTTTGAAGCCAACAAACTCCAGAAACTATGTTCACATCCTACAACTCATTATAATGGAAATTGAAATCTGTGAAAAGTTAAAAGGAAGATTAACCGCTCTTCCGATCGATACAGAAATGTAAAATTATGTCATAGATATAACTGTATAGGTAGTTAAAATAAAATAAGGAAGCTATATAATTTTCACCTATTGATTTTGTGATTACATTAGTTCTGAACTACGTTTGCAAATGTCTTCAAAACTCCTTCTCAATTGAATTCGATTAATATTGCTGTGGAATGATCGAACCTGATAATTTTAATCGAATTCAATTTAAAAAAAAAAAAAAAATCAATTAAAACTGCAGTATACCAATCACCTTGCCAACGCAGTCATTAGCGTCACCTTCGAGATAAAGTGATACACCTTTCACCAAAAATGCACCAAAACTTTGCCCTGCATGTCCTACGAGATTGATACGAATTGAGCGATCGTTCGATAATCCAGTTTCACCGAACTGTTTTGATATCTATATATAATAAATATATCTATATATAATAAATATATAATAAATAGATTTCTTGCTCTTCATAATTTAATAATAAGTACCGATGTTTTAATGAGTTTAACACTTACGTGATAACTTAATCTAACGCCAAATGCACGATCTGTGTTAACAATCTTGAAATCCTTAAAAAGTTTATGACCACTACGTCCACCATTTTCATCAAACAAATCTTTTGCTGCTTTTATGATTCGTTTCTCCAAATCACTGATATTTACCTCCTGGAAATTATCATATCAGACATACTGTAACTGACAGAATATAGAGCTTTATAATGTTCAATTTTCTTTCTTGAATTTGAAATTAACAAAACCTGTTTAACAGTACTGCCATGAATATCATTGTTCGGGAAAAGTTTCTGAGCATTCAGTAGAATGTTACCAAATTCCAGCATGGTTGCTTTCTTGTTTATTGGACTCGGACTTGCATATAGCAAATCAACACGTCCAATGGCTTCCTGAATTAAAGCTTGTGAGTGGAAATCATCATAACAACATAGAATGAAAAAAGTACTCATAAACAAGATGAATTTGTTGATAAAGATAAAATAAGTTATGCTGGAGATGAAAAAAATAAGTTATACTCTAAATCAAATTACTTGACCAAATTTTGAACTTAGATTAAGCTGATCAAAAAAACTTATGATAATAAGATTTTGTTGAAACAGATATTTGTATATAAAATATTTCCTTTGACACGTTCACTGCTTTAAAAATTTAAACATAATATTGATGATACCTGTAAAGTTCGCAAGCCCAGTTTCGATAAGAAATAACGCACTTCTTCAGCAACCATAAACATGAAATTGACAACATATTCCGGTTTTCCTTTGAATTTTGCTCGTAAAATTGGATCCTAAAAAAATTCACTTCCTTCTTTACAAGATTTCAAATAATCAAAATCATTTACCGAGCTAAAATTTTAGTTAATTCTTTGTTGTTAGATTGAACGAAGTGACCTGAGTAGCAATGCCAACAGGACAAGTGTTCAAGTGGCATTTTCTCATCATTGTACAACCAAGAACAATCAATGGCGCAGTTGACATACCAAATTCATCGGCTCCGAGCAGTGCTGCTATCATTACATCACGTCCTGGAAAAAAAAATTGACAGTTTGTTTAAAATTTAGAAACTATAAAGACCGATCAAAATTTTTTTTGCCAGCGCTTTAGCGGGCGTCAAAAATAACAAATTAACAAATATTTATGTGCAATAATTTTAATCCACTTTAATTCCTCTCGAGAGAATAAAATATCACATTTCAGTGGTAACAGTAAATTTTGCAACTGACCAGTTCGAATCTGACCATCAGCTTGTAAAATGATACGATTCCGTAGATTATTCATACATAGCACTTGATGAGTTTCAGCTATTCCAAGTTCCCATGGTAATCCGGCATGTTTTATTCCGGTCCAACTTAATTTAATCTATTTATTGATTACTTTCCACTGATTTCATTTATAGCGGTAAATAGAAATTTATTGCAATATGCACTGATTTGAGACAAGAGTGATGAAAGAAGAGGTATTTATAAAATTAATTGGATTTAAATGGTTTATTTAGCTTAAACTTCAACAAATTAATTCCTAACATTGTGTTGCTATGATTATCAATTTTCCTTATCAAATATTGTCTTTTCTTGAAGATTACCTTGAAGCACCGGTACCACCGTCGTGTCCTGATACTGTGATATGTTCAGCTTTACCTTTAGCGACACCAGCAGCAATGATTCCAACACCTGCTTCAGAAACTAATTTAACACTAATGCGAGCCAATGGATTCGCACATTTTAAATCATAAATGAGTTGCGCCAAGTCTTCAATACTATAAATGTCATGATGTGGTGGAGGTGAAATAAGACCAACACCCGGAGATGACTTCCGTGTTGACGCTATTTCTATGCTGACCTTGTGACCTGGTAGTTCTCCGCCTTCACCTGGTTTTGCACCCTGGGCAATCTTTATTTGTAATTCATCAGCATTTGCTAAATAAGCGCTGTCCACACCAAATCGAGCTGACGCTATCTGCAATCATCAGTAGTACCTTGTCAGTGATGCTTTTTTACAGCTTTTTCAATAATCGAATACAACTCATCATTGTAAAAGAAAACCTGTTTTATAGCAGATCGTAAATTATATTCTTTGGGTTGATCACTTCTGTATCGTTCTTGTTTTTCACCACCTTCACCGGTATTTGATTTACCACCGATGCGATTCATTGCAATAGCAAGAGTGGTATGAGCTTCCCATGAAATGCTACCAAATGACATAGCTCCTAAATGATAAAAATGGTGAGAAAGTGTCCGATATTCCATTTTACTATCATTCCTTATAGGTTTTTTTTTTTTAGATTTTTATTTTGACTGCAGTTATTTCAACTTAAAATTAATATTTTTACTGAAAAAAAAAAATGTTAAGATTTCAAATAATTTGCATAAAACAATTTGTTGATTTGAATCAGTCTTCAAGAATAGTAAAAACATTCTTTGGAGATTAATTTAGTTTTAGCAATGAATATTTTTGGCTGAAAATTCGAAATTAAACAAAATAAAATTTACCAGTAACAAATCTTTTGACGATTTCTGCAGCAGATTCTACCTCTGATAACGGTATTTGCAATTTTTTACTTGTTTTGATTTCCAATTGTCCACGTAATGTGCACATACGTTGAGCAAGATTAGATGCTGCTGAATATTCATGGAATGTTTTGGGATCATTTAATTTTGTTGCTGCCTAAATGAATAATGATAAGATGTGTCATTAGTTATCCACTTTAAATTACAAAAAGAAATTGAGAGATTCATTTCTATTAAGCAATTATTACTATATAAATCATTTAAAAAATGTGACTGGCACTAGCAAACAAAAAACTTTCATATCAATTTACACTAATTTCAGCATTAAACTTTTTTGTACAAAAAAAGTTATTAAGTAATTTCACTTGTAATTTTGCAATATTTGTTGGTTCATTGATATGTCTTTCACCGCCATCTCGCCAATGAAATATTCCAGGACTGATCAAAGTTTTGCTGTCACCTTAAAATGTTAACTATGATGCATAAGTAGCAAACATACTTTTTTTTCTCTTTTTAATTATGAATATTTTAATCTCGAACAATTTAAACATAAAAAAAAAAAAAAAACAATTGCATATACTTCACTGTAATTTGTATAAAAATAAAATAAACATGCCATAATTGTATTCTTTATCTGAAGCTGCTGGATAAGCATTTCGATGTATACGTAATGCTTCAGCTGCAAGAATTTCAAAACTGGCTCCACCTAAACGTGATACAGTATTTGTGAAGCAACGATCTACAACTTCTGTAGCTAATCCAACGGCTTCAAAAATTTGCGCTCCCTATAAATATGAGAAATTTTGATTAATGAATTAATTGATTATGCAAATGTTTAAATTTCTAACAAAATTTTAATCAATATATTTTAATGACTTAATAATACAGTACCTTATAACTGTGTAAAGTGCTTATTCCCATTTTCGCCATAACTTTGAAAATACCACGCTCGATACCAGCTTTATATCCTTGAAATACCTGTTAAAAAGAAATGTATTTTTGTTTTGTACAAATTAGCAAGTGAATAAATAAACTGATATGCAACAATAAATTTGAAATTTTAAATGAATACCATTAAGAAAAGTAAAATATTTATATAGAAATTTAAAAAAAAAAAAAATTAAACCTGTTCATCATTTATTTCACTATCAAAGAGACCCATATTGCGAAGGCGATGGCATGTTTCATATATTAAATATGGACAAATTGCATCAGCACCGTAACCAAGCAAAACACAGAAATCATGTACAACTTTAACTTGACCCGATTCAACTATCAATGCTACCTCAAATTTATCAGCCATTAAGTTAATCAGTCACGTTTATTGTTAATTAAGATGAAATAGAGTGAGATTTTGAGTATATTGAAAGGATCACAAAATTAATACTAAAATTGCTAGCAATTGAAATCATTAAATATTGCTCAGAATAGTGACGACATCTGACAAAAGTGACAAAACTACCTTCATGCGCAACTGCTGCTTTAACATGCATTGATGAACAGCGCCAAGTGCCAAAAGTGGACTAATTGCTACCAATTGTCGACATACTTTCCGATCAGAAAGTACTATCATCTGATATCCATCGAGTGCTGCCGCACATGCTTCACTACAGATTCGATCCAGGGCTGGTAACAATCCCTGCATTTCATTTTTAACCTAACTTTACGGTCATTATTCTTGTTGTTTCAAAAATATTCCCACAACGCAGTCTCTCTATTTTAAGCTTTTTTTAATCTACTTATAGCGCATTTATGCTTAAGTTGTAATGTTTGTTTTGGATATTTTCATGATTCATTTGTTTTGAAAATCAATAAAATACATTATTTAATATCAACTATTTTAGCATTTTTCTCCTGAGAAGAAATCATTGTCATAGTTTTTGTTACAGATATTATAAAGATTTGAAATAGAAAATAGTAAAACCTTAGAATCATGTTTGGTGGGATAAACAACATCAATCACTTTTGTTCGCCATCCTTTATAGGTTGTGCGTTTCAAAACCTGCAAAGTTGACAAATTATCTCACAAATCCTGTACACCTCTGAATAATATATAAAAATAATTAATTTGGTTTGACTTGCAATACTTTGCTTGCATTTTGCTACCAATGAAATTCGATCTGAGAATGAGTATCAATGTTTTTTTATCGAAGGATAACTTAGCATATTAATACTTTCAAAAAATATTTATGCTATGAGTACTTCCAAATCGACTAGAGATAAGACTGGTTGTTCTAGGATCAATCGTTCTTCCAATTCTTCCATTGGTTCTAGCAAATTAGATTCAGGTCCCACAGGACACCTGAGTGACATCACAATCTGTTCTCGAAACGGATCAATTGGTGGATTCGTTACCTAGTATATGTTTGTTGCACATCATGATCATGATCATAACAAGAATTTAGCTAAGATCATTCCAATTCGCAGGAAAATATGCGATTTCAAAGAGCTCTCAGAAAGAATTGGAAAGTCATTAAGTTTAATAATGCATTTCATCTTTTTCACTATGATTTACTATTCAGCCTACAAAAATTTCATGGATTCATTTATCTTCCGTTTTAATGAAACTGAACCATATTTCACAATCAGAAAAAACGTGATATTTCATCAGTTAATCAATATCTCAGTAGTGCTAACAGATGATAACAAAATTCGAAGAGAAAAAATTATCAGCGACACTTCTCACAAATCAATAAAATACAAAATAATTGTAAACCTGTGCAAAAAGTTGTTGAAAATATGAAAAGATTTGTGGGCTATAATCAGAAAGACATGCTAAAGCTGCATCGTTTCCCATTGAACCTAATGCTTCCTTCCTAAAAAATAAACGTATTCATTTGCAACTAATTTTTTAATAACAAATTTAGATAAACAACAAAAAAAAAAAAAAATAGTGTTAAAAACAAATTTTAAGAGCCCAAATGATAAATTAGCTATGTTCTAATGAAAGATAGAAAATATTTTCCATTATTATAAAATAAGGTTAAAGCTATCTTTCAGTTTTCTTCTTTTCTTGAAAAATTTATTGTTCATTTTCTTTTCTTTGGTGTTTAACTGAATCTGAAGTATTTTAATTTACTAAATGTAACTTTCTACTCTTTCTTAATAATATAAGTTTCCTTAATAATAAAACTTTTTTAGGAATTTCCCTTACAACTAAATACGTTAACTTGTTTTAATTATGTAACTTATACATATGTTCTTTCAACTTACTTTTCAATAATCATTGGTGCAATAAGCATAGCGAATGAATCTGGTGTGTATGAAAATGCCATGAGACGTCGATCTTCATCCAGATGGAAATCTCTGTGATGTTTCTTCGATATCCGATGATCACTATCTTCATTCCATTGAAATTCTAGCTCGCGTTTTATCAGGTACTCATTCGTTATAGCACCATGTGATAACTTTAAATAATATTTTTATTTCCTTTTTATTCTAGTGTAAAATTTTACTATCACCATTTGTTTATCTCATTTTAATGTCACACAATTGATTATTTATTAGAATAAGTCTTGCTGAACACAGAAAATCATTTCCTAAATTATTCCTCCTTACTTTTTATTTTATGTTTTTGATCTTCAGATTTGATGACTTTAGATTTGATTTTTAGGGATAAAATAAAGCATCAAAATTATTTGTATGCTAATGAAAAATATTTTCTATATTTTAATTTTAATAGATTTTTTTCGAAGTTTCTTTAGCTTAAAATTATAGCCGTTTAGTTGAGAAAAATTATGCAAAATTCAGAGTACCACATCGTTTCTGCGAAGTTGATCGAGATATATTCGAGCCGAACTGAGTTTTTTGTGTGGTCGTGAAAGAGCTATTCGTAGCTTCAAATCATTGTCTTCTTCAATTTTCTTTTCTACGGTATCCACAAGTAACATACGACCAGATCGTAGCCTATCCTGAAATAATGCAATAATATATACTGATAAACTATACACTTAATAAACGATTGATTAGTGGATTATCGACTACAAATTCGAAGAAAATTTCAATGCAATTTTAATGAACGAAATCTGCCCTTAATTCACCGTTTCAAATAAGTATTTATTAGCCTTAACCGATTTCACATATTTACCGAATTCGAAAATATCTGGTGATTTCTCATTAATTTGAAAAAAGATTGAGCGTAAACAATGGACAATAATAGAACTGTGAAAAGAAAAGATCTTTTTTTTTTTTTTTTTTTCAAATTTTTTAAACATACACTCATAATTATGCTTTTAAAAAATCATGAATTAATCAGGAATTACTACGATCAAATGCATTTCAATATATTAAGTCTAATTGTGGAATAATTACGAGAGTATAATTATGATTGTAATTAATGGATAAGTTACTTGAACTTTGTCCCCGATATTCACATCTACAATTTTCTGAGCTTGTAACATTACAGCATGCAAAGAATGCTTTCAGTTCTTACAATATGAGATGAAGGCACTACTAACGGAACATGATAAGATAAATTTTCATTAAAATGTAATAATTTCAAGCTAATTAACCAGCTCTTCTAGAAGAAAGAAATTAGATTAAAAGATTTAATGTAATCATAAAAGCTTGTTTTGATTAGCATATTCCCAAATTTAATAGATACAAAGAACAAAAAAGAAAAAAATGATCAAAAATTTTAAAAAATCTAATTTAAAAATTCATTCATAAATTGGAATTATGAGTAAATGTACTGCCCTTGAATTATGTCACTATTATTTTGTAATAATATCCCGCAACAATATTTCAGTAAGTGCTACAGCATTTAAAAATCAAATGGTAGAATTTGTGTTATTAATGAAGAAAGATCTTAAATAAAATTAAATGTAAGCCATTAATCATTAAAATAACACGTCTGTAAGCTTAGTTAGCCGTATGTAGAATAATTATTTAAAATGCTTATGGTTATAGTTTCATGTTGCTTCCATTGGCAATTTAATTTTCTTTTAACAATTAAGACAATTTATTTTGCACTGTTACGACTTAAACTATCGTATCGCTGTTAATTAGCCTTAACTTTGTGTACTAATTATTAAGGATGTTCGAATATTTCTTCAATTTGATATTTATTTTTTGAAATTTTAGTAACATCAATTTCAATAAATTTAGTTATAAAAATTAACAATACTTGCATAAAATTCACCATAGTGTACCTAGTAAAACGCTTACCTGATCAACGATATGGTTAGACTACTTAAGCAACTATCAGCATATTTCATCAATTTTACTATTTTACTTATTATTATAAATAGTAAAATGTGAAATTACATTCATCAGTTACTTTGTTTGCTATTGATAATACTTTTCCGATGAAGAAAGTATTATATCAATTAATGACAGTTATAACAGTTAAATATTTGCTGATCTGATAATAAAAGTTAAAATTGAAATGATCTGATTCTAATTAATATTAAGAGTTGTGGAAATTGATGAAAACTTTTTTAATATATGGAAGATTTACTTACATGGCTTTTTTTAACTATCATCAGGACCGTCAACGCTATCTGAAAAATTGTCACAGTATTCAATAACTTTTTATTGTCATCATAAATGAGGAGGCTTATCAAGAATTCTTTCTACCAATAACTCAAGCTGTGCAATTTTTTCAGAAGTATTACGATTTTTTCTACATTCTTTTGAAGTTTGTGAAAATATAGTTGAAATAATTTTTGGCAAATTTCATTAATCTTTCTGATTTCATTTTGAATTATAATAATTTGTTTTTGAAAAGTGAGTAAACTACTACTAATATTAATAAAAGCTATTTCTTCGAGTTTATGTATAAACTCATCTTTTGTATTATTTCAAAAATCTCATGTTATTATTGGTTTTGAATTTAAGTTTGAAAATAGTTAACAATTATTATTTATTTATAATTAGATTATTTGCTTGGTAGTTTTAGCAATATTTACTACATTCAATTTTAGAATAAATTATTGTAATAAATTTAGTAATGCAAAAATGCATTTTATGTTTTTTTCCGATTCCATCTTATTTTTTTTTTTATTTTCATGATTTTTCCTTATTTTATAAATTTCTTTCTTTTATTATTCTGGAAAATTTCACTACTTCTAAAACTGTGCTGAAAAAAAAAAGGATTAATAATAATTGAAAATCAAAAGTTGACTTTTTTCGGTTAGTTATTTCAAATTATTTATTTTCTTGCTTATTTTAAAACAGTTTTTGAAAAGAAGAAAAGAAATAAATTGCACTTATTACAAATAAAAGAGGAAACATTAAAAATTCCCTATAAAAAAATAAACTTTTCAAAATGTTATGCTTAACAAAAGAAAAAAAAAACGATTAAAAGAAGTGATTTATTTTTCTGTGAACGTCTATAATTATAAAATTTACCAAACTAAGTCATTAAATTAAACATTGTTGTTCCGAAAATGAACAATAATTACCATTTCTATGTAATCATTAATTATATTGCAAGAAATATCTATTTGAACTATTAAATGATTATACTCAAAACTACAAACAAGTTTATTAGTTGGTTTTCGCCCCTCTTTTTTGCCTTGTTTTAATTAATATATAAAGAATAATGAAACAAGCTCTTTTTTAAATATTTCGAGTATAAAAAAAGAAGCAAACAGAATTTAAATCGAATGTGATAGATTTGCCAAGCAAATTTTGAAAATATCTCAAACTTCAATAATTTCATAATAAGCAATAAACAAATGATCCTTGAAAAAGAATTCATTTCAAATAAATCAATAATAACTTGTTCTCAACACAACTGCCAAAAGTTTGAAAAAAAAAAAAAAAATAATAATAAAATGGCAACTTAGGCATTGCAGTCAAATTATGTGTTATCATTTTTTTTTTCTTTTTTTAAATAACATTTGATTCATTCGATGATATAAAACAAAGAAATGTCATATTTTTACCTTTTACATTGTGTCAAAGATTTTAAGTTAAAAATGCAAAAAACTTAAATGAAATAAACGAAGTTTTTTAAATTTGAGAAATGTTTGGTTGAATTTAACATTTTTACCATGTAACTATGCATTTGATTTCATATTAAACAGTAAATGAGAAAAGTGCTAAAAGATGCTTTGTATGTAAATGCAATTGGTGGACTGAATATTAAACGATCATTCAGGTAATTGTTATAATATGAAGAACTGTAATGCTACCTGGCTGATATCAAAGATGTGATAAGATTCATCAATACTTATCCTAATATTATCATATATCTATATCGGTTGAAATTATTTCATTTTAAGTGCTTCTAAACGTTGCTATGAATTTATAACATTTCTTAGTTAATTTGAAATATGAACATTCAACATTTTAGTTCTGCTATGATTATAAAAATTTATTTGCCTTTAAAATTTCAAAATATATCTTACTAAGTGGTAATTACTTCGTAACAGAACTAGTTTTTCTTTAAATAATTTCTCATTTGTGAAGTATTTACAATATGTAATGAGAAATGAATTATTTAGAAGAAACAATATGAGTACAGATGTAAACTTTTTCCCCTCTTTTATACGTATGCTAAATTATCATATCATGAAGCTAAAAGCAGATTTGTCAAAAATTGAAATATGTTGTATACAGATGTTGTTTATCTAAAATATGGCTTTATTTTAAGAACACTGAAACGGCAAGAAAATAGTTATTGAAATTATTATGTTCCGCTTATAATATCTGGCTGATAATTCATAAACCTGTATCCTGTACAATTATCAAATATGGATTAAAAATATGGAAATAATATTAATCATTTTTCTATGAAAAAAAAAAAATTAAAAATGTTCAATAAAAATTTTCAAAAATTCACTTCAGTGATTTTTTTTTTTTTTTTTGAAAAAAAAAAGTGAATTGAAGAATTATTATAGAAAAAAATTCCTCAGAACGTCATTTATATGTTTTACTTTAAAGAAAGTTTTATTTGTGAAAGAAATTCTTAATAGAATCATTACATCGAGCAAAAAAAGAAGTTTATTTCTTTTATCCAATTAACTGTGCATCGCTAGCGGTCATAAAATGGATATGCATGTCTACTTTTATGTTTATCTAAAATTATTTTGATATTGTATATTAGTAATTCAGAGCTATCTAACAACTGTTGCCTAATTAACGAATAATTTGATAGCTAAATTATTTCCATGCTTTTGTTTCAATAATAAAACCATGCTCATAGATAGCATTATATTACAAATAATTTTGTTTCATAAAAAATTATTGTGATGAATTTGCTGAATAGAAAAGACCAGTCGTATTTGTACAAAGTTAAAAAAAATATCAAAATTCATAGCACATTACAATTGTGTAGTGATATTTAAGTGAAAATTTTTTCTATCTAGCTCTTTACTTTTATATGTAAGTAATCTTCCGTATGAAAATCTTTACATATATTTCCGGAATAATAAACTTACACAAATAAAAAAGGCTCAAATTCTGTGGCATTAATAAAGTTAATAAAAAATAAAAATGTTTGCAAATATGTAACAAGTTTCAGATGCATTGAATAAATAAGAAGTGCCAAAATGGATTCTATATTTGAATCGAACACACCTTGGATATTTCATTAAGCTATTCGGATAGCTACATTTTGAATTCTGCCTTCCTTCTTATCTCATTTTGTTCAGTCATTCTTTACGCATGCATCCATTCACCATCACAGTTATTTTATTCTTCTCTTCTAGCTATTATATGCAAGCTTGTGCGCGAATTTCAGGTAAGCGAATTTCAGGTTGCACTCCTCTTTAAACATAAATTAAAAGAAAAAAAAAAAGTCCTCCTGTGGAATTATCAAATAATGAAAGATAAGATAAAAAGCTTCAGTATTTGTTCAAAAAATTATTAACGAAGGAAAATTATTTTACAGTAAATTAAGCTAGTAATGTATGTGATAAATAAAGGATATTGAAAGCACTTAAATCTTGTATTTAAATCAAATTATTTTGTCGTTCTCGCAAAAAATAGTATTCTACGTTTTTTTCTTTTTTTTTTTTTTTTTTTTTAATATCAGGTGATATCAAGATACAAATTAGTAAGAGGTTGAAAAAAAAAGCTTAGAAAATTGGTGTAATTAAAGCTAAAATAGTCATTGTTTTTGAAAATTAAAAATTGATTTTTTTGCCTGATCCTAATAAAAACTAATAAAAAATGAAACTAATAAAAAACGAAAACTAAAAAATTAAAAAAGTAAGTAAAATTTTTTTTAAAAAAAAGTTAGGAAATGAGGAAAATGATTTATATAGTCTTCTTGCTGCCTTTTCTGTTTTTGTTGACACACACAAAAATTATAAAACAAACAAACTGTTTCAAAGCAATGCAATCTAAATTTTAGCTTCTTGAGTGATAGATTTCGCTGAATGAACATGTAAATAGTATCTAGGGTTATTTCAGACAGAAAAAATTTCATCGTAATTGTGCTCTCAGTACGATGACACCTTTACTTTCACTTTTTGTATGAATAAAATTTGTAGATAGATTGGACTACAGCGATATCAGTTTGCATGGGAAACGATCAGATGAAGAAAGTAAAGCAATTCATTTCATACGATCACATTTGGGTATTATGCGATTTGGTAAACGTAATAAAGCGCAATTTGATACTACACATATCGATAACCGAATTGATTTGGATCACATAATGCGTCAAAATGATGAAAGCAGTATCATTAACAACAGTAATGATTACAGTAATTCTTACGTTAAAGCAACCTTATTTGATTCTATTAATTAATCTTTTGATGCTAAAATCAAGTAAGAGAAATAATAACATTGTATGCGAATAAAGATCGGGAATTATAAATAATTTAAATTTATCGTAATAAAATATTTCATTTGTTTGGCGTCAAAATAGATCTGTATTATATAACTAAATTGATTACATTGCATACATAATTAAATGATCTTTAATTTGTCAAATTATTTAATTAAATTTTAATTATTAATTGAATTCTTACAATTTCTTTTTTCAATTTATCAAATATTTCTTACATAAAAATTATAAGCTTGAAAGTAATTACAAAAAAAAAGAAGATTTCACTCATAAATTTTGGTAAAAAAAAGTATCCTAAATTCATAATTCTTATAAAAGCAATGCAATAATATATTTTTATCAAAAGTATAATCAATTGAGTGTTAACTTGCATATTTGCCGCAACTTTTTTTTTGGCAAATTTCACTTGGTACTATTGATTTCACCTAAATTTTAATAATATTCTAATATGAAATTTCATCCATTCCATGAGTATCAATATTTTTCAAAGATATATTTTTTATGCTACATTTATATATACATATATAGTTTAAACTTACTTTATTTTGTTTATTTAACGTATTCTTTTAAAAGACACTTAGCATTATAAATTGACTCTGCCCGCATGATTTCATTTATAGGAGAGTAGCAACGGAAACATGAAATAAAAACGTTTTTACCCCATCTTATGAAGAAAGTACAATGGTACAGGAATGATATTTCCATTTTCATTAAGTTCAATATTAAATTTGTTATTATAACAAATATTCGAAGAATATCCTAATGTCCAATCATCGCTTTCATTTATCATCCTGATGACTTTCTTCCCTGTTATTTTTCTATTCCTGATTTCCTTTAATAAATGATGACCTTTGCTAACGTAAAGCATTCTCTATTCGTCTAAGATAATCTAAAATTAAATGAATTTTAGATTATTGCTTATTACTTATTGATAATTGTATTACTACAGCTTCAAAACCTCAACTCAATATATACATTTTTCATGCTTGCAGGATCGTTAAGAAAGATTTTAATTGCGAAAATGTGATGAAATAACGAATCAAAACCATAGTTCTGTCATCATTACTATTATTTATAATGCTATCATTACTGTTATTATTTATTCCTGCTATCAATTTATTATCTTCATCACCATTGTTATTTTTTATTATTATTATTTATCATTTTTATTAACAACTGATATTTATTATTAATTATTATTATTATTGTTACTATTGTTATTATTACTTACATTATCGTTTATTATTATTAATTATCATTAGCAATAGTTATTATTTTTATGTTTTCTATTTTGATTGTTACAGTGACGCAGGATATCTAAGATTTTTTCTGAATCTTTATGCATTGCATGTCTTTGTAATCCTTCTTCGGTAAGTGTTTACTTGACTAAGTTGAGTAAGTTGTGTTTCAGTTATAAGTTTAAGAAATTATTCTCCAGCCTTACTCACAGATCTGAATAACGAAACACTAAATGCAATTAGATCAGATTATTATAACAGATTATATACAAAATAGTTAACAACTAATTAGTACAGTTAATAAATTATAGAGCAAAATAAGAGATCTCAAATTTGAGCAGTATTTGCAAAGTATTTGAAAATTTGAAAAAAAAATTTAATAATGAAATATTTAATAATATCCAACCTTTCGGATGATATTTTCCTCTTCCAAATCTGCTATGCCTACTTCGCTGGCCAAAAAAATGTGCTCATCCTTAGTGATGCAGAAACGAGCTGGTCTTAGACCATTTCGATCCAGAATTGCTCCAACATAACGTCCATCCGAAAATGTCATTAACGCTACAATGTTTTTTCTTACTAAAATATCAATGAATCAAAAATAACCAATGAAGAGTTATTTTTATTTTTTCAATAAATTTAGCATACAAAATGATTATAAACTAATACAATCTTTTAAATATGGAAAATATACCTGGTCCATCCCATGGCTCCATTAACATTGCAGCCCATCTGTAGAATGCCCGTTTTTCGGGAGCCATTTCCTAATCAAAGATAGTTAATTAAAATTTGCTTTCATTTAACTCTAATTAATTGTAATTCCAATTTCTACTTTGTGTTGACTTGTTATCTGCAAAATTTAATCTTAGTATAGATTCTTCAAGAAAAAAATTAATATTATGCTTTTGAACTATTTTAATATGAGATATGCTTTTGTTCAAGTGCATTTGATAAAAAAATCTAAATTAGTAGCAGACTGAACAAAATTGTTTAGGGCCAAAACAATTTGTTTAGACGAAGAGCAGTTTTTAACAGCAATTTTTAGACAGTTAATTTTTAGTGAGAACGAAGATGATTTAAAATATCTATTTTTATACAATTGTTATCATTAGATAACTTATCAAAACAGAAAATTACGGAACATTAAATATCTTTTAATTCCGCGATTCCTAATCCAGAATTTATCGAAATCTGCTCTACTCGATATTGAAGTATTTACGGTGACACTGCGCAGTATCTTAGAGACTGTCACTAAGGCTATTTTACAATGTGCAGTCTGATCATTTTAAAGAAATTGGAACATAAAAGGAAATAAAAAGTTGAACAATTCAATTTCCTCTTTATAAATCTTAAAAACTTTTCCTTGCTCAACCCAAAAAATAAAGCGAATTAGTATTAATTCTAGCTATTTATCTCATTTCAAAACTACCTCGTCATTTTCCCAAGCTTCTGGAACCATTGTCATTGCTGCTTCTGGCAAGGAACGGTTACCAGCTTTCACCAAAAATTCTAACACATTGTCAAAACACCCCGAATCCGACATATCACGTTCGACCACCGGATATCTAAAACATTGAAATCATTAGGAACAAAAATTTTCTTGACAAAGATTTTAAAAAAACCTCTCAGAATCCTTACTTAATTTAATGTAGCACTTATATAACTCATCTTTCACATATTTATCATAAAAATAAAGAAATTACAGTTTCTGAAGATTATTGCCATATGCGTGACTTCTCATAGTGCCTTCACGTGCATGCATAAAATTGACATTTCCACGTAGAGTATTAATTTCACCGTTATGAGCAACCATCCTGTACTTTTAAAAATATATCACTGAGAAGCAAAATTTACAAATTATAATAACTAAATGAATCTATGATATTATCAACTTGAATTTTATGATCTGTTTGAATGTAATATGATTCGAAACGTATTTTAAATATTATTTTGGAAAAATTTTAATGTTAGCAATAAAGGACACTAATTTCGATTATTACGAAAGAGTTGCGCATAAAAGAAAAATTCTTGGGAATCAGTAAGCGATTGTACTCATCTTTTATTTTTATTCTGAACATTATTAATATTAACCGATATGGTTGTGCTCTACACCATGATGGAAATGTATTGGTTGAAAAACGACTATGAACCATTGCCATATGTGATACATATTCCGGATTTGTCAAATCAGAATAATATTCATAGAGCTGATTCGGTGTAAATTGTCCCTAAAATTCTGATAAAAGGAAAGAAGCATATTAATCACTGCAGCGTGCTTGGTTATCATTTTTGTATATTTCTGGTCACTCGTATCTCAAATACTACTGAATTCAGATTACACAGAATTTTGTTAGGATAGAACAGAACAAGAAATTTTCGTGATTTATCACAAAATATTTGGAACCATTCACATAAATAAAACACTGATCTCTGACTAACCTTATAAACAATTGTTGAAGTGCTGAGAGATACAACATAACACTCAATTTTTTGTTTAGCTAATTGTACTACAGCTTGTTTTCGCAACACATAAAGATTTCGCTGAAACAGTTCCGTATCGGCAGCAGCATACGGTGCTGTAACAAATACCTAAAATCAAGAACAATTGTTTAATAATCTGTAACCTGAAAATGAAAAGTAAAATTTTAGGAGGAAAATTTACCAATACTTTAAAAAAAGCAAATATATTCAACAATCTACGAGAAAAGAAGATGATAGAAAATGGTAATCGCACCTGCCGTATGCATGGCTCTGTTTTACGTGCTTCAGCTCCAATTTTTCCCGAATTTGTTTGTAATTTGCGCCAAGTAATTACTTTCAAATTGCAGCCTTTAGCCAAATCTGTGAATGCTTCAATAGCTTGTTCGTATGAGTCATTCTTGAGAAAGAGCAAACCTGTCGCATATTCACCAACTGGAGGTAATTCGATTCCTTCGTCATTGCTACAATGGAATTTTGAGACATCGTAGTAAAAGATTAATATAAATCAGAATTATCACCACATATCACCTATTCGATAAACACACTTTGCATTAAATGCTAATTGGAAAGACTCAGAATTTAAAACAAAAGGCGAAATTATGATATTTAGCCACTTTCTGAGATCATTCCGGTACAACATATCCGGTATAGCAGTCATTACGCCTGCACCATCACCGGAATCGTTATCACAAGCGCAAGCTCCACGATGTGCCAAACGTTGAAGCATCGTTCGTCCATCGCATAAAATCTGGAAATCTGGAAAATGTGAAACAATTCGTTCAAAATTTGTTCCTAAGCTTCAATAATTAAAATTGGACAATTACTTGATTGTAATTTTGGGTGATTTTAAATTTGATTTAAAAATATTTCTTCTGCTACTGACAACAAGGGGAAAGAAAAATTGAAACAGAAGCTTATTTGAAATTTAAAATGAAAAAAATATTTAGAAAAATTATTTTTACTCGATGAGTAGCGATACCGCGTATTGATGCCACAAAGCCAACTCCACATGATTCTTTTTCTAAATGCGGAATATAAAGGCCATCACTTTTTACTTTTTCCAATTGTTCGATGCTTAGTAGAACCATAATTTTTTAATTAAAGTATCTATAAAAAATCGCCGATGATTGTATTTAACCATAATTCATTATTTTGTCCGAAAATATCGATGAACTGATAAACAAGATGCTATAACTGCTTGTAGATTTTCACTTGTTTATTATTTAAATCTTTAAGAATATTGCGAACTGTTAATTACATTAAAGCTACCAAATTTCAAAATGGTATGCAAAAAAAGATTCTTTTAGCATTTTCGCCCAGCTTTTATTACATTTAATCCATCATAATCCTCATTGAGTTTTCAACATTCTTGCAAACATCCTTTTTTGGTACAATTTTTGTACTGAAATATTCATTAGTTTTAAAGTAGAATTGAAATACTTATAAATTTTAATCGAAGTTTGGAATATTCAAATTTTGAAGCAATGAAGTACGATGACTATATTCTTCCTTTTATGTAATTGATGTAATAAACAAGCTTTAGATTACATGTCACTTCCTAAAACTATCTTTCTGATTTTCAGTTGACTAAAAACATAAAAGATCAAAACATAGTAATAGCGACGAATTAAAAATAATTTTTTTCTTTCTCTCATTAGGTACTTCTCATGTTATATATTCCGGAAATTTGCAGAAATTGATCTTATTAAGCTCAAATTCAAATGAGATATCATATGCTAAGCGTTAATGAAATTTGCGCTTAACTAAAATTTGCAATTCTATGGCTCCATAACGTTTACTTTTTTTTCAAATTTCGTTCTCACTTTTTAGCTTGAATTGCTTTAATGAAAGTTAGGCATATTTATGTTAAAGTTGTGAAATTTCGGGAACTGCTAGCATGTAAAACTGAAAGTTCGAGAAATCTTGGTGAATGTTAAATGTATGTATAAGAAAGGAAATTATTTTGTTATTAGCAAGAAAAAGCTTCCTGAATAAGCATTATGAAGGTTTAATATATCAAAAAGCTTTCCAATTACTCGTTAATTCATTTCTCTCATACCATCTTAAAATGGAAATATATGGAAATAAAAAAAAAAAATTAATATGAAAATTTTTTTATAGTTTCACTTTTGCTTACAATAGCACGAAAGTTCATTGATCTAAGCTAAAAATTTTGATTGGTTATTGAACAGATCAGAATGAATTTTTGATGAAGCAAAACACATAGCAAAATAAATTCAACAATAATGACTTATAAAGAATCAAAACATTAGCACACAAATTTTGAATTATATTAGACGTCATTTAAAATATTTGAATTATTGAAATATTTAGGAAAATTGCATATTGCAGTAATATGAACGATAACTGAAATGTTTATTTTCTTTGCGGTATATCTTTTTTTTAGGATTGCTGTGCAAACTGCATAGTAAGACCTGAATAACTGCAAGAGTAGATCAGCTGGTAGTATAATAAATAAATATAAAGTGCATTCATCTGATAAGTGTGAGAAATTCGCAGTTTTAAGTGAAAAATGATAAACACAACAAACCATATAGCTGCCAGAATTTCCACTTTCATGATAGTGATTCTGTTGCCACACAAGAGTTATAGCACAGTGATTCCATGGTATATGCGAATTCTATGAATGTCCAATGATATTCATCAACTGCTTATATCATAATTGTAACTGCGAGAGAATGACTGTTTTTTTTTTTTTTTTTTTTTTTCAATTTCCAAAGAAAATTAATGTTGCTAATCTACACAGTCATTATTTAGAAATTTTTTTTTTTTAATTTATAGTTTACCAATTAAAAAAAAAAGCATTTCAATATTTTTATTCTCAATGGAAGTTAATAATTAAATAATCATTGTCTGATTAAATCAATATTTTTCTATATGTGTATTTATCAATAAGCAATTTGTGAACATTTTTTTGTTATGTGGTCGAAATTTCAGTTGAAGTTAATTGTTTACAAATTATTTATTACCTGCATCTATAAATTTTTAAAATTTTATGAAATTTTATATTTCATGTTCAGTTCAAGTTTCTTTTCCGTCTAACCATCCTGGAAGTATATGTTACATATAATTTCTTCTGTGACGTCCACTGGTATCAAATAAAAAATTCAGTGTACTTCTTCATCGAACAAATAATTAAAATGACCTATTTTTTTTCTTTCAATATATCCATAAACATATAGTGGTAAAAATAAACTGAAGAAGCAAATTTTAAAGGAAAAAAAATGAATGAAATAACTTTAGGTGAGTAAAGCATTTATTAATTTTTTTCAAATCTGTAACCGTTGAATATAACTTTGAAATAAATATAAAGTGCATTCTATTACATCATTTTATCGTTTGTAGTAAACAAAAAGTTTTTGTTTTCCCTTGAAAATGCTGCAAAAATACAAACTAATATACCTTTCAAAAAAGAAAAAAAAAAGCTTTATTATTTGATGGCTCTCTAATCTAAATTCCAATGACTAAATAATAGTTTATGCTTTTTCATATTATTTTGCTTTTATGAAATATTATTAATTGATATAAGTTTGGAAGGAGAAAAAAAGCATCTCGAAGATAAAAGGAAAGGAAAGAAAATTAAAATGCATGCAATTAAATAGCTTCATTTTGAACTGAAATATATTTGCTTTGCCACTTATTCCCTTATAACATGTTTACTTAATTTAGAAAACTTGGGATGTCTGAGTTTGATGCATCTAGAGACTAGAATAACTTGGTCTAATTGTAATGTAATCAACATTTGTTAAACAATCGTGAGAAAGTTATAAGAAAAAATGAAATAAATTTTTGTTAGCAAGAAATGATATGATGAAATGTTAAGAATTATGTTTGTTAATCGAATAATTCATTGAAGTGTTTATCCAATCTTTTTCATTTTTCCTTTTTTGGTGCTGTTTATTTTCATTTGGAATTTTACTTTTTCTTTCTTATTTTTGAAAATTTTATTTAAAAAAAATGGTGCAAATATTATAACACATTCCAAGTAAAATTAATCAAAAATAAGTATTAATCACAATTGATCATTTGTTCATCAAATAAAATTGCCTATTCAAACGAATTACTAAATAATTCTCAGCAATATTTATCCTTGTATAATCGTAACATATTACCAAGAAAAAGAACTTTATATATATCTTATTTGTTGAAAAGAGTCTTTTTTACTTTTAGTTTTCTGGTTGGATTATTACGAAGAGCAAATTATTTCACTGTGTCATTACCAAGAATTTTTATATTTCTAATATATTACTACTATCAAATCATACAATTTTCTTCGTGTATTTTAAACTTGAATATTCTAAATTTGAAAATTTAAATATAAAATTCATAATATGTAAATTGCAAAATGTTGCATACGTAATTTTGATAGAATTAGATAGCTTAGTTATTGAGAAACTAAGAGATATACATAAGATGAAGAAAGTATTTTAAAAGTATCACTGCAATCTGTGCAATGCATTTCTATGCCAACAAAAGTAGCTTTTGTTAAATATTATCATATTACGTCAAGCATAGTCCACTAAATGCATGACTGAGGTTATCAGTTTGAACCGAAAAACAAAAAGGTAATGGAACACTGTCAATATCATTATCTGAAGGTTGAAGCATGAACATTCCTACAGAGCATAAATGTGTTAATGTTCGATTCACCCTCATTATTATTTCAAATTTATTAGAAGTATTTTAATGAGATGAGATTACTATCCTGACTAAAAGAAAAAAACTGACTAAAAGCTTCGGACTAGGAATTCAAAAATATTTGAAATGCGAGTGATTTGTTGAATTTTACTGTATTAGAATTTATCTCATTCCGGAAATGATACGAAGAGAGAAAGAAAAAGGTGCTTGCAAAGAATCAAGAAATATGAAAATCTAGAAATTTGCATTATCTCAGTAAAAAAAGAACTTTCGGAGCCGAGGAAAACTTTGATTTTAATGATAATAACGACAATTAAGCAACTGATGTTAGCTTTTTCTTTTTTTTTTTTCGGTATCAATTTAAATTGTTTCATATTTAGACAAAGTAGTGTAATAAAAATCGTAAAGAATTAGTTTTAGAATTTTGAAATTTTCTAAAAATTAGTAGCTGAAAGAGAAAAAATAATAAAAAAGCAATGAGATAGAGGGAGAAATGGCTCAATTGGAATGCAATCCGGGTGAAATGCTTGAGTGGCCTTTGCACAAAATGAAAATTTGGAAAAGCGTACCCAGTGGATTTTTCAGCAAATGTATTGCAGTTTATATAGCAAGAACGATTGTTTACCATCTACTGACGATAAAAAATCAGCTTTAAAATTTAAAACCAAACTTCAGTTTGTGATATAGCTGTAACTAAATTTTATTCCTATTTCGAAAAAAAAAAAAAGAAAAAGAAAAATGTAGTTTGACAAGATGAATAATTTCTGTTCTATAAATGATTAAAGTTGACGAATAAAGTAAATAATACAAAAATTACTGGAAAAATTGAAACCAAGGACATGAAAGAATTGGTACATTATTCTATTTATATATTTTTGAATTGAAAATCAACTTCATCAAACAAATTTGATGATCAATATTCCAAATGATTAGTAAAATTAGCATTTCGGGCTCAAGATTCACTTAACTGGTAAAAGAAAATGCTCCATTGATTCACATAAAAGAATTGGTACATTATTTTATTATTACTTTTGTAATGTTCAAACTGTAAAAAGTTCTGTTAAGTGGCAACAACAAGTAGCATATATTGCATGCCAAAAAAAAAAAAACGATGCCAAATTTCAGGTACACTTTTTTACGACATCCCAAGCAAACATTACGGAGTTATCTGGTTTGGAAATAGGAAAAACAACTTTTTTTTGAAGTAAATAAAAGGCTTAAACTACGTTGGAATGTGTCGCTATAGAATGAGAAAGAAGCAGAATGTCCCATGTCCAATACCTAATCTATCTCTTGCTTTTAATATCGATTTCATGCTTCCTTGCTTCAGCTTGTTCTTCAAGAAAAAAAAAAAAAGAACTCAAAATGCTGCGAGAAGAATGCGATAGTGAGAGAAGGTTCAAGTAAATTTTGAAAAAAAAGTCTATTGAATTTTCAACTTGTGTGAGTCATTTAGCAATCATTAATTTTGATGTTTTGCTTCCGAAAACTTAATAATGAACGAATAAATTGATGAAAAAAAAGGGATGTTAAATGGCTATATTATGTGACCCTTTCAGGAGAATAGTGATTGATTATCGGTATCCAGAAATCTGTTCTACACCGATAAATGAAATATTAAATCGGAAATTCGGATATTCCCACTTATGATGGCAAAATGGAGAAAGTGTATAAGATTTGACATTTAGTTCTGCTTTTTGAATTATGTACCACTACGAAATTTTAATAATTCATGTAGTTTTTGTAGCAGTGAAATTATTAAACAATTGGGATTACGATGATACAGTGTAAACAAAATGATGTAGTTTATTTCAGGTCGTTAATTTGAACATAGTGAAAATATCATTCAAAAAGGTTATTGTGGTAAACAAAAAAGAGAAAAAGACAGAAATGAGCACATACAACTCATATATTTGTCCTTGCATCTTTTTCACATTTCTCAGAAATGAAAGGAAATTATTTGAAATTTTAAGAGATGTTTTAGGTTTAAATAGTTCATAAATGTGCAGGATATTTATCAAAGTAAAATTACTAGGATATTTCAAAAGAATTTGTTTGTCGTCTTCGGACTTTGTTCCATTTAGGCAGTAATGAAATAATACAGACTGTTACCAATAAAAGCTTAAGATGCATTTTTGTCCAACAACTAAATTGCAATTGGTGCCACTTCATCGAATGATATTTGACATGCGCATTTTCTGTTCTGAGAATTCTTGCAAAATGCTTAAGTATATATAAAGAGTCTCTAATATGCGTCAATTGCAGAATCACTTCAGCAGAATTGAGTATAATGACAGTGAAACTAGCAATAAAATTAAAAGTGGACAGAACTGTAGGTAAAATTTGTACCCACAGTTTTGCAGATCCTACCCTCATGACTTATCCACTCACCCTTCCGAAGACAGAATCCAGAAACGTGGTACAAATTTAGTACTATCAGCGAGTGGTACCATAGTTTTTGGTATAAAGTGAAGATGTTTGTCCGGAACCATAGAATACGGGATGACGACTCGGCCATATTATTTGCAATTGTTATGTAAGCGTTCTTTTGCGGTTATTTTAACAACGTTTTAAGGTTATTGTGTTCTGTTTATCTTCCTGCTTTTCCTTTCCGGAAACGGCTACTATGGAACGATTTTAGCTTTTATAGTAGGCTTTTAGATGGATAAGGCGAAGGAGTGAGAGGGATGAAATGTTGTGTTTTATCCGGCGAAGAGTTCAGATAAATTAATAGTGCATATTCATTACTGTATTACTTACAATTTGATTTACAGCACCCGTGTTGGTGATTTAGTATAATAATGTCTATATGAGATGGGTGCTGCCTTATTGGCTGCGATGTTCCTCCATGCATCTACAGTAATTTACTCAAGTGTCCATATCGAACGGTTTGTCCTTTATAACGTTATTTTTATTTTTATTAGTGTTTTTAACAATTATTCTACTTTTGCATGCCTTTATTATTAATGGTGAATGCTGCTCTTATTTGAAGTTGTGGATCGTCCGTTTAATCATTATATTAATTATACGAGAATGGTTATTCTTCAGGTTATAGTCACGATTATTTTTCAGGATATGCTTATGATTATGTTTCAGAATCGGGTCTGCGTCTGTATCAAAAAATTGTGATAACAAGCCGTGCTATCAGGGTAAATGTGAGAATGAAAAATGCCGTTGTTTCGCTGGCTGGGGTGGTGTTCAGTGTGATCGCTGTCATGGCCGGAACTTGTAATCTAATTTTATTTATCGTTTGTTTTATTAAGCCTGCTATCATTGGAGGAGTTAGACGGAAAAGTTGAGTTTGTAAAGTCATGTACTATTTAAGGTTGACGGACGAAAATGAATTGTTAACAGATGGTCCACGCAATTATAGTTCGTCCTCCCGATGCATGTGGATTATTAAGGATGAGAAAAAACGAGGTGCATTGTTGTTACGGATTGATTCACTAGTTACCGAATGTAGCTGGGATCATTTGTACATATATGATGGAACAGGAACTAGAAGTCACCAGCTGGCTGCATTCAGGTACGTTATAAATTGATGGCATGTTGATTATGTGGGTTATAGCACTGTGATTTTGAATTATCCAAACAGTGTTTATTCATAATGGAAGCAATTTTAAATTCATTTCGTTATAATTCTAGGTGTTTTTGTGCCTGGAAAAATAATGATTTGTTATGTTATTTAAGGCAATGTGTTTCAATGGAAGCAATTTTAAATTCATTTCGTTATAATTCTAGGTGTTTTTGTGTCTGGAAAAATAATGATTTGTTATGTTATTTAAGGCAATGTGTTTCAGTGGTGTTATCTCTGGTAGAGAGGTAAGTATCAGATCTGGAAAGGCGCTTGTTTATTTCTTCAGTGACCTAGCATTTAACATGTCTGGTTTCAACATCACTTTTGCTTATGGCAAATGTTTGAATAATTGCACATCAAACGGAAAGTGTACTGAAGGCATTTGTGAGTGTTACGAAGGTTATACGGGAGCGCTGTGTGACACGCTGATTTGTACTGATAAAGACAGGAATAAAACATCAAAAGCATGTGGTATGGCGGGGATTTGCAGTGCAGATAATCGGTGTAGCTGTAACATGCATTTCCACGGTATATTTTATTTTACATAGAATTGAATTTATTCGAGTTTTAGATACATTTGACTGTAATGTTTTGATGTGCTCGTGAACTACTTGACGATGTCAAGAGGTCAAGGGAGAAAAAAGGAATTTTTTTTTCAAGTCTGTGAATGTGACTATTAATTGTCGTTATTGCTATCGTTAGTGCTTAACACATCTCAAAAGTCAATTACACTGGTTTTTTGTGGTTAATAAATTAAAAATGAAATATAATGTGTTGGAAAATAATTGAGTTCAATTGTTGAATTTGTATTAAGATCAAAAAAGTAACTGTTTGTACATCTAGTTTTGTCTTTCGTGAAACCAATGCAGTTTCTTCACAGGGGATCGTTGTCAGGCTTTGACAACACAGTCGGTTTTTGAAACAGTTTTAACAAGTGGGGATTTTGGAGCTCGTGCATCACACACAGCCATACTCGTAAACGACACGAAAATATGGGTAATTGGTGGAGCTCATTTTACTGGTGTTAATAATTCGTTTGTTGCTGTATATGATATTACAAAGTCATCATGGCATAAAATTCCAACAAGAAACACTCCGAGATCACGTTACGATCACACCGTTGTGAGATATAAGGTAAATATTGATCATGGTTCATATTAAGATTAACATCACGATTATTCTCGGTCTGCGATTTTAAAAAGCTCTACAGAATTAAATTGAATTGCATCTTTTGTATGTGGTTTTATTTTTAGAGCACTATATATATGTTTGGGGGCGTAATTGATGAACGTATAGTGACTAATGAATTGTGGAGTTTGGATCTTGCAACTTTGGAGTGGACTTTGGAAAATAATAATAATAATGCATCAAATGCTGTGCCAGGTGCCGTTGCTGGCCATGCTGCACATTTGATTGGGGATGAAATGTTCGTGTTTTATGGACATAGTCCATATTTTGGATACATGTACAGCATACAAAAATATAAGATTAGTGAGTGTTTTATAGTTACCTTTGCATATTAAGCATTTCGGTTTTCTATTCTTAGTACAACGCTTTGTTTGTGAATTGAATAAACTGAGTTTATGGATATGTTTTTCTGTTATATTCTGCAAAATCCATAGTTAATTTAGGCCCATTGTACATCATATAGAATTGTTTACATGTGCAGTTATGCTGGGTTTCGGGAGGTTCATATCTATGATGTACAAATATATTTGCTTCACATATTTTTTTCTACCTGAACCTTCTTTTATATCCTAAGTTTTAGTGTTGAACTGTCATGATATTCAGTCAAAGAGAAATATTTCAGGCACCAAGCGATGGAGTATTGTTCCAGATCGTGGTCCTCATGTGCAAGGAAGATTTGGTCATTCTCTTGTTGCATATGTTCATGAGAAAAAAGAAGTCATCTTAATCTATGGTGGTTATTTGTTGCCTTATGAAGGTTTCTTGTCACGAGTTAGCAGTACCTTAATTGAATATGTCTGTGACAATCGAGAATGGTAATTTTTCTGTCTTTCTAATTGGCTAAGTTTAGGCACTGAGCAATAGCAACCAGAACCACTCTGAATAATTTTTTGTAAATGATATTAAAATATTGAGTAGAAAATAAGCGGACGACGCTTTGGATTCGTGAAAATATTCATTGAATATTTAAACATTATACTTGTAAATTTGGCAGCATGGGCAGTGATAACCATTCGTTTTTTATTATTAAATACCTTATAATAGTGTACTACAACGAGATTTGCTGAGTGGTGTTTTCCTAGTAAACTTAGATGACTGTGTAAACTGGTTGGTTGGATGTATTCGAGGAGCATTAACCTCAATTTAGAAGCTGAGCATAAAATATTATGTTCTAGATATAGCTTGCTGTCTTTGTGTTAATGTCAGAATTAGTATGGCTGCAAATAGTTTAAGTATTAGAAATGTTTTAAAATATTTCAGTTTTTGGTTTTGTGTCTTTCTTCTTTGCTTCCGATGAAAAGTATAAAAAATTTCTATAAGTAAGATTGGTATGGTTTATAGTTCGCATCGAACTCTTTCTTCTGGACACACTCCAGTTTTTCGTCATTCCGCATCATTGATCAATGATTTAATGATTATTGTCGGCGGAAATGTGCACAATGAGTCATCATCACGCATTCAGGAATGTTATTCTAGTGATATTCAAGCATATGATATTGGTTTGTTTGTTTCTTCATTGTTCATTGCTCAAAATTGTCCCTATTTCAATTTATGAGTATTCCTGGTAATTTATTCCGGATAGTAATTGTTACTTCTCAGTTTCTTGATCTTTTTTTTTTTTTATACATTCAGGTTATATGCTTATTTTCTGTTGGAATTTCTATTCACAGTTAAAGATAATGAGGACTTTCCAGGGTGTGATACTTGGTTTACACTATCAAACAATAATTTGCCGTTTTTGCAACGTTATGGGCATTCGTCAATGGTCACAAAGCATAACATCTTTGTGATTGGTGGTTTCAATGGAGTAATGTTATCAGATGTTGTGAAATTCACTCCAGGTTAGTGCCTGAATGCATTGCTATGAATTTAAACTAAAATGTGAAAATTCGTTCTGCACTGCATAAAAATTTAAAATTAAGAACAGTATTTGCAGCGGAATGTGGTGGTTTAAAACGACCAGACGATTGTCGTAACATGAGAGAAGGTGTGCGCTGCATTTTCCATGCTGGGAAATGCAAGTCTGTGCAGCGCGATGTATCATATGCTCATTCATTTTTATCCTATGTGAAAAACGAAGATCCGAAAGAGGAGCAGAAATGTCCGATTAGTTGGAGGAAGTGAGTTTGCTATAATTATTTTACGAGATTAACCTTGGTAACTAGTTTATTTCTGCTTTGGTAAATATTAGGTCGTTCTTCCATCGTACGATGAATCCAGCTTTACCAAGATTCGGCCGCTTGTTCATACCTGCGATTCCAGGCTGATCTTCGTATGCTTATTGAATAACTTTATGACCATTCCGAATAATCATGCCTGGACGAGGCTGCAGTGGTTTCTTCAACTTGGATATAGCCAGTCAACTCTCAGTGTAATGTCTTCTCGACTTTACTTGGACCTTCTGAATTATCTCTCCTTCCATTGGCTCTTCTCATTTATCATATGTTGATAAAGTGTCCAGATGAATGTTATGGGACTTCGCTTTATCTAATTTATGTTACGCTATGAAGTCGTTCTATCTGCTCCACTTTTGTATTTGCCATATTTATTCTCAGCTTAATTTCAGGGCACCATCGTGGTGCAGTGAAGAAAAGGACTGTGCATCGTGTACGGCTGTAGAAGGGTGTAGTTGGTGCCATTGGAGTCGTGAATGCGTTTCTGATAATTTATGTAAAGATCGAACTAACCCAGTAGCGAAATCTGATGCTTGTCCAAAGGATGAAGAGCCTCGACCATGCTTTTTCGCTGCTGAATGCTTCGCTTGCAAAAAATTAAAGCATTGCAGTTGGTTTCTAATGAAGGATTCTAAATGGAAATGTGTCAACAGTTATGGTCTGTAATTTTTTATGTTCTCCTTATTCTATATGTGTTTACCAGATCACGCTGAAGCCATGTATAAGAAAAAAAAAAAGAGTATTTTCAGTATGATATATAAGAAAAAAGTATTTCAGTATAATTTAATGAAATTCACAATTACTTCGTTTACTGAGAAGATCTAAACTATAAATATGCTTCTCTTCATGGAATGTTACAGTTGTTGACGTGAAGAAATTTCAGATCTATCATTAGAAGGTGAGGCACCACAGCAGCAACATTCTTATTCCCAATCAGAACACACGTCACTACTTGCGTTAAATGCGCTGAATCCATCTTCAAAGAATGAGTCATGTCCAGCACCTTGTTGGTTTCATGACGATTGTCAAGTTTGTATAAAGGAGCAGTGCATGTGGTGTCCAACGACTTCACGTTGTGTTTCAATGGATGCCTATATGGTCAATTTTCCATATGGACAGTGTCAGTCATGGGTCACAGCCACGAATATAATCAGTAATCAACATGCATGCCAACTGGGTAATATCTTAAACTGAAACTTCGCTGTTTATGTTGAAAAACAAAATTTATGGAAGTGCAAGTAGCAATTTCTTTAGATAGAATTTTGGTGTAAAAATCTCCACAAGTATGAATCAGCAGAATTTAATATGATCTGCCTTATGACAACAGTATAATATTGTAGATCCCATGGATTGTTCGAAGCAAAAGACGTGTGCAGAATGTCAACGCGTAGGACCAAATTGTGGTTGGTGTGACGATGGTTCTGGGACTGGTTTGGGGAAATGTCTACCGGGTAGCCTTGAAGCACCCGATAACGAATTGTTTTGTCCAAAAGATGGGAAATCAAAATGGTATTTCACAAATTGCTCAGGTGTGCTAGAAATTGTACTTATTTAGCTTCAAAGCAAAATGTAAATTGCTATACAGAATATTGTAAACTTTTTGTATTGGGATCTGATTTTTCGTAATAACTGTTCTTTTCCTTACTGAACATAAAAGTTATTTTGAAGAAAATACTATGTAAATTTTATGTAAACTTTTTTGTATCTAAATAGTCTACTGGGGTCGTCATTAACTGAAATTTGCCAAATAGCACATTTACGGAACAATTCATTTCGATAAAATTCCATTATTTTACAGCTTGCCAGTGTAATGGACACAGCAATTGTACGTTAAGAAGGCGTTCACTTGAATGGAATATCGAAGAACGGAGTTGTACACAATGTGATCATAACACAACTGGTGAACATTGTCAGTTCTGTGCTGATGGATTCTATGGAGATCCTCGAAATGGAGGAAGATGCGAAGGTTTAGTTTTGTCGTTTTGAAAATTGTCAGCGTTCGCATTTAAACTTTTTTTAAATTATATATTGTGGCTTTGCTCTATTAAGAATGATTTTGCTGATGCATCAAGTTTTTTAAACATTCCCAAATATGTTAATTTTTTCCTTGGATGAATTTCTACCAATATGATATTTAAGAACTGTTTTTTCTTGAAAAATATCTTATTTTGTTTTTTAGAATGTTTTTGCAACGGTCAGGCAACAATGTGCAATAGAGAAACTGGCGATTGTTACTGCACTACAAAAGGTGTTACTGGAAAGAACTGTAGTAAATGTGAGCCCAAATATTATGGGGATCCTGAAAATAATCAGTTGTGCTACTGTGAGTTTTTTGGCGATTGTAACAATGTTCTAAATGAAGAAACAAACAGAATTATTTTGAGCATAATTTTAAGCTAGTCTAATACAACGTTTAAATTCTTTATCTCATGCTGCAAAGAAGAGAAAAGTGTATTATTTGCTGTGTGCGCAGTCGTATTCGAAATTTGGATGAATAAATGAAGAGAAACCAAGTGATCCTGTTTTTCTTTTGCTGTTTAGTGGTGCTTAGTGAAAGGTTGAAAAGACGAGCATAATAATTTCGCTCCTTCTTTTTTTTTCAAAATGTTTTGTATTTTTATCCGATATGTATACCATTTACCTGTAATTGTAAACTTTTTTCAGATGAGTTGACAGTGGATTTTATTTTCACATTTAAGCTTGATCAGGACGATCCGAAAGACAAATATGTGAACCAGATCAATTTCTTCAGCACACCACATAAGGTAGTACGTAATGCATCTCCAAAATATCTAGGTCGCCACTGGATATGAATTTCAGAAGGTTTATATTTCTTGCATATTTGGTACCTTATACCCAAAAAATACTTTTAGAGAGATACTGATGTTCAGTTTACGGTAGTCTGTGAATCTCCGAAATCAGAGAAAGCATTAGTGTCGATGAGTATCAACTCATCACTTTTCGAAGGGCACGCTGGTTCTAATAAACTGTTAATGACAAGAACTGTGTGTGATGAAAATGGTATCCGACGTGCATACAGTGCTAATGCTGAACCTGGATTTGTTTTTGGGACTGATGCTAATACAACATTCTTGGTTCGTCAAAATTTAAAAAATTTTTAAAATGAAAAGATGAATTAGATATACTTTCGACAATTATCCAGTCCGTACCAGTCACTACTACATTTCGAATCACTAGTCTCATTCATCTATTCATTGTATTTCATTAATCATGTAATACATTCGTCTTTGTTACAGTATTCGTTTCCGTAAATTACTCTTAGTACAAGTGTTGTTTTAGGTGAAAGTTTACAATTTTTCCACTCCGATAAAAATACAAATTTCGTTTTCGCAGTCGCCTCCGATAAACTGGGTCTTATTTTTTGTGATATTCGCTGCGTAAGTTCTTTTAACATTTTTTAGTGTCTTTTGCTTTTTGAAGCGTTATTTTCTAGATGTAAAATTGAATGCAACATCAAGTAACTAAACATCAAACAGCTGTGATACACTTCCAATTAAACATTTCGGTTTAAATATTCTTAGTCATCTCTTGAAATTTTGAATAATCTTCGTAAAATCACTTCTCGTGAATTGTTTTTGTTTCTCTTCCTCTTTTTATATCCCTCTTCATAATTTACCCAAAAGAAATCGCCTTAGAGCTGTCATGTCGAAGAACATACGAGAACGCTGTGTTTGACCTTCGTCAGTGCTGCACTTCGAATTATCCTCATAATTTAAACTTTTTAAAGCATGTTCTTTTTTCAGTGTAAGCAGTAATTATTTCAAATATTTTGCTATCTACTAAGTGAGAATATGCTTACAGGTGTTTTGTTGTACTTCTCGTTGTTGCGGGTTTGTTATGGATGATTAAATTACGAATTGAAGTATTCAGACGAAACCAGAGACGCTATGATGAAATTGAACAAATGGCTTCACGTCCATTCGCCTCTGTGAGGCTTGAACTGACTTCTCCACGAGCCAATTTGGTAAGTAGCTATTAGAGACAAATATATGCAATTTTTGGTTACCAGTATCTGTATAGTTAGGAAAAAGTAGAAAATCGTATTTGGTCGTGTCCAGACTGCTGATCTGAGAGAATCCCTTTTAGCACTTGTACTGCAGACAGAATAGTTAGCTAAATGGTTCAGGTCATACTGGTATTTTTGTTTTGGTTGATATGCTTTTTTAAGAAGATTGTTTACAGATGGCTACTCCCATATCGGTTGAACCATGCAGTAACTATCGTTCTGGTGTATTCACTTTAGCTGTTCGTTTACCAACGGGAGGTCGACAATTTACACCTCATGGTACTTCAGGTTTAGCAGTTGCATCAGCACTGTGTCTGTTAACTCAGGCACAATTAGGCGTTTTACAAGCAGCAGAAGCAAGTGATGCCAATCATAATCGTAAAACAACTTTGATGCGTTACATTCCATTTATTCGTTCCTAGTGGACATGAAATTACTGTATTTATCTGCCCAAATTATAAATTGTTATTTCTTCAGATTTGAAGCAAATGTGATACTCGCATTTTGTGAAGCGCCTTTACTGTTTGTTCGTTTATTTGGTTTATTTGAGAATTTTTAGGCCTCTGTATATCTTGAAAGGAAAAGAAAATGATACAGCAGATCACGAAAATGAGTTTTTAGTTAGTGTATTTTACAACAAATATTCAAAAGTTACGGAAGTTCTTGAATTAATTTTGTAAAATTCAGATAATTCATTTACTATTTATAAGAAAAGTGATAAAATAAAAATGCAGTTTTAATCAAGTAACTGTTTGCCGTATAGCGTTTTCTTTACTTGCTCACACTTATTCGTCCAGTGATTGTATTTTCAATATATTTATTATTGTTATTGTTTGTCATACGAAGTATCGATTCTGAATAACACTGTTCTATTCTACTTGTGCAACTTCACTGAAAGTTCCAAAAAGAGAAAAGAAACAGTGGAAACGCAATTTCATACTGTTTCATTAATAGTGTAATTGCAACTGTAGTTATAATCACGCAAGGTTAGTTAATGAAGTTTGAGATTCAATTGCATCGTTTTAAGAATGATGGGGTCATTCAATATTAGCAACAGACAACAGAGACGAGATTTGCATATGTGAGTTAAAAACTTTTGGAAATTTCCGATTTTATTGGCCTGTGCGTATAATATGGTTAACGTTACATGAAGACAAATGTATAAGGCAGTTAAGTATGATTAGGACTGTATCATCAATTTGGCTTATTTCAAATTTGCACTGTTAACTTCAATTTTGTACCTAAATCAGACTATTTGATGCTTGTTGGGTATAATGGCATTTTCAATAATTTTGTCACAATCAAAGTAAGCCGAATTGATGATCAAATGATTGATTGATGGAGTGCAGTATCAATGACAACTGTTCGCTTAATTGCTGAGTGCAAATAGCTTTCTCTGTTTTGTTAACAAGCGAATCTCATTGGTCTTTCCACTTACCGGTACAGAAATTAAAATACCATTATACGCATCGCAATTCATCGAAGTTAATGAGATATTTCATCTTTGTAGGATAAGGCAGGGGATTAATTCATTATGGTGCATCTAAGAAAATTAGAACTAAATTATCTATTCAGAATTTGAATTGTTATCATGATAGGAGATTTCCTTCACTAAATATATATATATATATATATATATATATATTCATAAAGAAATGGATGTATTTCATGTGTCTATGCCATTTTTTTATTTTTCATTTTTTTCTTAACTTGATTAAATAGATTATCCAATAATTTGTCAAGTATAAGAAAAAATTTCATATTCTTTTTTTTTCGTTTTTATTATAACTTTGGATGAAAATTTCCGCTTGACATAAAATTTCCATTTAACAATATTTTATTGAAGCACTGCTAACCAATATTATCTAAATTTTTCATCCTATGCATCTACTTTATTAACTAATTATAATATTATGATCATTCTATAGGATAACTATCTAAAAAAAAAAAAGGAAAAAAAAAAAAAACGGTTTAAAAAGAATTTCGAATAATGCTATAAATTATTATAGGAAATTTTTTCCCAGTGCAAATAATAAGTTCTTTAGCAAAATGTATGCTATAAGAGGAAACTCAGAAATTTGAAGTACGAATGCATTAAATTAATGAATTACTCAACGATAATTGTTGGCTCTCAGTATAATTAGTAATTTGCTGTCATCTTAGCATTCTTCATAATTAACGAAGAGGTCAGAGTTTGAATTAGTATAAATTTCTGGTGAAATTACTTGTTGCTTGAATTCTGATAGATCACTATGTGTCAAATGAAAATTATCTCAGCAAACACTTTCTTTAATAAATGATGATGGTGATAAATGATGACACAGGACTAGGTAAGACTAATTAGTGCGAAAAAGTACTGTATTCTAACAATGAATTGACCTTTTAAATTGAAACAGTTCTAGTAATTTTTTCTTAAGTAAGCTTAACAATACAATAACATGGCAAACAGCCTGTTTGATGAGTAGAATTATATATTCTTAACAAATTATTATAAGATTGTTAAGCGTTTAATGGTTTATCTACTACAGTGTACATTGTAATTATTATCATTAATTCTATCCACTTTTTTTTTTTTTATCCAGATATAAGTGTGACATTTGTGAATTGAAATTTATTGGATGCTAATTAATGTTTGTTTGAATAAAAGAATTAAGCAGTAAGGATAGAGCGAAAAAGATTTCGTTAATATTTTTAGACAATTTTTTTCTAAAAATATTAGCCAAAATTTTTAACATGATATAGCTGGAACAAACAATTTTTGAAATATCTGCTTGTTTGATGAAATCAACGAATGAATGAAGAACAATTGTTAGTGTCTGTTTATTTGTTTGTAGTTGAATGTTAAATACTTTTGATATAATAAAATAAATGGTGTTGATTGAGAACAAAAATTCTCAAATTCTGAGATGAAAATTTTATTAATGTTTGACAGATATAAGACGATTGAATAGATGTGATTAGAGATGTGGTGATTGTGAGTTATGCTGCTGAAATGAGCCCATCTCTTCCCTTCCCGCCTTTGGAATGTAAGAAAAAGATAAAGCAGTTGTTGCCTCCACTAAACAAACTTTAAACTGTGTAACTGATTAATTAGCCATGTTAATTAGTTGTTTGAAAATGCGCTTTGTGTCATTTGTTGACCCCAGAATTATGCTATTCTGCACCAGATAATTCCTATCAACAACCAGTAACTATCAATTTATATATATATATATATATATATATTTTCATCATTATATATATCATCTTTTTAATCTAATACTTTACTTTATTAGTAACTAATAAGCAATAGCAGCATTTGTCATTAATCGTACACTCGAGTTATTTATAAGTAAGCATAATTATCAGTAGTTACAAATCAGTGCCATTCATTCAATTGTTTCTCAGATGGTCCTTTCTTTAAAGTTTTTTACTGTTATCACTTTCCACTTCGACCTGAATTTTCCAAATATCTGACCTTTGTTTTTTAACTAAGCGAAAATAAAGCCTTCATTTTTATTCAAAATGAACTTTAATAACTAAACTTTGTTTGGCGGAAAGCTTTTAACAGTGCAGTAAATTTATTTTGGCGGGTTATGGATTTGTTTCTAACAACGTTTTGTTGGACATGATTTATACAAATGCTATAGCATTGAAATTTCGACAGTAGTCAGATGGATGAAGCCAAAGTGAAAAATCCAATGAGAAACTACAATGATTGCTTTCAAATAGCTTGAGAAGAATTCACTGTTGATTGATGAGAATGTTAAATGGCTGAAAGTGTGGTTATCAAAAAGTGATGAGTTGGGAAAATGATACGATAAGCTTTCAAGCTAGTGAATGCATTAGCGCATTTTCAAAGAAATAACTTCATGGTCGTTAATCAAATGAAAAGAAAAACGATTGAAATGATGTACTAAAATGAATTCAAGCTATTTAGCAAAAAAGAATGATTTGAAAAACAATGAATAATTTCTATCCAAATTGAAGAGGAAAAAATTGGTCCCACGATAAAGAAAATGAGGCAAAATATGGATAGATAAGCGGATTCCAATTAGATCATCCAGTAAGTTCATTATTCGTTTTCAAGATTCACAAGAGTAATCAATTGATTCTAATGATGATGGATGAACAAAGCCAATAATTATTATCCTAAGTAGACCGCTTGTCAAAATGATCCATCAATTACTCAATTTATTTCTTTATTATTTCTCTTAAAACTTGAGACCGCCTAAATGGTCGGTATCATTACAGTCAGTTTGTATTCAAATTATTATATTCTGTATATGATTAAGGATAATCCTATCGATTTGGGCTATCACTTTCTCATAATAAGACTAATTTCCAAGCAATTTCTTCAGTTCCAAAAATTCTATCTATTACAAAGACACATCCATATAGAAAAATGACATATCCTTGTGTTATAGTGATAAAAATAATACTACGGAGTTCAGTGATATGCTATATTTGGCTTTTGTTAGTGAGACATAAGCTGAATGAAAAAAATGGATTTGTTTTATTCCTATCTTCATAATATCAACCGGTATTTAAACTGAAAATATTAGAAATTATTAAATTTTAACTTTTATGAGCTTCCTCAATAGTTATAAGTTTTTTTTTTTTTTTTTTTTGCTTTTATGCTTAAAATATAAGAAAACAAATATTTTTCCTTAATTACAACTATAAAAAGCTATGGCCGCAATATAACTATTTTAAAAAAATTGAAAGGGAATGGTGACGGAGATTTTTACTGTTCAAGGAAGACTTTAAATAATATCAATAGATCTGAATATGCATTTGAGCATTCATTTAAATATTATTTGATTTTTGATAATCATCTAAAATAGTTGATGCTATTGCTGTTGTTGTTGTCGTTTTTTAATACGAAATGGATTTAATTTAGTGATATTATATCAAGTAATGCTATTTTGAGATTCAAGTGATGAAATCAGAATGGAATTGTTAATCATCGTGACGGCATTATAGTGCTACAAGCTAAAATTGCTTCCTATAGAATGTGCTGACGATGGATTATTAGCTTTGGTCTAAATTAATGGGAAAAATTATTAGGGATTGCTTAATCGACTATATTCTTATAATTGTTGATTTATGTCGTTTCAGAGGTCATAATATTTTTTGATTGAAGTATGAGAGCTTGTAAGTCAGGAACATATTATAAGTTCAAACCAAAATGATGAATAATAAAAAGATTAGCTAGAAAGGAGCTTGAACAGCCGTACCAAAAATTTTATAGACTGTTAATTGCTATTGCTCAGTCAAAGAACCCTAATCGAAGGAAGTGCAATCATAAATGTTTATTGTGAGTTTTCGAATGTCGAATAATGTAAGCAAACAGGTTCTATCTCGTGGACATTCTCGATGCAGCTGTTTCAATGAAATCAATTTATTACTGGACATTACCATTTAATATCTTCCCGCTCCAAAAACTTTTTTCTTTCACCTTCTTCATTTACTCTCCTCTCCTTCTTTTCTCCACCTTTTGTTTTCATCTTTTTGTACTTGTCAGCTTTTTAAATCCCACTATTTTCCTTTTTCGATTCTCAGATTATGCTTAAACTGCTTTTTCCTTCTTCGTTCGCATTATCGTTCAAATCATAAGCTGTGATTAAAGTATTCTTAATGACATCAGTTAAGGTTAAGCTTGAAAATTTTCTGTGCAAAATATTTTTTCAATTTAATATATTTCGACTTTAATTGGAAAAAGTGTTAGCTTCAAAACAATCATTTTAACCAGAATTCTAAATAATATACGTAAGGTACTGATGACTTGTAGAGTGAATGGATCAGAATATTTGATATAGCATATCTATACATATTTGAATATGCCCCGTCGTAGGTGGTTATCTCGGAAGAATAGTCATAAAAAAATTTTGACTCGCTACATTAAAAATCAATTAAAAACTGGGAAATTCTGTAGATTTTGAGAAAAAGAAAGAAATGAAAAGTGAAGGGAAAAGGAAGAAGGAGGATGAAAGACGTGAAGAAGTGTGAACCGGATCATTGAGATCGACATCAATTTCCGGACGGAAGAAGGGAAAAGGAAGACCAAATCTATCTATCAGCATCCTTCACACCGATTGGCCAGTAATCTAATCGAAAGGGGCATAGTATTATTGCTTATTCGAGCCTATATTGCATCATGCTACTGCTCATTTCACTTCCTCATGGGGCCAATTTTCTTTCCTGACGATGAAAACCACCGTTCTTTCCAAAAAAAGAAAAAAAAAATATGCAAATTGATGAAGATTGCGGCAATAGAGAAAGCTGGAAATTAACTATTAAATAATGAATCCACTTTTAGCTCTATCCGTTCATTATGATAATTACTTAATCAACATATCTTCCATCTCTAATTTATTTTGTTCCATTTTTTCATTATTTTCCTTTCCATTAACTTATCCATTCTTCATTTTTATTTCTTATAATTTTAGATAATTGGCATAGCTACAATTATTTATTTTTTACATTTTATTCTGTATGCAATCTGAGGGCTACACAAAACATTACCAATTTATAAGTACAGTAATTAAAATGCAATTGTCTTACAATACAGAAATTTGCAACAAATTAAATTGGACAAATATCTTACCAGTTCTAGATTCAAAACACAAAGTATGTTGCTGCATTTCCTTCTAAATCTTTTATCAATTAACACGAACTAATTAGAATGAATGCAAACGAAATTAGTGAGATAGTTTATTTTGATGTTTTAATTTTCTTAAAATACTGAAATTTAGATAATAAATTCAGTAGTTTTTGGAAAATAAAGCAAAAAAGTAGTGGCAATGAATTATATATAGTATAAGAGAAGCTAATGACTTATCGAATCACCGTTTCCTTGCGACACATCTGTAAATATCAAATATGGATACCAAATATTCTATCTTTCCTTTTTAATAATAAGGATATATCTTATAAAAACTTAATATGTGGTTAATTTTTTATTAAAAAAACCTTCTAATTCAAACTTATTACATAGCTAGTTCAAATTAATCAAAATTTTTGACAAAATTTTGATTAAAATTTCAATTCAACTTTAACAGTGTTAATCTTTACCGCACTAATTCTTCTGTTAGAAATTCTATGGAATGCCAAAATTACTAATGATTTATCTGTGGTGACGATATAATCTTATAAGTGTATTCATCTCGAAAGATGTTAAATCTTTGTCCAATATTTTTTATACCGTATCATTCATTTCATGTTGGATCATATCGCTTATTTATAATGTAGTAAAAAGTTTGTCCAACATTTTTCATTAAAAAGCAGAAGTAATAAGTTGCAAATTAAATTTATTCTGCAGTGTTTATATTGCAATTAATATCAATTGCCTTTTTTTTTTCTTTCTTTTCTTTTTTGCTGCAACAGCAATTTATTAATAAATCTTTAGTGAATTAGTTTTCTTAATGAAAACAAACTAAGCAGCTAACAGTTTCCTACCAATTTGTCAGCTTACAACACAACACCTGTTAATTTTTCACGTCATAACGATGGTGTAGAAGTAATAAATCTTGAAAAAGCTTTAGTTATACAAATAAATAGATTATTTACATCAGCAAAATTTTAGCAATCACTCAATAACGTTATCTTTATTTTGAAGTCCATGCTAATCTGTCATTATCATAAATAAAATGCTATTTTAATGTCATGCGGAAGTTAATAAACAAAAAATCACGTTGATTCGTGCTTAAATGATAGAATAAAATGTCTACATAATGTGAAATATAGCATTTTTGTTTCAAATTTTGATAAATACAAACCTACAGGAACAGAATTATAATTTATTCTATAAAATTCATAAAGCTAACAAAAATTCCCGCAATTGCGTGCATGCTTTTAAAGGAAAATTATGTGCGCTTGTTGTTTTATGGTAAAATTTCTTCTTGTCCACTTCTTAATTCCTTTTTCAGCTACAAAGTTTCTTCACGAATTTTTCTCTCATTTTTTCTTCTGATATATGTTTAAAAAACAAAACAAAAAACAAATAAATGAGTGGTGGGTGAAATTATGCTACGGAAGCTACCCAGAATGGATTCAGCAAAGGAAATGAGTTAACAACATAAGCTTTTGAGGTGTCATTGCTAAATTAGGTAATTACGAAAATTTGAAGGCGATTAAATTGCAATAAGGAAAGGTTAATGACAATTTGGTGAGGGCACCAGCTGCTTAATTAATTCATTTCTTGTAATAAAAGCACATAATGCAATTGTCTGCATCTTTGCTTGTTTGTGCCAACATGTTAAATCAACATGCGCAACCACCCTAAGCTTTTCACTTTTCATAGCTACTGGCAATAGTTGGATACGGTAGCATTATGCAAAGTATAATATGCTTCAATTTTATCGATGTTTTTTTTTTCCATTTTTGTTTATCCTTTCAATATTTTTGTATATTTTTTAAGATAATAAGAAGATTGAAACAAAAAAAAAAAAAAAAAAATTAAATAGCTCAGATAAAGATGAAAATTTATGGAAGAATATAGACAATAATAATATGAACGAGAGGAAGAATTTAATGTAATAGTTTATGACCGGAAATAATGAATAAACTATCTATTGTTTTATCACTGTTAAATTTATCTCTTTCCCCTTTCCCCCTCCAAAAAAAAAAAAAAAAAAAAAAGATAGCAATATAATGATGCTATCTTGGAAAATTAATACTAATCATAACTGATGTTAACTTATCAGCGAATGCAAAAGTAGGTTTCTATATAGTAGCTTGGATGATAATGATAAAAATTTTGATAAAATTGTTTTCTAGTATTGCTTTAATTCGTATTGCCATTATATAGCTAAAAATGTTGTGGTAATTTAAGAAGACTAAACTGAAATATTTATAAAAGGATGAGAAATGAGAAAATAATGATGGAATTTTAACTGTGCTATATATATATATATATATATATTCATAACTGAGATCCGTGTATGGAGTGAGCATTAGAAAGAAGTAATTAAGCATTTCAGTGAGCTATTTGAAAGTTGTTAAAAATGAAGAGGAAAGCATTTAGGAGCAAGTGGCAATTATAATGACCCATCAATTTCACTTATTAGATCTGTTTCCCAGAGGAGGAGCAGAATCTCATTGGATGATAATAGTTGGAGGATGGATGGGTTGGTGTTGTATAGACAGCGGTACTCGTCTTCATTCATTTCTCAATCAACTCCCTAGTTTCATGATACTTCATCTCATGCATTGACGCTTTTTATTGGCATATGAAATTTTGTTACATTTTTAAGAATCATCACAATCATAAATTGTAATCAGTACTGGTCAGTTATCAGTAATATTAAACTAACATCACTATTGTAACTTCTAATAATTTACTACTAATATTTTCATAATCATTGTTGCAATTAACATTTGTAAAACATTATCACATTCATCATAAACACTTCCATAAAGTAACATGATTATAATTGTAGTCATTACCAATCCACACCATTATCATTATCATCATCACCATCATCATTCCTACCCTGTTGCATTGGATGATGGTGCCGTTAACAGCGGGAGCAATACTACAAAATTGCTGAAAGTAAAGCAAATTAATCGGGTGTGGGAGGTACCACTCACCGTTTTTGATGCCCGATAAGTAAACGGTAGAGGGAGGAACAAGTTTGCTATTGCTACTGCAGTTCGTTTACCATTTCACTGCAGGTAACTGCGGTTGGCATGAATCCGATGGTATTTCTATATTTGGATTTATTCGGATAGGATGGGCCTCGATGCAATTTTTTTTTATTGTCTCTTACCGGTTTTGATCATTTGCTGCTCTGAAATTTTGTGTAAATTCTAAAATGGTACCATTTGTAACCGAAAATTGCGACCGCCTTTATGTTATTGTTTTCCATGCATTCCATTCAATAGCGTAACTTTTGACACACAAGTAATTGGTCTTTTTTTTTTTTTTGAATCTAAATTAATTTATTATCCACTTGTTTTATTTATACATACTCATAATAGTATGTATAAATAATATGATCTACAGTTATAAAGTTGCAAAGTATCATCATACATGTATTTTTAGCAGTACCAACATTGATCGTCAACTTTTCAAATTATATTCATATGTATTATATTCATCACTAACAGTTCACTTATAATTTTGTTACCTTTATTCCTTTTCAGGAACTTAACACCAGTAGCCAATGTGTACCATTGGGCTGTCGAAATCAAGCACTAAAACATCCAAAAAAGCGTCCTTCAGTGTTGAAAATATATTATCGTGTAGTTCATTTTCTCACAGGTGTATTTTTCTTTTTTTCAAAATTAGTAAATTTTCGCGTTACACAGCTTTTGTTTATACATTTAATTGCACATTAACTTTTCTTAACTGCTAATTACCTATAATGAAATAGCTAAATTTAGTGATTCTTCCGCAAAAATTCCTAAACCATCGCCGGTGAATCCGCTTGTTACAACTTCTGTGGTCACGATTCCATCTATTTCACGAGTTTCACAGTCTGAGACATCAAATTCCGGGTATTCATTAACAACCGATCCAGCTGGAATGTTTTTGCTACCTAGTTATATTCATTCTATACCTAGTGGTACTTCCGCAGATAGTTGTCCCGGATCAACAAATGATTCGTTTCTTGCACATTACCCTTGGCAAGCAACTTCATCGGAACAATCCTCCTCTCCTCGTAAGTAACAAGTTTTAATTGTTATTATTATTATTATTATTATTATTATTATTATTATTATTATTTTTAGCACTGCGTCAACTAATTTTCTGATTCTTTTTAAATTAAATGTAAATTTTTAAAATTAAATGCCATGAAAATTATAACTAAATAAAAATAAGGTTTATTTATTTATTTATTTGGTCAGTTGTTTCAGCTGAACATAAAAGTTTAGCAGCTATGGGTATAACGAAATGCTTATTGCGGAAGCATAAGAATAACCGTAAACCGAGGACACCATTCAGTACTCAACAGTTGCTGTCACTGGAACGAAAATTTCAACAAAAGCAATACCTGTCGATCGCTGAACGTGCGGAATTCAGCGCATCCTTACAACTTACCGAAACACAAGTCAAAATATGGTTTCAGGTAAACAGTTCCAACCATCATTTCATATTCTCATTTGATACATTCATCCAATATAAACATTTTTGCAGTGGTACTCGATTTTTTATCATTTGTTTTTATCATCTCTTTACTAATTCTATTTCGTTGATATTTTAATGCTATCATTTTTGCTCGTATAGTGATAATATTATTCCTAACTCGTAGTTATTTTTAAAGTTCGGAGCTTCACAATTATACTACAATTGCAAGAAGTATTTGTAGAAGAATATTCGTAGATTTGAATTTAATGATTTGTTCACAGGAAGGGAAGTTTATAGAAGTGAAAAAAAAAATATCGTTAAAAAGTGAAGTAAATTAGTTGCTTTGAAATTTTATTGGAAATGAAGATTTATAAAATGATAACTAAGTGATTATCTATTGCAACTCGATATGTTGCTATATCTGTATAAAAAACAATATACTATTCTATCACATCAGTAAAAACGTTATTGTTATTTTAAAACTTAAATTTAGTAACATTTCTTTGTCATAGAAAGGTTTACTACTGTATGAAGTTATTGCTAACCTATTGATCTGAATGTTTACTGACCTTTAACACCTTGCCATAGAGTAATAGACTCGTAAAATTCCGTCTTTTTTTCACTACAGATAATATGCATTCGAAATATCCATCAACAAAAACGATCTATATCTCTTCATTTTTGCAAGATCATTCAATTTACCCTAAGTAACCCATAATTTCGTTATCAGCAATAATAAATCATAGCACGTTATGCATCTCACTCTATGTATTTTCTCTTAGATATCAATCAATTCAGTGATTATATCAGTGATGGTGTCGGCTAGTGAATATTTAATAATGTATAGTCAAAAACACTTTGTCAAGATATCAATACTCACTTCGCACCAATTCTCCTAGATAATAATTGCTTCAACTTGTGAAATTGAAATTGAGAGTAGATAGCTGATAAAAGGAATTTCTAGAAACTTGAATTGATGATAATTCGTTAATAATTATGGATGATGATGAATCATCCTAAATTATTTGCTGAAAAGTATGTTTAAATAATGATGAATGGGTAGTGGTCGTTAGCTGAAGATAGTACCCCTAGGGGGTTGAGGCTGTGGAGATTGAGATAAGAGGACAAGAAAGCAACCGGAAGATAGAAGGATTAGGAGGTCATGAAGGAAGGAGTTTGAATATATGATGTTTTGTATCCATTAAATGGTGACGAGAAAAGAAACAAATTTTTTGAGTAAATGGCTATTATCCGCTATTAAGCAATCAGTTGCGGTATTTTTGATCTTTTGTCGGGTGATTTCAGGAGGATTCGAGAAACACGAGGTAATACATCTCATTATGTTAATTCCTCATTAAATATTAATTCTACCTAAATCGTAGCTCATTATAAACTGTTTCTGCAACGGAATAAACAATTCCGAGCCATAAAAACAAGTGATATCTATCCTATGCTTCCCAACCATTCTAGCTTCATTATGAAAATGCTTACAATAATTGATTCAACTGAAACTGATATGAGCAAACATTTTAATGGGCGGTGCTCCATCACATATCTCACATTAGCATTTTGTATTTGATTAGCACTATCCTCTTGAAAAACGCTGGCATTTTCAAAAGGAAAGAAGAAGCACTGTAAAGTCATTTCATTTCTATTTTTCAATATTTACTTTAGTTACTTCAATACTAGCAAGTACATCATTTATGATTAGAATGATTGCTAATTGATTTCTTCATGATTAAACTTATTGCTATTCGTTACAGCTAGCAACAAAATCTTGGATGATAAAAATAATAAATCATTCTTTCTCAATAGTATTCAGATGATGTTGAAGTTAACGATAGTTTTAGCATTTCATCTCCATTCCCATCCTTGCGGTTCTTTATTTCCCTTTAACTTCAACGCTATTTTCCAATATTCTGTAAATTTTAGCTTAGAAATTTATGAAATATGCATTTTATTAAGAAAATCGTAATTAATCCATGCTTTTCACTATGGAAATAAGTACAGTATGACACTTGTGACGAATACTTCATAGACCCACATGTACACATACACACATACACATACGTACACACATACATACATACACATACACGTATATATGACGCTAACTAAATAGCATAGACAAGAGCAGAGTTCGTTGTCCAAAGATATACGTCTGTACGCAGACAATGACAGACGAAATGCGCATAAACAAAGATCAGCAGACGTCGGTGAGTATGTACTGCTGACACAGGCGCAGAAACATGCACACATGCACAGACATACAAATTCACCATGTTTTGATGATACGGTACTTTGCTATTTCTAAAATGAGCAAAAAATATATGTAAAATTTTATGGACAACAAAACAAAAAGCAAGTAGCAAGCTAAGAAGTATAAGCAATACTGTGACTTAATGAAAAGAAAAGCATTACGTAATTATGTGTAATAAGGAATTTATCTGAATGATTTTTTCTGTCTTGTTAATGTAGGAACATTCTGCTAGAATCAAGTAAATGACCATTACTCATGTGCAATTGTATATCTGAAAAGAACCTGTTGTATTATTATTACAGCTTAGATAGATCTTGTTCCTAGATTGTTGGGCATGTTGCTTCCGTAGCAAACGATTGGATAAAATGCGAATTGTTTCGCTTGGCCATCTATAATATTCATTGCTTATAGTCAACTATGATATTTCTTGATCATGGCCATTCAATATTCAGATGAAATATTTTAGCCTAATTTTATAGGAGACTTTTCATTTTTCAAATGCTAAACAGCAATAACTTCAGTTAATACAAAGAAACATTTATTTCTAATTTGCTTCCAACTTTTATAATTAAAGATTTTTATCCTCTCTCTTCTTGTTTCTTCCTGAAAACAGTGAGTGGTGAATGAAGTTTATTTGTGTAGAAGTAAAGGTTAAAGGTTAGCAGAAAAAATAGTTGAAGAATTTCGGTAAAGAAGTGTTCTTGTATGTATTGCGGAAACAAATGTTTATATATATATTTATATAGATGTATATGTAAATATGTATGTATGTGATTCGGGAAAACGGAAAAAATGAAAACAAATGATAGTTGATGGAAGAACCGTTTATTGAAACTAATCCAATGGTGGCACTGATTTATGATGGATGGCTTTCTCAATTAATGCTTTTTTATTATGCTCACATGTCTCATCACTTTTGTTTATTCATATCATTCCTCTAATTTTACTCATTTCTATGACAGAATTTCTTTTTATAATTTCTATAACAAAACATATTTCAGATCCAAATTTTGAAATATCCAATAAATAGAGACAATATGATTATGTAATTGTATTAACAAATTCGACAAGTGACACCTGTCCTGCTCTTATCAATTAACTTATGCAAATAGTACATTTGTCTTTTCACGTAAACACTCATTCATTCTTTTCCACTGTTACTTGAAATTAATCCTTTATGCTAATTGTTAGATTTCTAAGACCATTTACCTAACAATGTATTTGTTGTGTATATCGTAATTATATTAAATTGTAAAAAAGAAGTGCAGTATTATTTTGGACTATAGATATGAAATTTTGTATGAAATTTGATGAGTTTGAAAGTTATTAGGAATTTTAAAACAATCAAAAAAGAACTGAAGTAGAAAATATGCATTTTGCATATAAACTTCTAATTGTTTGCCCTTTCTTTGAAAGTTCTATCGTGCGAGGACGACCTTTGCCCGCAAATCGTGTGAGACATCCCGCTGGGTGACACGCAGAAGAATTGGCCCCCATATACCACCCATACTTTCCACAGCTGCTAAATCACAAACGCACATATTTGCATTGCCGATACTTTTTGGCAAATTAGAAACATACATTTTAATTTATCAAATTTCCATTAAGAAATGCGCATGAAACAAAGCGAAATTTTAACATAGCGATATTTTCCCAAAATTATCAAAATTCAAACTGAAATTAATTAATTATTGAAATTCATTGAAAATATCGAAAGTATCAAGAAATGCTTAACTGTGCTAGCTATTGATGATTTCACATTTTTGACAAATCGTGTATCACTAACATCATTTTTGACATTATCTGGTTAACAGCGAAAAAGTTTGAAATATAATTTAATGGAAGAAAGAAAATGAGTGAAAAAACTGAATTGATCATTATCATGATATTTTCAAATTTTTCATATTTGCTAAAAATAAATTACTGTGTGACACCTGCTAATAAATTAACTTAAGATTTAAATAATTTAAAATATTAAATTTTGATATTTTACTGCAGCTTTTGTTTAAATAATTAAAAGATGTTTCTTGATCATTTAAAGTTAAATGAATGTAGACAAATAAATTTGCTGTATTTGTTACTTTGAAAAATGTTTTGAAATTTTGAGATTGTGTCTTAAAAGCAGTATGAAAATGTTACAAAATTTTATTTCCTTCAGAATCGCCGAGCGAAATCAAAGCGACTTCAGGAAGCAGAAGTTGAAAAAGTAAAATTTGCTCAGGCAAGCGCATTTGCAGCTGCAGCTGTTGCAAATGCAGCCGTAAGTGGTACTTCAAAAACTTATATTCCGTTCGCTTACAATCCTCACTGGTGAAATTTGATTGAATTCATATCTTTTATTTGTTATAGTTATTGTTCTATATTACCAATTGGTTTTTGTTACATAGTTACTGTAAAAGTCTTAAAGCTAAAAGAAATGTTCCAATAAGAAAATGTTTAAGAATCAAATTGATATAAGCAAAGGAATAATAACGATTGATAGTGAAGTAGGATGAAAGAAAAGTGTGGAAGTGCTGAAAATGGTTAAATATGATGACAATGACCTTTCTATTGCACTAATTACAAATTTTCAACAACTTTGAAATCATAACACTCCTTGCTAATTCATTATTATTGCTTATCTTTTTCTATTATCCTACTCTAAAGCATCGTATTTTTGTATAATATCGAATAACGTTGTATAATTGATCTCTTATTGGTTACTGGTATGCAATAGCTGTTGTAGAAGCAGAAAATGGAACTGCAATACAACATCGGGATATTTTCTTAGGATCAGGGAGTTCCCATTTCAATCATCTTGTACGATTTTCACGAAATCTTTTGCAGATTTAGGATTTTGTTATTTCTTGATAAACAATCATCATTACTTCCTTTTCTATACTTTCTCCCCACTGTGTATTACAAATTTCAAAGTAATGTAATTTGATTTTTTTGCAACGAAAAGTATATAGTTGACAAAATTCGAAAATGTTTATTATATATTGATTCTTATGAATTATATATTACTGTTTGATGATACATGATATCGATTAAGTTACAAAGTTTTACCTAACATTTCGATGAATAATGATATGTGTTTAATGATAAGAAGTGGGAACACTTTAGGTTTATTGTTACAAATCGATTGTTTCTATGAAATTAGTACGATGAAGTTTAACAGTCTGATACAAATATTCAATCATTTGAAATCATTTGTGCCATGTTTAGATGGATGAGAAAAGGAATACGACAAATAAGTTATTAACATATATTGATTTTATAGCAGAAAATTTTTGTCCAGAAGAAATTAGCTAAGTTAAAAACTTTTCAAACATCCTTTCTGCAACCCTTTCATATATTGTAACTGTGACACTTTATTACTTATTTTCGTTCTAAAAGTTTGCATATATATGTAAAAATTGTTTATATTGTAAACACGGTAAATTCCTGAATGATATCTCATTTTTTTGAATCAGTTTATTTTGTTGATTCCATAATTAGATATGGTGATATAGAAAAGTAGCAAATTTGATAAAATGTGAAAAGTATCTTTTTGTTCAGTGAAACAAATCAAATATTATCATCATTTTTTTTTTTTTCAGCAATTCATATCTTAATCATTTATCATTTTACTACAACTTATATGACAATGGAAACGTATAAAATGAATAATGTCTCTTAAAAGTAACATTGCTGCATTATGATTATAGATAGGCAAGTATTATTAGCTTTCGAAGAATGGTCGTAATGTTAGCTGACCGTTTAACCACTTACTTTAATCTATCTATTGATTATATCTATGATTATTGAACTTCGCTTTCCATGGATTTCAAATAATGATTGATGGATAGTAATGTTTTACTTTAAAACATTAGCAAATTTTGATTGAAATCATATCGATTGGTTTTTCATGGAAAAAAAAGGAAATGTCTATGCAAAATTAAAGACGGATTTTTTGATTTTTGAAAACTAGCAAAACTTTTCTCTCGCATTTTTCCCTACTGGAAATACAAAATGCTCATAATTGTTAGTATTATTATTATTATTATATTAACAAAACCAAAGAAAAAATGCGGCAAATCCTGATCCTCCAACTATATTCTCACGGGACCTTCAAGTGTGAGAAGATTCAATTTGGGAATAACTTTGATTTTTGGAATTAAGAAAGGCCTAGGTAAGAGTAAGCGGTTAATTTTCAAGTACTTTAATAGAGAGAAAAGTGTGAAACATAATCGGTCACAGCTGTCCACTGAGATGGCGACAATTCGGCGCCTTCAACCTTTCTCTTCTTTCTTGCTCACAACGTGAGTATTAACTGTTGGGAAAGACAGCATCATGTTGTAATTGTTTAAATGAAATCATTAATTACGACAACAGTCTTCCGGTAGGTTTAGAGAATGGCGAAAAGAAGGAGATGAAGGGAATGTTTGTAATCGACCGATGAAATGTTTGGGGTTGCTTTCCTCCGGAAAGTTTATCAGGCGATAGCTTTCAATACGCCCTTTGGAGCAATGATAGATAAATTAGCTCTGACAAATAGAATTCCGATAAAATATTAACACATCTTTTCACGTATGTGAAGTGAATTCGATGTGTAATTTTGAGCACATTTAAGATATTACAGAAGTTACGTGAAAAAGAAGGAAAGTAACTGCTATACAAATCTATCACACACGTTTTCCATTTTCCTACTTTATTAGCACAAAATAGAAACATAAAATAGTAGAATGAAAATTTTTCATATAGACAAGCAAAACTACCGGCGGACGGGCTGGCGGGAAAATAAAACGAGGCAGGAAGACAATAAGAAGAGATGGTGAATGGAGAGAGAGAGAGAGGATAGAAAGAAGAAAAAAGGAAAAGGGGAAGAGGTTAAGAATGATACAGGTCATAAATAATATCACAAATTTTAATGAAAATTTCTTTTTTTAAATGAATTTCGTTATTATCATCGTAATGTAAAGGGGCTGACGGATTTTTCCATTAAACTAATTAACTCATTTTTTAGTGTTATTAGAAAAAAAAAAGCGGAAAAGAGAGAGAGAGAGAGAAAAAAAAAAACAAACAAATAATGTTCACGGCTATTCAGTCAAATGACGAGAAAAATTAGAATTTGATATAAATCAAATACATTTTGCATCAGTTTTTTACGCACATTTTTGTCGGCATCATTACCTTATGAGAAAAAATATTACCCTTACGGGTAGTAATGAGGATGGAAATGCAAGGAAGGGTCGAAAGGTTTGGGTATTAATGTAGTTAAATGATTATCGATAATTAACTAATTCCTAAATGTTATCTCCACGAAATGACCCCATACTACATGGCATTATCAGACATTTTCTATTATTAACATTGATCTTTCTAAAATTTTTTGGCGTTATGTTTATTACCCAATTATTTGAACAATCTGCATGAAACATATATATTAAGTAAAATGCAATTCTACACTATCTCGTCTTCCTTACTTCCCTTTTCCTCTCTCTTTCTCTCACTTTTCAACCCTTTACAGATTATTCATTTTCATCTTTTGTCTCTTAAAATTGACAACTTATTTTAACTTACTTCAAATAGAAGTTAAAAAAATAGCTCACTTTTTTATTTATTTTAAATAATAAAATAACTTATTTTTTACACTGTTAATATAATTTGTTTTAAAATAAGTTAATTTTTTTATGTATTATTGAATATTCTCATTTAAAAAAGAAAAAAACTAGCAGTCTGTTTAGTTTCAGCTTGTTTAATTATGTTTGCAAAGCAAATTAGAAACAATCGTTTATAGCTAATTTATTCTAATTAAATGTATCGTTAAATTGCGCTTGTTATCATGCGAATAACCAAAAAATACTGGGAAAAACTTCTTAGTGTCAAAGGTTGCAGCAAATCTTATTTTTGAAATCCATGAAACTCCATCTCATTTTTTCTTTTTTACAGCGTTGAGAAGTATCAAAATTTAAAATATTACAAGATTTCCAACATTTTATGGTTTTTTATTAATTATCTTCACAGTCAATTTTTTTTTCCTTTTTTGTCTTTTTGCCTTCATTATTTACTGTGATAATATTCATTTCTGATGTCTATAATTTGTGCTAGAGACGAAACAGCATGATTTTTCACATGAATAAGCTATTGATGTAATATTACTCAGAAAAAGAAAATTGCTAACTGATAGTTATTTTGCAAATATTATTATCATTACTATTACTATCACTATTATTGTCTCAATGCATAGGATTGTTAAATGATGGAAAATATTAATCATTGATGTGAAGTTTGCGATATCAAATATAATTTACTTGCATCTACGAAATAATCTATAGAACTCTTTTCCCTTAATATAATATTGCAATTGTGTTTGTTGATGAAATTTAATGAAAAAAGAAAAAGGGAAAAAGAAAAGAGGATAGCAATCTTAGCGATGAGTGTCCAAATTTTCAATATAAAATACTGAGTGACATAAAAACAAACAGATTGAAGGAATGCTAAAAATAATGAGATGTGGGATGCTTGATAAGAAATGAAAGTCTAATTTAGTTTATCAATAATTCACAACTAAAATTAAAGTTAGCTGCTAAAGCGCTACATCCAGTTGCTGTGCTCTTTAATAGAATATGAGTTATTTGTAAGCAGAACGTATGTGCTATTTGATGTCTCAATGTCAATGTCTATTAGTAATATGTTCATCAAGTGCATTGGCTTCTTCAGCACGAGAAGTTGCTCATCCACGTGAAATACCGCATCATCATGAATACGTTGGATTGCTCATACCTGAACATATTACTAATAGCCTTGTAACATCTACAGTTCTAGAGGAAATGCCTCTTCAGGTATGCATTTTTTAAATATGTTATCACCACCATTTTGTTATCGTTATAGCAATTATCCAATGTCCAAGAGTATATGTCTTTCAAATAAAATGGAAACTTATGTTGATTTGGTATATATATATATATATATATATATATTTATATCTCATAATTAGCAATTGCTTTTTCATATTTGTTCTTTTTTCTTAAAGTTTCATTTTTATTGACAAGAACAATTCAAAGTTGCTATGATTTTGAAAGATTAACGGCATATTTGAAATATGTATTGGATTTCACATTTACTCTCAAAATCTGTCATGAAAATGAGATAGTCCACAGATGTCATCAGATAATTATTACTGAGCAAATAGAGCTTTTGAAAGATGTCATACTTTAGCGTCTTTCGTGGCTTTCAACTACCACCTGTAAAAATAGGAACTTTACAGGCGCGAACTACGCATCAGCCAGTAATTTTGACACATGCACCGGATAGACGTATTACAAAACAAAATGAAACTGGAACAAGCGTAAAGATCTAAGGTTATTGGTTTTCTGCTAAAACAATGTCAGTTCCATGATCCATTCAGTACTGTATAGCTTACCATAGCAATATTTCCTAAATCTTTACCCGTAACTCTAAATTTTGCTGATATGAACTACTTACGTGTAAAGAAGTAGTCAAGGATTTCCTTCCCAGGAAAAAAAAACGAAAGATTAAATTAGGATAAAATTCTTTAGAGTTTCTCTAAAATTCTTTAGACTTTTCTTTCTTAATTCTTTAGAGTAAAATAAAGTGCCCGTTACCACTAAAATACTACCACGCTTTACTCTATTAATGTCAGTTAGTTATTGATTTCTTGTGTACACTGAAATGGCTTAAAAAGTACTTTCACACCTGTCAACATGACTTGGATTAATTTCTTCCTTTCATATTACTTCTTCCCGTTTCAGGATCTGTTTTCCAAAGACAGCTCAAGTATTTCCTTTAGAAGGACCTTGGTTAAGATGTACAGGATCAGATCGATAAGCAGGACATTAGTTAAGTATACCAAACTAAAACCATGTTAAATGAAAACATTTTATTTGAAGTGTTGCTTTTTAGCATTATTCCAATATCTGAGTAATATCACTCAGATGACGACTCCACGGAATAGAAAAAATAAATGCCATATATGAACAAAAAATTCATGAATACATCAATAACATAACAGTGAGCTAACTTTATAGAAATACTTTGCAAACTAGCTATTATCGAAAAAGCACCGAGATGAAACAAGGTACATGAGTTACATTAACACATAAAACGATCAAGAGTTCCAAATCTCATAAAAAAACCAATGGCAATAAAATGCAGTATATTATTAAAGTAACAGTGATCTTATATCAGTGGCAACTGAAAAAAAAAAAAAAAAAAACCTAGTAGAAATTGAACCTGTAACATATGATTAACTTTCATTAACAAAAAAACTGAAGTGAAAAAAGATTAAGCACAACGGCCGATAGTTAAATATTGTATGACTGCTCCAGTATATCTGAAACAACTTCGAATTATTACCTTGCTTTCTAGTAAAACTGAGCAATAAAAAAAAGGAAAAAAGTTGACTGTAACACGTACAAGTTTATAAAATTAAGCAGCAATCTTACAGAAACATCTTCCAAGTTCTCACAAAGTTACTTTCAATAATCGGTCGAACTCTTTAAACTCCCACCAGTAAATCTGCAACAAAGAACAAACTAGTTATCCAGAGAGCTTAGAGAACTTCACATCAAGTCGCAGTTTGCGTTTCGCAAATGATCTTTTGTGCTCGTATCTCGTGCTCGCACAAAACGTGTGATGTATTTACTTGCTGAACTGAAATATGGAGTTGCATAATGACGTCTGATAACACTGCGCATGCATAAATCTGCACCGGAGGCGAACGACCTTACCTGAAATAATATGGCATTTAAATGATGACGATATTACTGCAAATGTTCATTACATAAGGATCACTGATTTCAAAAAAAAATTTCAATGTGTTCTACTTTAGTAAGGTATGATTTAAAAAATGTTCCTTTACTGCTTTCAATTAGGAATAGTTGAACGTGACAATAGACGGTATTCAAAAAGAAAAAAAGAAGACCACTTCTACTAAAATGCTGTTCAGGATTATAATGTCAAGCCTATAAGACACTAAAATCAAAGGTATGAGTTTCACTGTTCTGATATTTTTCACGAATACAAATTGTCTCACCGACCATACACTAACATAACCATTATTAAAGTCTCAATCCTCAAAAATGTTAGTACATACAACTTTTACTTGAGCACTTTTAAAAAAATGCAAAGTCATCTCATGAATAAACTGTAAATACCCAACAGTTACTTTTAACTGGAGAAATAAGGGAAGGAGTAATCGATCGATAGCATGTACATTTGAAATATTCTTTATGATAGCTCGACAACAGAGATCTTGCAAAGAGGCAACTGAAAATGATGCCTATTAGTACGTGGAATATGAAATAATCGATTAAACTGTAGAAAAAATACAAATATTCTGGTATTCAAATATCAATAGTAAACCTTGAGCACACTTCCACAACCGATGCATCCCGTTTCTCGAAATGACCAAACGTGCTAACTCCGTGATACTTTCATGTACATTAAAATACGCTAATGTTGAGATCTGCAATAATAACTTTCATTTTTCATTTTTTTAAAATCACGATAAGCTGCGCTGTGTCGGACACTCCTTTATTAAATTTTATAAAATAAAAGAGAAAAAAAAGGTGACCTCGAAATATTGCATATTCCTTTTTCGGGCAAAACATTCCGCTTCACGGCGCGGAACAGCTCGATTGAACTCTAAGTGAAGCCTATTGCCAATTAAAATCTTTGGGACACCAGGTGCATGCTGGAAACACTGTATCATACACAAAAACATGCACGATGAAATACTACTTCTTTCGAAAGAGATTTTGCTGACTAAATTGCAATAAAAGCCAGATTTTAGCAAACTTTAAACACTTCCATACTTCTCTTGACACTAGAACTGACCGATTTGAACAAAATCAGGTGACTGAGAAATTTCCCCTAGTTTTACTTATCAAAAGAAGTTAAACAGTATAAAACCTCATCAATTTCAGCAAGCCATCGACGTATACCGTCAAAAGACCACCTATTCGTAATGTCATAAACCAATAAAATGCCTTGAACTCCCCGTGAATATGATTTTATAATGGTAGAGAAACGTCCTTGCCCCGATGCATCCCTGAAACTGCGAAAACTGCTAGTTATCCTTGTTTATTTTCAACGAATAAAACCATGTCATTTCATCACTCTCCCTATAAAAGTCAAAACAAATAAAAAACAAAAGAAAAAAAACCAACCATAATTCCAATCGCACGAATTTCCCCTCCAACAGTATTACTGTTGTCTTAGGAACTGCAAACGCTAAAAACAACATTTCTATTAAACTTATTTCCATAGAAACTAGCAACCAGCACGTATTAAAAAGTGCGGCAAACTGTGACAAAAATTGATTGTTTTTAGGAAGTCATATATTTCTCAAAATAATTCTTTAAACTAATGAAATGAAATAGTTTTGGTAAATACTGTATTAAAAGTTTTAAATTAAAAGATTCGAAATAAATAATACCTTAATTTGATAATAGCAAAAAGTATTCCTTAGAGATACTCTAGAGACAAAACAACTTCTGTAAGGAATGTATAATTTTAAAAAATTTTCTTTTCGATTTATATTTGCATAAATAAATGCAAATAAGACGAGAAAACATTGCCACGTTTATGGCGGTTTCTAAAAATATTGAAGGACTTGGAAGCCTTAGAGAATAAAACAATAAAAGATATTATCGACAGTATGAAGTTAGACTTTGCAAATGAGTTTCAATAAATGAACGAGTCACCTAACTTACTACAACTTTCAAAATAACACATTAAGAATTACGTATGAAAAGAGCATCTGGAGTGTATGAGACTGATGGCCCCAAAAAGTCCGCTATTTCATCTTTGCCAACATCTGAGTCACCAACGAGCAGGAATTTAAGCATACATTCATGCTCTTCTCGACATAACTCACTCGCTCCGATACGCATTGCATCTAACCTGGAATACTTCAACACCCTTTATCGCTAATGAAATACGTCATCCTCACCCTTCATCATTTACCTGGGCGGAAAAGACCGCTCCCGTACGACCGCTTCCTCCACGCTGCTAAAAATAATCATTTACGCATGCGGATTGACTGAGTCATTGTGAAAAGCTACCATCCTGCCTGCAATTTATTAATGAATTGGATTGAAGGTTTGTGTTTGGGAAATTTGCATATCAGCTTTTTCCATCGTGATATATTGTAGCAAGTTATGGTTGCGTGAATGTTTAAAGAGACACTGATGCATATATAATTAGCCAGAGTTAATTGATCCTGAATCTCCATAGCAAATGACCTATGATGACACATTCTTTTTGCAATTTAAGCCAAAAATAATTCCCGATATTGTTTTATTAGAACAATTTAAAATTCAATTTCATATTTCATTATAGCTATTCAAAAATTTGGCATATTTGTTCCTTCTAGTAAAATCTCAAATGGGATTGATGGGATTGTTCGATGATAAAAAATGTAATTTTTGTATTTTGTGTTTATAATACTTGAAATCACCGTCAAGAGGCATGAAATAAGTCTATATGTGTGTTTGTCAGGTATTTTTAGATTATAGTGTTAATATTAGTCATTAGTATATAATCTATGTTTTTGTTAGAATCGCTTAAACTAAGTGGAATTCAGTACAATCCCTTCACCACCCAAACGTTAATTCTTTCGTAAGTGTGGCATATCTCTTTCAACAGACGCATTTGTGATATATTTGAAGGAAAGTCGATCGACCCTGATCTCAAGCTTCCACATCGATCTTATCTCGAGCTCATCCTCTCTCAACCACTTTCCTTTTCTCAGCAGCTGTTGATAGTTCTCAGTAATTGTTTAGCAATCAGCCAAAAAGCTATGCTTTCTATTACTTTCTTTCCTTTTCCTTTGTTATTTTTTGCAAATTGGACATTTACCTTGTTCAAATTAATCCATCGGATATTTCATAAATCCTTTGATCCTATTGTTTTGGTACAACAGCAATGACTCTAATCATTCTTGGGCAGTGCCTTTTCTGTCAGCTTGAGACTTCCAGAAGTGTACTTTTATCCGTCTTTGAATTCATCCTATTGAAACGTTGCTATCCCGTGGTTCACCGATGGCACGATCGATACTGTATGCAGTGCTGATTTTACAGTTGAAAAGGGCAGCTAGAATGGGATGAGAGTGTTGATGGAAGCATGTAAATGTATTTCAGAGTTGCGTTTACTAGCAAATAACAGTAATTGATTGTGTTGTAGGATATAGTGTCTGATGGATGAATCACTCTTGGTAGGAATGAATTTGACATCACAATGAATGAATGGCCTTTCACAGGGCTACTACTAGTAAGGGTCTGCATAACAGAATATGAGGCAGTTAGGGGGACAGCCTATCAAATGACTCAATACGCCTTACTAGAACGATGAACCTGGTCGAATGATGTATCACTTTTTCGATATTTAATCTTTTCTCCCTTTTTCCTCTCTTTCTTCCTCAGTATTCATTGATAATTCATATATCTCTCCCTCAACTACATATGTCTCCCTCTTTTACAACTTCTCGAGCTCCTATTTACAAAATATTTAAATCTCTAATGCTTACTTCTTGTTTTGCTTTTTTTTTTTTTTGCAAGGCTTTCCTCAAGGGTTAAAATTAAGAAGTGCTGTTGCAGAAAAGATCCAAATCGTGTTGCCTAACATTTTATTTTGTAAGCACATTTGATGACGTCGACGGAAGAATATGTTCAAGGTTATTGATAATTACTTGTTAACGTTCTTGTTAATACTTTAACCTTTGATTCTATCCTTCTGAGAAAGGAATGTCTTTTTTAAGTGGTCTAAACACGGGCACCTGTTGAATAACTTCAAAGAGAAGCCATATATTCAAAGAAGATTTTGAAATTCCGGAACTTTATGGGTGTATACTTGTATTCTAAGTATCCAAGATTGAATCTTTTTAACTTACCCTCAAATCTTCATTTATGCAATTTTCAGATGCAACGTTTGCCTCTTTGCCGCGTACTGTTCGAGGGATGCCGTTAGGGTTACATGCTAGTCCAGATGGCCAGAAATTGATTTACTGCAACGGCAATTCTGTTTATATTCGTAGTATCCAAGTGATTTAATGAAGATTTTATCCTTTTCGTGAATTTCATTGATAAGCTGTTGAAGAGTTTGTTAAATACTTGCTAGAAATAATGCTTAACTCAGATTATTAGCTTCTAGCATAGTGTTTTTATTGCACAAAATATTGCTTTCTTGGGAACTGCCTTAGTCACTAGTTCTATATTATAGAATCCAAAAGAGTGTGAAATTTATACCGAACATGCGAATCCTACAACCGTGGCAAAGTATTCTCCATCCGGTTTTTATATCGCATCTGGTGACCAGTCCGGTAAAATACGTATCTGGGATGCAACACAGCCTTCACATATTCTAAAAGCTGAATACCCAATATTGTCAGGTCCTATTCGTGACATTGCATGGTCCGACGATAGCAAAAGGATAGCAGTAGTTGGTGAAGGACGCGAAAGGTTTGCTTAGTTTTCTGAACTGGTGACATGCTAGTGTCAGAATTCAGTCTTTTTAAAAAATATTCTCTAGCAATAAGGTTAAAAGTTTCAGGTTTGGCCATGTTTTCCTTTTTGATACAGGAACCTCCAATGGGAATCTTTCGGGTCAAAGCCGCACAATGTCAAGTATCGATTTTCGTCCAGCTAGACCCTATAGACTTGTGAGCGGTTCAGAGGACAATACCGTTGCACTGTTCGAAGGACCTCCATTTAAATTTCTGACCGTAAGTCTGTAATCTTAGAATATAAGATGACTGTGTAAGAATTTAAATTTTCTAAGTTGTTTTTATATTCTTATTTTTGTTGCAGTTGTTTCATGAACATACTCGTTTCGTTTATTGTGTTCGGTACAACGCTGATAGTACACTGTTCGCTAGTTCAGGGGCAGATGGAAAGGTGTGGTTTGTTACGAGTTTTGCTGTTTTATGTTGATGCTGAAGAACTTCTTTGATTATTTTATCTGCTGAGTTGTAATTTTGTATTTGTCATGAGTTCTAGGTAATACTGTACGAAGGAACAACTGGTCAAAAAGAAGGCGAACTTATGGATGATCAATGTAAAGGTGTTGCACATGCTGGAAGCGTTTTTGCATTATGTTGGTCGCCTGATGGACAGCGCATTGCAACTGCATCCGGTGATAAAACCATCAAAATTTGGGATGTCTCTTCGAAAAAATTGGAGAAGTCAGTCATTATTTGAGCACTTTTTTTTGCATACATATCACTCTTTTTTTTCTCTCTATGTTGTAAGTACTTCTTCGCGACGCCTGTGCAATTTTTTTGAATCTGCGGAATTCATATGACTTGTCGGTTTCTTTGTCTTCAGGACTTTTGTGATAGGAAAAAATGTCGATGATCAACAGCTTTCCATCATTTGGACGAAAGTTTTTCTTGCTGGAGTGAGTCTCTCGGGTTTCATAAATATTCTGGATTTAGAGAGTGGTTCTGTATCAAAAGTTCTGAAGGGGCATAACAAACCGATAACAGCTCTTACGGTATGCTCGGAAAAAGCATTGGCTTTCACAGCGGATTTTGAAGGAAATATCAGTAAGTTTCCTTATACTAAAAAAGTTCCGCTTTCGAACCCTCTGTAACCACATATCAGTTTTTTAAAATTAATGCATATGAAGCTATTCACTTTCATATTAGTCTCAGTGTTTTTAATGCAAATTCAGTTCTCTTTATCGTCGGCAAGATAATGATAGTCAGTATTTCTTTTATGAACTTAAACATTTTTTTATTCCTAAGAAGTACTTAAATATTCAAGTGCGTGTTGTTTCCTCTAAAAGACATATTCGTGTCTCATGTACAAAAGTAAAAGCTCTGTTACAGCACGGTGGTGCCTTAACTCAGGAGATTCAGAAAGGTTGTTACCTGCTGTACACAGTTCACAGGTAAGAGTATTTAGCATTTTATCAATTTACTATTTTTATAATATAAAGTTGTACAGTAATCTAGATACTGGTGAGAATTTTTCGAAATTCCAGTGTTGCATGTAATTTGCTTTCATTCTTTGTACAGAAAGTATTTGGTATAGTTGTTTGCTACATGTATTATAGGTGTCAGATATGTGTCTTTCACCAAACGGTAATTTGGTATCGATTGGTTGGGATGACTCGATTGCATTTACTTCTTTTCCTGGTTCATTAGGTGGGTCTTTTTTTCAATGAAACTAGAATTTCGATTTTACTTGAACTTGATTCATTTGACTACACCGTCCTTTTTTATAGAAGTATACAGTGAAATGTTTCAGCCATTATTATTTTTAGATAACGTTCAGTCAAATAAGGTAAAATTATCATCACAGCCGCGACAAGTTGCATTAGGTTCTTCTGGTAAGATCGCAGTTGTTGCCTGCCAGAAATCAGTTACTATTTTCTCGGATGGCAAACAAATGGTTTTGCAAAACATCGAATATGAAGCCTCTTGTGTTGCTGTTGCTCCAGATTCTAGACTTACAGCTGTTGGTAGTCAGGTAAGAATAATATTGATAGTTAGGTAAGAATATTTTCTTCAATGTTTTTTTTTTTTTTTTTCATTATTTCTTTTCAGGATGGTAAAGTACACATTTACGAGTTAAATGGCAATCAAATGAAAGAAATAAAAACGATCTCTCAAACTGGATCCATTACTTCTCTTTCATGGAGTCCGAACGGAAGTTTTCTTGTTGCAACAGATGCTAATAGAAAGGTATTTTATTTGCTTTCATGTTTTTTTTATTTTTAGTTATCTTAAGTTTGTGTTATTGGTTATAATTGGGAAATTTTTAAATTAAGTGACAGATCTCAATGCAGTAAAAGAGGCGTTGTGCAACTGTTTCAGACTTTCAGTTACTTCAAACAAGCCAGTAATATGGTTTTTTTTTTATTATATACTGAATATCAAAATTATGTCATGTGATAAATTCTTGATGCAGTTTAGAAATGATTCTGGGTAAAGAAATCGAACTTCTTCCTTTCTTCGCCGTTTCCACTAAACCTTGGCAAACTTGGCGATTTAAGCATAATATTTTTCTGGCATGCAACATAAGAGTTGCTCCTATCATTGTGTTTTAATCACATGAAATGAAAAATGTTTACAATAAGAAAAGTATTGTAGCATGAAGTTATTGCAGGTAATACCTTATTCTGTGGACAATGATTACAAATGTGTCACAGAGAAAGATTGGACCTTTCATTCAGCTCGAGTGAGTTGTTCTGCCTGGTCACCAGACAGTCGTTTTGTTGCAACTGGTGGCATTGATACGAATGTCATTGTTTGGGATTTGAAACACAGCGGAGAACATCCAATAATCATCAAAGGTAGCTATTGCTCAGTATGATCCTCTTGAATAGAAATCATGTTTTCACACTAAATTAAAGGTTTCACAGGACCCATACTTTGAATTAGATCTGAATTATTTTCCTTTACTGATTATCTCTATGTTTTTTGTGAGAACTGACTGCATTCGAACAGTATTTTTTTTTTTTCGGATCATTTTCAGGAGCGCATACAATGAGCCCAATCAATGGAATTGATTGGCTTGGTTCGAATCGGATTATTACAGTTGGGCAGGATTCAGTTTTAAAAATCTGGACTGTCAATGTGTGATTGCCGATTTATTACTATAATAGCAGCGCAACTACTTAACAGAAGACGTTTGTTTTCATTACATCTATCGCAGACTTTTGAATTAACTCATTTAAATTCCTGAAATGAGTATAAATTTATACACAAGTGCACGTACTGAACTCTGTACAATTACATTGCTAGTTGATGTGATGTACCGACTAAGTAAAGCTGTTGCAAGCGAAAATTTTAGTTCTCACTAACCATATATAATAAAGTGATAGCGGTAACGCGCATAATGGTGCTTTAAATGGCCAAGCAAAATAAAACTTAGCGTTTGTCTAACATGTCGAAGTTCTGGATTGTTTTTTAACAATTCAAAGAATTTCATATGTAAGTTTTTAATGTTAAACAGTGCGGTCTTTGGCCTTTATTTTCTCAGTTATGTGTTAGAAATATATTTGGAAATAGCTAACTTGAAATGAATGGAACTGTGAGGAGATAAGCAATACAATCTCTAATTATTCAATGGAATTGGATACTGTTAATGCGTATTTCAGTTGTTATTGTTCTTTTCCTCTGTTTCTTTTGTGGTTTGATAAATTAGCTGCCTTTTCATTTTCACACATTGGTATAGCGGCGCAAGATGTACTATATTAGTGAAACATCGATCTTTGAGAAACATATTTTTCTGGTGCGAATTTTCCATATAAACTGAGCAAGACGAATGACTAGTTTTATGACAGGTACTATCCATAAGGTTCCTGAAATAAATATAAATGTGCACAGATGCAATAATGAACTTTACATCATTACATTGTTGATTGATGTGAGACACACTGACTAAGTATGGGTAATTTACTCTGCACATCACTCGGTTACATTACGTTGCCGAAGATTTGGGAAGGGATGGGAGTGGGTTATGGAGCTGCTTGTTGTATTTACGACATGGGAATTATGGGATAAGATGATGCGGGAGGCATCGAAATTTCTGTCGAACAAAAATGTGTCTGTGCATCGCTTTGTGTTTTCTTTGTTTTGTTTTGTGTAAAAAAAAAAGTGGAAGAATAGAAAGGGAGGAACAATTACAATAACATATTTTTGTCGTTTAAATCATTAAATTTCCAAAAAAAGACTGCGTTGAGACAAAAAGGAGAGGAACCAGACATTTTCGGCCATGTCATGATTCAGACAAGTTAATTTGTTTGGCTTAATAATGTCGTTTCTTACGTTGAAGGTAGCATAATAGTAAATGCAAATGGTAACTAGTTTATTGGGAAAGTTAATTCCTTCCTATATATAATCTCGATGAAATATGTAGTTATAGCACAATAATCAAGGATAAGTCTTGTATACAACAATGGTAATTGATCTTATTTCCTGGAAAATTCCTTCAAATGGCCCAATTTGAAGATAAATTAAAATAACTGAGCATAGTTTCTTTCAAAAAGTTATTGCTATTGTATTTTGGCATAAATCGGATGCAAATTAGGTAATACTTCATTATATTCATTAAACCTAGTGGTGGTGTTTTTGCTATATATTGTGTTTGATTGAAATTTTGGAGATACGAATGATATTAAACAACTACCACATTAGCTTGGGATGTCGTTCATATAATAATAATTCAATTTCTGTTGTTATCTACTGATAATCATCATGGAATTAAATACGTTGTTGATAGCTTTGATTTATTTGCATTCAACAGTTTGTTTGCAGTTGAAATTTAAAAGGTGAAAAAAAAAAAAGGTTGAGAAAGGGAAAACAATTTACACTCGTTGATAAAGGGATTATGTTTACGTAAATGGTGGATGAGAATGCCAATTGTGGTAGGCAATAATGAATTATGGAAGTGTTAAGGAAAGGAGTTGATTTGTTCCTTCAGGATGAACGAAAGAAGGAATAAGATGTAAATGGGCGGATCAAATCCGACAGGCCTTTTTACCCCGGAAACCCCATTTAGGAGGCATAGAAGATAAAAGGGTCATGTAAAGCAGAAATCACTTTGCTCTTTCAACGGACATGACTTTTCGATTTGCCTGGTTTGTGCTGTTCATTTCTGTATGTTGCACTGAAAATGATTATCTGGAAGGATCTGGCGAAGGATCTGGAGAAGGTGATCTGTTGAATTCAGAAAATCTTTGGCAACCATCAACCATGCAACGAAATGATGATGGCAACGATGCTGTGGAATTTACCGGGACATGTATGGATAATATATTATTTTTGAGTGATCTGGGATTAAAACTTGTTAAGTTAGCAAATTTCTAGATTTTCATGCAAATATTCGTTCATTAACTCACTGATTAGTAATAAATGATGCAAATAATATAGATCCAATGAAAGAAGAATGTGGCGTGGATTTGCTATTTCTTCTGGATACGTCTGGAAGCTTGGAGCAAATTTATACACAACATATTAATTGGACCACCCAATTGACTGAAGCATTGCTAACTGATAAGGATGACGTACGTATTGCCATGATTCAGTATGCCGAAACACCGATTGTCGAATTTTCCTTTGGTACTTATCGAGATCTGCCTGATATTACTAATCATATTATGACAATTAATTTACATTCCGGTGGTACCAGGACGGGTAAAGCACTACTGGCAGCAAAAGGTGAATTGTTTAGTGAAGAGAAAGGAGCCAGGTTAGTTAAAAATTGCTCGCAATATTATTTCACCAACGGCTCCATCTATTAATTGTTAATTGGGACAATTATTTTGTAAAATAATTAATTTATGCTAATTATGAAAAATACGCTGAATACTTCATAGTTGATTTATTGTCACAGATATTCCTCACTTTATTTATGCCTTAACAAATAGAAGCTTAAACTTTATCATTTCCAAAGTAATCTTTTCAAATTAACCGGATAATTGCAATTTTAGGAAGAAGTATTACGGAAAAAGATTTTTGATACATTTTGTAAATTTCAAATAAATAGTTATGAGAATTGAAAGATATATTTTAGCACATTGTTTCAACATTTGAGATGTAGGTGATCCAATTTCAGAAAAAATGCTAGCAAAATTATTGTTCTATTTACGGATGGATTATCTGTCGATGATCCTATAAAGCACGCTCAGCAGTTACGTGAAATCGAAAAGATCAAAATTTATGTTGTATATGTTGGGTCAGACGGTTTTGAACAGGAAATGAATCGCATTGCTGGAGGAAGATCGAATGTCTTCGGGTTCGCTCGCTATGCTTTATTTATTTCATAAATTTATGTAAATACTAACTTGATGGTAATTTAATACATAATAGCACTATTAAAATCGGATGATTCCTAACGATATTCTTAACTATTCATTAAAATTGAGCGAACTTTTAAACTAAAATATTGTGACGTAATGCTTGATGATGTAACAGTGCATTTTAAGGAATCAAGTCGGCGAGCTTAAAATTTTCTGTTAGAAAGAATGATTGAGGTAAAAAAAGACGAGAAAAAGAGTACAATGATGATGACACTGTTGACCGTTATAACTGATTTGAAATAGAGAATCAAAGTAGTTTTCTTGATGGATTGATGGTGTATATTTACATTTTCAAAAACGATCAAATTAGTGAAAGTGACTGATCTCTGAATTTAACCTATAATTCTTTTTTTTTTAGAAAATGAATAAAATGATGGCTGAATTATAATGCATTGATTTAAAATAATATTACTTGAAAAGTCTACCAGTCATAGTTTTGATGAAGTAACATTAATTAAATTGGTCATGTCCTTTCTTTTGTGGGTTAATTTTTAGTGAAAGCCATATTTTGACGTAATCCATCTGTTTATAGGATATCCTAATTCACTTATTACTAGTTTAGTTATTTCTTAGAGTAATGTTTAAATTACCGAGTAGATTTGGAGTAAAATGAAAACTTGGAAAGTGAGGATCGTTTTAGTTTAAGCGTACTTTATCCACAGAATTTAAAACCGTAATTAACGCTTTATTACAAATAAATGAAAAATTTGGTATAAATTTTAATTGAATTGGATGATATCTGATTAAATTTTAATTATAGTCCGTGAAATAATCAGGAAAGAGAGATTTGAAAATGAATCTAAATAGGCAATTATCTTATGTACAGTTGTATGAAGAGATACAGATGAATTGGACTTTTAAAGTTGACATTTGAACAATGTCATTTATTTGTAATAAATGACATTGTTCAAAAACAGAACTCGTAACTATTTACTGCTTCCTTCTTCTAGTATTTTCATTTGTTAACATTGTGTTTTGGATCATACGATTGTTGTTTTGAAAGAAAATTAAACTGATCGTTTTTTAGATCCAATGAATTCACTCGATTAAAAAAGACATTAGTCGCTGAAGTGGAAGATGCCGAAATGTGCGAATCTCAGAAGGAATGGGAAATACCAACAGCTGCTATAAAAACAATCACAAATACAACAGAGATCGAATCAGATCAGATTACAACATTAACAAAACTTTATACAACTAGCAGAACACGCACGTCAACATATCCTACATCACATAAATCATTAACGAAAGATACACAATTGAAACATAAGAGCAAGAAAATTCTAGCCAAGCAACAAACTGCATCCAAAGATCAGGTATGATTGAGCCTGCTATATCTTTGATAAATTAGATTCATCTGAAAATGTTTCATTATCCCTTCAACTTAGCAATTCTTGAACTTCATCAGCTTTTGTATTGAACTGAACATTTTAATGCTGTAATTTCAAATTGCAAGCATTAGTGAGTTCCATTTCATAGTTTAATAAATTTCTATATGAGTGAAGCTTGAAAAAGTATGACTTAAGGACTAAAAATTGAAAGTGTAGTGAAAATAAGGTATAGAAAAAGGTAATGAAATTTATGCTTATAGGTTGTGAAACTTTCGGAAACAAATGTACATGATAAAATTAATGATGAAAATATTGATGAAGCACCGATCAATATAGTGAGTGCTGATGAACAGTTTGTAAGAGCTATAACCATTCCTCAACAATCGATCTTCAATAAAGATGTTAGAAATTTTGATATTCTAATCAGATTATTCAGGTAACCAAAAAGATTTTTACTGTACGTTGACAGTAGTAGTGGATATTTGATGATGCTTTAGTCCTTTTAGTATTGATGATATGAGAAATTAATTACGACAGTGAATTTGCAACATTCACTAATATTTCTATTCCCAACATTTTAATCAACTACAAGACTTACTAAATTTGCAGCGAAATAAAAGTGATAAAGAAATTGAAAATAGTGTAACCCTTCCTACGTTAAACAAGAAGCTACGAAAGGAACAACCACGAACAGAAGTGATAACATCGTCTACAACCCATTCTTTTACTGAAGGTCGAGAAATTTCACAATCAGTTGATCATCCGAGTAATAAGACGACTTTATCGCCACGGCACGTCATATTTTCGAATTGTTTAAGCGTTTTTACATAAATTTAACGTTAACAGAAACAATTTTCAGTTTGCTTATAAACAAATCTTGAATTTCCTTTTCATTAATTCCTAATTATACCACTTCTCAACCTTTTATATATCTAAAAGGAGTACCCAAATAAGCTAGTCGTTTGCTGTCATCCTGTTTGGTACATTTTAAGCCGCTTCGTTACTTTGTAATTATTGATATACGCTTTTTCTGGATGGTATTTCTGTGGTTTATTAGCTGAATAATATTATTTCAGACATGTGACAATGCAGCACATTTCAACTGCAAGAAAGTTAGGAAAAACAGGATCAGCCGGAAACATCGAAAAAAGTCAAGGTAAGTAAGGCTAGTGTTGAATAACATCGAATAATTCATTATTCATTTTTTTAGGACAGTGTCCACGAGAAATTTTATTCATTGTTGATAGCTCTGGATCAGTACAAAGGATATACGATCAACAAAAAGAATATCTTTTGTCACTACTCAATGAATTACGAGTAATTATTTCCTACATAATCCATGTTTTTTCAGACATCTTTTACTGATCATTATATTTTAAATATTTATGTGATCGTGAGAAACGATCACATAAATTAGAATGCCATGGAAATATGCTAAAGTTTCTCCAATATATACATTAAAGAGTTCAAAGTTAAAAAATAGAGCGAAGTTTGCTAAAAAATATTCTGTTTGTTATATCTCAATCATTTATGCCTTCCTCACCTGATTGAATATTTTGATCAAAGAAAATTCTTTTTTCTTGTAAGATTGGTGAAGGCAATCAACGAGTTGCTTTGATTCAATTCGCTGGTAGTTCACATCAGAGAGTTGAGTGGACGTTTGATACATATAAAGATATTAAGGATATCGCGGAAGCGCTGAATCAAGTCCGACACTTCACCGGTATATTATTTTGATGGAAAAATTGTCCGGAAAAAACTTGTTAATTTTAAGAGGACAATTATTTAATCGAATTTTAAATTTACTTTTAGTTGGAAATATTGAAATTAAAAGAAACACATTTCTCGCACTTCTCACAAGTGAAAAAGATATATAGATGAGATACTGTGAAAGCTCGTTTGTGTCCATATGAAGAGTAAGACAGTATACAGAAAAGTTATCTTTAAAACAGAATTTCTATTGTCACTTTTACAGATGAAACATCCTACCCTAATGTCTCTTGCTGCTTGTATCTTCAGTTTACGTTTATAATTCAAGTATGTTGAAAGAAAACAATTATTATTAAGGGACAACATATATCGGACGTGCACTGGAAAATTCAATTGGTGTTTTGGAAACTCGGAGACAAGGAATACCAACAACTGTAATACTTGTAAGCGATGGGTACGCCACTTCCTTGTATTTTGAATGGGTCACTTCCGGAATTTTACAGTTGATGATGAACAACAGCACAGCTTCGAATTGTTATATTTACAAGAAGTATAACATAAATGAGCTCTGAATGATTAGAGAAAGTTCTCCGTTAAACTTATACATTGCAGCTTCTCGCAGGATGATGCTAGTAAGCCCGCAGAAGAAATTCGCCGAATGTCCAACGTTGATTTTTATGCTGTTAGTATGTCAGAGCTTAACAATTTGTGAGTTACTTTATTGATCTTTACTAGTCAATTCCATTGACCACCGTTGAATTAGTAATGACTTCCCTCATCCTCAATGCTTCCCAAGCAGTTCCTTTTTCATTCCCATGTACTATTAGCTGAACACCACGACATGGGTGCCTAGCAACCTGTTCATTCCCACTTTACTATATGAAATAAGTGATTCTTTACCTCCTTTTTTTTTATAAAACAATTTTTTAGTGAATATCTTACAAAACTGACGGACGATCCATCAAAGGTATATGTTAGACCACGAAGTGAAGACCTGAAACGGGATTTATTGAGCTTGATTCACTGTAGAACATGATCAGAAACTTTAATTTATTCACTTTATTAACTGCAAATTTGGTGTTATTTCAAAACTACATTTCATAGAATAAACAATCAAATGTCACATAAACATTTTGAAAGACAAACGAAGTAGAGGCAATAAGAAACGAAAAAAAAAAAAAAAAAAAACGGGAAAATTATGGAAGAATATGATAAGCCTCATCCTTAAAATTTATCCCGAAAGAAGACTTTGCAACCTTGCAACCTGTTGGCGCTTTATGAAGAAAAGGTGCTGAAAGTTGCAAATAGTATAAGCTCGAATATGAAATGTATCACAATTGTCGAGAGGTAGTTCTGCTAGTAGTATACAAAATCTCCATTACAAGCTTTGCCTCGACGCCTTGTACGATATTGCACAGCTGATGCCATGTACTGCTTGGATGCTACTGCTTCCTGCATTGATTTGCATAACTGATGATAATTTTTAACTGCCTCGAAGAAAATTTGAAAGGAAAATGCTGAGGTATAATGAGATGAGAAAATTCAAATAAAAGGAAAACATGCGCAACAAACATAAATTTACCCACCCTTGCATTAGAATAAAATTTTTTCGTGACGATTTTTTGTGCTTGGTAAGAGGTAAACGAAGCTTCAATATTCCCATCTTCAGAATGTTTGAGCATTGACTTCGACTTAGCAGTTATTATCTCATTTGTCGACTCAGCGTAAGCGGTACTGGCTTAAAATCGATACTGATAGCAGAATGAAATATTGTGACTGGAAGGAATTCCATAATTAATATAGATATCACTACCAGAAAAAAAAAATCGTAAGAAAATACTGCTTGCTAACATACCCGTAGAATTACAATTTCCGTACGAACTTATTGTGTTTCGAACAGATGGTACCTGAAAATCAATACATAACGGAAAAACACACATAAAACATTAAGAAACCAATTCAAACGTGAAAGGAAAATTTCTAAAATGAATGGATACCGGAATTAATTAGTAAAGACAGTTAATAAGATCAGGAAATGCAAAAGCATCCATATAATGGTAGATATCTTTGATACATGCCGCTATAAATTTAAGTATTCATTTTTAGAATCCATTACATATGTTTAAAAAAATCCATTTCAAAATGGGCCTTTCATCAACTGTATTAGCCAACCAATGTTAAAGACGCAAATAAACTTCCTAATGAATCATATCATTAAATTACAAAATCCTTGCCTTAACATGCTCCGCATGAGGAAATGACACTGTCGAGGATAAATTTGGGTTTGGATAAGTAGTTGGTGGAAGAGCTATATCAGATAAAGGAGTCTCTTTGGTCGAACTAGTTTGAGGGCTTTGTTCGGAATCCGAATCTATTTCCATATCACAAACCTATAAGATAACTGCACTGATATTTTTTCTTGATAAATTGAAAAGATTTTTTTATCCGAACTCTTTCATAGGCACATTAACTCTTCATTAATAAAAATCACTGTACTTCATGGTCTTCGACGGGTTGCCGCGATTGTACATTTTCAAGCAGTTCCTTTTTTGTTAGGCCAAGAAAAGAATCAACATAGCGGCCAATTTCTTCCAATAAGCTACATAATGTTTCACCAGCATCCAAACCCTAAAACCACTCAGCTGCTCCATATACACGCAAAATTACATTTCCGCATTCAAACTAATTTCAATAAAAATTGAAAAATGCTGAAGGAAAACAATAAAAAGAGACACATACCTCAGTGATCATAATGCCATACTGAGTACTATTAAGAGCAAAAAGCTTCTTCCTGAGTATATCGAGTGCATTGTTTTTAGTGAGATTTGATGCAGATGTTTTCAATAAATCGTCAACAATTTCTTCAGCATTTAATGCCACCCTTTGGTAACGATCCTATAACACTGTTAATGTTTCTCGATACGGGAGCTGAACATAAAATATCACTATAAATCTATCATTTCCCATTAAATGTAACCAAATAGTTCATGTATTGTGAAATGACAACAGTCATTTCAACACAAGGCGGTAATATTGATGAAGTCCAAAATGTATGATGAAGATAATGTCGCATGCTTAGTGAAATTCAGAAAGTGGAATTATTACACTTTAATAACAACTGTTGGGTTTTAATCAAATGCTTAATCCCTGACAAAGTCATTATCATCAAAAAGAACTGTCATAGGATAATGAATAAAAACTAAATGATTGCCTCGTTGCTCGTTCTGAAATTACTATAATAAAATGCTACAATTATTTGAAAAATTTGCATACAGTAGCAGCGATTGAGGTGAAAATTTTTCGTCTCAGTTTATCAAATGTGCCTTCAGATTTAAAAGCGTCTACGACTTGGCGTACTTCGCTCTGCTCTACTTTCGTCACAAGCATTCACAGTCCTTCCTTACGCATCCTAGAAATTACTGTTATAAATGAAATAATTTGAGATAAACGATAACTTAATGCGTTACAGAGCTATATAAACATATAAGCTGAGTGTCAAAAAACAAAACACAATTCTGTCCCTTACACTCTTTTCGAGTCGCAAATGAATTACACCTTTGGTAAAATATTGAGCAGAACTACTTTAGGGAAAAAGGAAGCAAACTTGATCACTAAAAGCCATCCAAACATCCCGCCAGTTCCTTGCCGGTATAACCGAATAATTCGGATTGAAAATCCCGATAAAATATCAGGACTTTTAAAAGAAAAGTTTTATAGACTGAAAGATGTATAAAAAAACTAACTACACACACAACAACGGTCTATTTATAAAAAGTACAGAAATTACCTGTGATCGAAAAACAACTAGAGATTCAGAAACTGCTCCTCCAAATACGAAAATGAACTACCCGTCACCCAGTTAAAACCCAACACACAAACCAGGCAGTGCATAAAGTGATCATAGCCATACTGTGTGCTACTCTGAGCGACTCGGTCTGTTTAACATTTGTATCGAAAAATCTTGTGTTGCATGAAAGGGGAGTAACGGTGATGTTGAATCTGTGCGATATTAGTTATAACATTTTGAGGATTGCATTAACATCTTGAAATGATAAGGACATAGCTATCTTATCACCTTCAAACATTTCATAATTCATAATTGATAATTGCACTTACGAGATGCAGTTATTATCTTTGTTCTTTTTTCACGATACTTCCGCACTGAACGTATTGCTCTTCCATGTAAATATACAAAACAATATTATGATTCTTATCGTTTTCCCTGATTCATTAAGATGACTTCTAATCACCTGAGCAATGTCAGAGAATTATGCTTGATAAAGTTCACATTTTGCAGACTTAAATTACTTTAAATATGTAAAATAAACTGAAAGTTAAAAGATAATTGTGAAATTTGTGAAAAGCAAAATTTTAGAGAAAAAAATAAGGTTAAGAGTCGACCATTAGCATAACAATTAAAATTTTATGAGAAGTTAAAACTTATGAGAAGCAGATTTTAGAAATGGAGTGGAAAATTAAATTAATGGTCCAATTATTAGTATGACATTTGCACAAACCTATGAGAAGCAAGATTTAAGGGGAAATACAGAGCAGAAAATTAAACCAATAATCTAATTATTAGCATGACTTGCGTGCTGGCAAGTGAAATATTGAGTGCAAAGTCGGATTTTCCATGAGTGCCAAGCTAAATGATAAATACATTTCCTTTTCTTTTCATTCTAATTTAATAAAGACAGATTTTTCTCATAGCCAATCTTTGAAATAACTATGCAAATAGTTAATACTATTTGAAAATATTATTAGTGCTTTTTCCGTCCATTACTGCATGTTTCATATCGTTTATAACAACTTTTTGTAGTTGCTACACTCTTATTGCTAATGAAAAAATTTTTCATCTCCAGTGATTTTCCCATTTAAAAATGATACAATGAAGGAATATAATTTATCTATTATTCTTGTCGGAAAATTTTGTTGATTGTTTGTAAGACAATCAAATTTCGTAAGAATTTCCATCTTCTTTATAATCTCACTAAATATGTCGTAAAATTAGCTTTGAATAAAATATTGATTCAGGCTGGAAATGGTCACGCAGCCAATTTACTGCAAATTTAGCAATAATTAATAATAATATCAATATTATTATTACTATTATTATTATTGTTATCACTATTTCTTTAAAAGCAACACAGTAATTTGCTTTGGTTTGAAAATAATCATAATTTACTTTGTATGCTATTATCACTAATCATTTCAAATGTCTTCGCTGCTAATTTATCATTTTATATATTAAACATTATTATTTACCTTGCATACATAGCTTTGATGGATAGCTTAAAAAAGAGTTCGGGAGAGTAAAAAAGACTTATAGTTACAAGTGACTGAAACCTTTCCTCTATTTCAGACTAATTTTCTACTAACCGACACATCACTCTGTTTATGTTGTTGATAGACTTCCGTATTATACTTCGCTTATTATACTTGATAAATCTGGCGAAAAGAGACACTTTGATTGCATTCGCCCATTCTTATGATTCTAAACTGTCAAATTTTTGAATTCAGCATCCATCTTCTGCCAATTCATGCAGTTGTCATTTTTAAGGCTGAATATGCGATCAAGTTTTCAGTTTTATAAATTTGCATTTAAGGACTCAACGAAGAAAAATGTTGAGTAATAGTTTTAACTATTGAAGTAGACAGAACAAATTATGGAATTCTGCTAGAACTGTTTTGTTTAAGTTTAAAAAAAAATAGGTAAAAAGTTATCATATTATTGTATATTCTGTGTGATCTAATTCCTAGAATGTACTTTTATTTCACCAAAATACAATAATTTCAAAAGAGGTGATATGACGAGATTTAAAGAAGTCACAAATAACAATACTAATTTTACTTTTGCAGATAAGGTACAGATTATTTATTGATTATGCATTTTTGAGAAAGCCATGATAAAATGAGCTTTGTGAATTTTATTCAGCAGTGATTTTGCCTTTTTTTCAAATCCAAAACTTTTACAACTGCTACTTTTATTTTTGTTTATTCAAACATATCGTAGTGTCTAATAGAGCATTTTAATGTCTTCTTCATAATAATAGGTTTTTCCGTGGTTGTTTGTGAAGTGTCATTTGCAGTCAAAATTTTCTGGAAACCTCTTTAATAATTCATTTTTCTTCTTCACACTCACTAATCGCTTTATAGATAACCACTGATGATGAAGCATTTATCTTCAAATGAAGAAGGAGGATTTGATCATCTTATGGGACGTTATTTTTATTCTTCGCACAATCTTCTGGATCTGACGTTTTTGTCTCATTTATTTTGTTTGACAGCTGCGAGACCTGATGAAACTCAGTATTCGATATCTCTTGTTTTCGGTTAATCTTAGCTGCTTTGTCTATGCAAATTATTAAATCATTCATAAAATTTATTTTAAAAAACAGTAACTGAGATCTTATGTAATGTTTCAGCTGATAATGATTGAAGAATTTGACACCTCTGATGAATTCAAATTTTGAAAGATGCTACTTCTTCGAATTTAAGTTTGTAATTGTTAAGAAAAAAAACACTAAATTCAAAAGGTTGTCTATTCTCAGTGGATATCAAGAATAAATAGACCTTTGAAATTTAAGAACATTTTGTTTTTCAACAGAAGCTAGAGTGTTTAACCTATTTAATTCCATAGACACCTTTCTAAAACTTTTTTCATTCATTTCAACGATTTGTCATCATTTTTTTATGCATTCAAGTTGTGTGGGTGTGTCTCCGGTCAGATATATTCATACAATCTAGAATTATTGAAATCTGACAGGTTTGGTTCCTTTAACTGTAACGGGTCAGTTTAATTTTTTGAATGCAATTCATTTAATCAGTGCAAGGTACAATAAAGGAATACAAATGAAGATTTGAGAAATTTTGATTATTTTAAAAGAATCACTAACAAGATTATTTACCTTGCATACTTGTTACCAAGTGTATTTTTTACAACTGCAAAGCATAAACGATGTTTTATTTTTAATTTTGAACGTTTTCTTCCTTCATCTGAAAATCTTAATAAATAAGCTGAGTCGTCTCTTTTCTCTCTCCCTTTCCCTTTCTCCGCCTCACTTTATTGCACACAAAATTTGAATTTATTGCTTCATGGTTCGGTTACATAAAAGAAACTATATATATTGAAAATCTGATAATCTCTAAACACACATATTTTTTCTAACACAGATAAATTCTCAGAATGATAGTTTCTGAGGATAGCACAGATAATTTACTTCATTAATCGCTTTTTTAGGAAATTGTGTTTATCATATGAATAAATATTTCTAGCTCTAAGAAAATGTCATGATGTAAGCTGGTCATTGTTTTATAATAAAATTTCTTATAAATACTTCGAGTTTCTTCTTTCCTCCTCATCTTTCCTTTCTTATTTTTCTATCTTTTCTCTCAATTTTATCATGCATATCTTTTGCAACTTCAATGCATAAACGATGTTTCATTTTTAATTTTGAATGTTTCCTAAATCTGAAAACGCGATAGACTACTATACATGTATGTCAAAGAAAATTGTATACCTAATTTTATAACATACTCAAATTTTTGCTAGATGAAAAATTTCATCCTCTTTAAATTTCATTTCTTTTGCATGGCAGAATTGTTAACTGAACCGTCGGACTTCAAAACTTTCTTAATAACCTTGACTTTCGTAGCCAGTTAAATTTCTACTCCAATTCATTACATATGTGTTTTTATTTTGTAGCTGCTTTAATTTTCATGTGAAATCGATAATATAAACTATGAAAATAGCTGTGTAGATGGTTTAATAAATGTCACTTTGCTTTTTTCCTTCCAAGCCATATTTTCATTTTTGGAAATTCAGCAAGTTTAATTAAATTTTCTTTATATATCAATCAAATGAACTAGTTGTCCGATTTTTGCTGACAATATAATCAGATTATCACTAGATTTTATGCTAGTGTCTGTAATTGAAAAATGCTTATCAATCCATCTAGCATCATTTCCTGATAATCAGTAAATGCATCGAATTTTTTGTATCTGTCTTTTTGCATTAAATGTAAATAAAAGTGTTATTTTTTTATGTGTATCATAATGACAATCAAAATTTTTAAATGATATGAACATAATATCCAACCATGTGAATGTTGTTTTTTAGCTAAAGTAAAACTGCAAGAGTAATTTTAAGCTAGCAAAATAATAAATGATAGATTACATTGCTCTGGATAATTTATTGGTATAATTATTGTTGCTGCAAACCACTTTTCCTATTTCAATTTTCTTTCTAACCAAATCTTAAACACAATGGTTCCATGAAGACTGAGGAAACTGAACTGATCTTATTTGTGACTATATTTCGAAAAGTTTTAAATTACTGTTGCGGATTAATGAATATGAAAAAAAAAGGAAGAGTTTTTTCCTCTTCGAACTCATACATTATTAGTTTAGCCACACCTGATAAAAAGTTCATTTCATTGAAAACATTCAACTTTTTTTTAATCCTAACTGAATTATATTTTATACTTGTCTAACTGAATTAGAATTATCATATCATTTCTTAATTTGCTATCCATATCTCTACAGTTCATTCATTCATTGTAAATGCAAATTTTAATTTGGCTTAACCATATTTTTCGATTAGGATGACTTGATCACCTATGAAAAATGATTCATTTATAATCATCAAAAAAAAAGTTTTTATTTTGGAGTAATATATCTGTGAGCTATCGTAAAATACTATCGTGAAACACTATGTTTGTATTTACATTTTAACAAATAATATTTGCAGTAGGATTTTGATAATAAAAAATCTGAAGCCGTAAAGATTTACATTAATATGGCAGCAGCGCTTGCAGAATTAATTAATAAGTACCGGCATAACCGGAAAATGCTATTATTCATTGTATACATTGCTTTGTTTTTGGATAATATGCTTCTGACTACCGTTGGTATGTTTCTATCATTCCAAGTAACAATAGAACATTTAATAAATTATCGAAAATTTAAGTATTAGTTTAAAACAAGCATACGGATTTTATTAATAATTTATCTGTTTTATTGATATTCTGTTCAGAGAAAATTTTTTATGGTTAATTTATATGATTTCATAATTTTTTTTTCCCTTTTTTTTTTGCAGTACCAATTATGCCGGAATATCTTTTACGACTATCACATCCAAATTCAACAGATTTACTGCTTTATGATAAATTACCGGTAGTAACACATTCACGAGGCAGACGTACTGCTTTTATGCAAAATGAAAAGGAAACAAGAAATGAAGAAACATTCATTTGGGACGATGCTTGGGAAACTCCAATGGATGTAGATGCTGCAACAGAATGGCGAAAAAGTCCATTGAATCCATTTAGTAAAAGCAAAAATTCGAGGAAAAAACCATTTAGAAAAGGTTCGATGATTGGAAAAGCATTTGGGAAGAGTTTAAAAATTTATGATATAATTTTTAATTTTTGCTTAATTAAGATTGAAATTTGACAAAAGATTTAAATTTTATAATAACACATAAATTTCCTCTGCTAGGTAAAACAACTGGAACAGGTATGCGAATCAAAACAACAACAGAAACATCCACTAGAAATGAAAATACAGAAATGAATCAAAGAGTTATGCCAAATGCTGCAGAAGAAATACGACGACATGATACTTTAGCTGAAGAAAATGTTTACGTAGGATTAATGTTTGGATCAAAAGCACTTGTACAACTATTAACAAATCCATGGATTGGTCCCCTTACAAATAAGTTAGTTTTTAGGAAATATTTCTTGATAACATTCAAGAATTAATTATGTTAACTTTCTTATTAGTAGTAACATAAAAATATTTATTTAAAAAGATAGCAAAAGAAAATGCAGCTATAACTTATTTATACATAATTTCTAAAAAAAAAAGAAAAAAAGAATCTTTCTAAATTTCCCTCAATTTTTTCATTCATTGCTTGTATAAATTACAGAATTGGTTACACGGTACCAATGTTTGCTGGTTTTTGTGTTATGTTTTTATCAACCTTAATGTTTACATTTGGTACATCATTTGCTGTACTTTGGCTTGCTCGAGCTCTACAAGGTGTTGGATCAGCATGTACAAGCACTTCAGGTTTGCTAAAGTTATGTTCGACATGACCGGAAGAAAGTCTACTCAAGAGTTAATGAATTTCTGGTTTCGTCATATGGACACTTCTCATCCTAAATATCTAATTTGATTTAAAAGGTATGGGAATGCTTGCACAAGCTTATCCGGACGATGAAGAACGCGGTAGTGTCATGGGTATAGCACTGGGCGGTCTAGCACTTGGCTTACTTGTTGGACCACCGTATGGGGGAGTATTATACCAGTGGTCAGGCAAAGAGTTGCCTTTCTTACTTCTTGCACTATTAGCTCTATTTGATGGCTGTAAGTTTTATTTGTTAGAAAAACAAAATAAACATTTTAAACGAATAATTACAAAAAAAAAAAAAAAAAAAAAAAACATTGCTGTTTAATGATTTAGTTACAATAAACAAGTTTTAAGAAATAATTTTGAAAATTTATGGATTTTTTAAGATAATAGAATAAGCTCAAAACTTCTCTATTTGATTAATTAAACTTCTAAGGGTCAAATATCTTAAAATGTTAAGAGTTAAAACGATACTGTTGTAGCTCTGCAGTTTTTGGTGCTTCAACCACATATGGATCGTTGTGAACCGGAAGGAACTGGCTTAAAAGAACTTGCAACTGATCCATATATTATTGTTGCTGCTGGTTACTATTTTTTTTTTATTTGGTCCTATTCTCAGCAAATATTGTTGAATTTTTTCTGAGCAATTTAGAGAGAGAATAAATGATTGCTAATTTGTTTCAAATAATCTCATTTTCAAATGCAATATATTTTAATATGCCAATTTTTTTCTTTTTTTTTCTCTCTGACATTTTGCAACTTTTTAATAATTTTCAGGATCAATAACAATTGGGAATCTTGGGATAGCAATGCTGGAACCATCGCTACCATTATGGATGATGGAATCCTGGCAGGCCAGTTCATTTGAACGTGGTATCGCTTTTCTTCCCGCTAGTATGTCATATCTTATTGGTACGAATATATTTGGACCATTGGCACATAAAATTGGACGGTTTGTTTTTATTTTGAAATAATTGATAATATTTGAGTTCTTCTTTTACTTAAATATGCGTTATTTAAAATTTTAAAATTCCAAAAAAAAAAAAAATAGACGTACCAAAAATTTTTAATTTCCAGTTGGCTAAGCAGTTTTCTGGGTCTCATGATAATCGGTATTTGCCTAATCGCTGTAAGTTGTTTGACCATATTATTCATAAGAACTTTTTCAGTTTTATTTTTTTAAAAAAAAGTAATTGTTGAAGAATGTTTCTGCAATAATATCGAGGCAAAAAAAAATGGGAAGAGTAGAGAAAAAATGTGGAGATACTATGCAGAACTATCACGCATGATATTCTCGTGCTGTAACTTTACAATTATTACCAGACACACTATTTTCGTATGTAAATTATGATTTTCAATTGATGGTTGCAATGATTTTAGATTCCAACAGCTCAAGGGGTTGGTGGATTAATGGTACCAAATTTCTTCATGGGCTTCTCGATTGGTAAGATAAATTAGGTACATCTGGTAAAGCATACATCTTGTGTTAAATAATATAAGGTATTCAAAAATCACAAAAATGGAGGGTGTGCATTCAAGGTATGATTGATGCGTCAATGTTTCCACTGATGGGTCATCTGGTGGATATACGTCACGTTGGTGTTTACGGATCAATATATGCAATTGCAGATGCAGCATTTTGCTTTGCTTTTGCTTTGGGCCCTTTTTTTTCTGGTCCTCTGGTCCGTTCTGTCGGTTTTGCTTCGTGAGTTTCTTAAACAGCTCTTACAATTGTCGCTATTAGCTGCAGGCAAATTCAAACAACAACTTAGAATAATGAGAAGACGAATATTAATTTTAAGAATATTAAGAAAAATATTTGAAAATATTTATTAAATACAAATAAATTTGTGAAGCATTTTGTTCTTATAGTACACAATATATTTACGATTAAACATTTCACCAAATTTTATTCATTCCGCTGAAGTGTTATTTCAAATTTGATTGATCAAAGAAATATTTATTACAGAACTTAAAATAATTTTCAGAATGCTTCGTATAATTGCGGTGATTAACTTTTTGTATGCTCCTCTGATGTTCTTTTTACGCAATCCACCAGCAACAAGCAAAATCGATGATGTATGCATATTATTTTCATTTTTGAATTTTATTTTTTGTTATAAATGATTTACTTGAAACCGTGCATCCACTCTTGATTCATTTCTTAGAATCATAGCAATTTGCCGATGTTCCCATTTTCTTCATTTATTTTTAGTTAATAATAGCTCCATCATTCCCAGAGATGATAAATTCACTGAAATTTTTGAAATTAATAAAAATATTGAAATTGAGATGCATCAGGAAATTCTGACAAACTCTATTTATTGATATATAAATTTGTCTAAACTGAAAGAAATGTTTTCTTTTAATAAAATGACATTTCAGATCATAATAAAGCAAGCAAAAACAACAAAATCCACAAATAACGTATATGAACAGAATATTGGCACTCCTAATTTAGCACATCCTGAAATACGAATGTTCGAAGGATATCATTACTGATTTCTACTGTTAACATACAACTATCAAATTTTGTGATAAAGATTTCTTGTAATTATAACTACTAGATTTCTGATAAAATTAATTCATACCATGTTAATTTTTAATATATATCGAAATTCTTCAAAAGAAAAAAGTTCTCTAAAACATTTGAAGAAATGGAAATTTCGTTTGCTTGAGAAATTTGCAATGGAAGAAAATAATAGTGCACATAGTGTTTCTTCATTAATGCTTGAAAAAGTGAAAACCGGAATTTCATAAGCTTAATGCGGATTCCGACGAAATTATTAGTTGTTAGGTTAAAAAAAATCATGATTTTAACTGGATTTCTTATGAATCCCCAGGTGGAAATTTATGAACCGAACTGAAATTGGTGGTTCTGGAGAACAGTTTTCAAACGAATATCGAAGCTTACTTAAATTCAAATGAGTAATCGAACATGTAAAGCTATACTCCTCACATAGACTGAAAGTTTGGTAATCTTCGGATGTAAATTTATCTGCTCGTTTCCAAAGGAAAAAGAAGCATTAAAAGAGGAATAGGAGGAAAGGTGATATTGACAAGGATGTGGAGGGAAATTTTCAAAAACTTAAAGTACCAGTTTAGGTTATCCAGTTTCACTCCTCTGTTTGATTCATTCCAATAATAAGCTTTCATTATCGGCAAAAACGATGAGGAACTATCGCACTGATATAAGAAATCATTTTAGGCAATTTGTGATCATTCTTCTCACTTTTGCATCAGTTCTTCCTTTGCTGTTATTATTCACAGAATACCATGTAAGTTATTAACAACGTCAACTTCATTAATAGCTTTCATAACTCGGTAATTTAACTAAATGGTAGCATTCCAAACTTTTTTAGAAAAATTTGGTATTCACCAACTGTATAGTTGTACCACATCAAGAAAGCCAATTATACAGAATATTCGGGTAAATCCAATGTCCTGATAATCTTCGCAAATTAAAGTTTAGCTTCCTCATTGAATAATTTAATGAAAAGATCAAAGAATGGTTTGCTTGTCTCATTCGTATGATAACTTTTTGCACTTCCAATTGCATCATTTTCATATTCGGAGAGGTCAAAATCAGTAATATAGCCTTAGATCATTTCTGAGATTAGTAAATTAGTGGATGGAACTAATGTTATATTTATGACCTTTCGCTTTACGACTGACTTTAGCTTAATCCTAGTGTTATTATAAAAAACAAAGAGATACCTCTCTGCTCTACAGAATATCTTTTGAAGCCAATAATGAAACTTCAGGTATCTTAACGTGATTGTTTACAACAAAACACGGAACTTTGTTGGACAAACAATTGAAATTACCATTTCGGCAATGGATACCATTAAAACACTGAAAGAGAAAATAATGGAAAAGACGGACATCCCAGTTGGAGTACAAGATATTACATTCGGAGGTACCACATACAACCTACGAATTTTTGGACAACTTTGCCTAATTCAATTACAGAAGTGAGTGAATGCTTCATAAAATACATTTACAGTCCAAAGTTTGGACGATGCAACAACAATCAAATACTACCATATCGAAGATGGATACACAGTATATTGTACACCAACTTATGTTGAAATACCACAACAGCCATCGCTTTAATAACGTTTACCAGTTGTATTTCCACTTTTTATGCTAAACGGATAAACACATTGCCTTTTCTTCGATATTACTACAAAACATAAAAACCCACTGATGATTGACAGGGTATATTAAAATACAACCAATACAATGAAAATCCCAGAAAAGAAACACATACTGATGGTTTACAGACACAATGAACACTATACAATGAGACAATCTTAGAAATTGATAACAATCAATCACTCGATCAAAGAGTAACAATTCGTTTCTATGTGTCTCGTTTAATACATCCGCAAGCGTTATGAAATGTCGACCAAATTTTCAGTAATGCAATTTTCAGCAACAATACAGCTGTGACTCACTGACAAAAATTTGAAAGTTGCGACCAATTTGAATCAGGAAGAAGTAACCTTCTTGACAAGTTCCGGAGTCTAAAAGGTTATCGTCATAATTTTAAAATTACCTAGAAACGGCAATGACATAGAAAAACAGTGCTGAACATAAAAACACCTCATATTTAAAAGTGTAGTATAAACATAATCATCGACCTTCTACTAGCATATACAGAAGAAACATGCCGAGGGATGACTGAACAAATGACATACAAACTTGGGTAGTCCCAACGACATTCAGTGATAATAGTGACACAATGACTGGTTTGTCTGTGAAGTTTTGGAGGCAAATAGGGCTGTAGTGACCACGCTACTGATGTAAACAAGTAACCAAGCCGCTGATGTCAACAACTGGCCAAGCTGAGGTAATTTGCAGTGGAGAAAAAGATATAACACAATTACCAAAAACAAAAAAAAGAGCAAGAACGCTCAACAATGACTGCTTTACACAAGTTGTTACAATCATCATGTTTATAACTTCGCATACAATTGATAACGCTTAATGAAATTTAAATACACATGAAGTATAAAAATGGAACTAATAGTATAATGAAGTGCAATAAAAATAGAACTAAGAATATACTGAAGTATAATGAACAAAAATCACTGAATTATAATGCAGTAATATCAATTCTGCTGAATAGTGGATGGATCAATGCCAACAAGTGGACTCCAAATACGAACTGTACAATCATCAGAGCAAGAAACCAATTGTGGTAACCTAGGATTCCATGCCACAGCATTTACACGTGCAGTATGCCCAGTCAGTTTTGCTATCAATTCCTCGGAACTTTGCTTCCATACATAAATACATTCATCTATAAATACAACACGTTTCTGTTAGTAAAAAATTGAAATTATAAAACTATGGTTCCTGAAAAAGTAAAATACCTAGATAAAGCTCTTTCTCTTCGCTGATGGGTAATGCTAATTATTAAATCTTCGTTGAAGTGAACTCAGCTAGCTGCTGACGACAGTAAGAGACAGAACTTTCTAACTTTACTGTTACGCTGCTCAAACAAATCCTACAACTGCCAAGGGAAGTCGGTCACTGAGAACAGTGCGAGAAACACCTATAACTTATGGATTATCCATAGCCAACCCTATTAGTTCGAACAATATTACGCTTTTATTAAGAAAAGGATTACAGAAGGGAATTATCGATGAAAAAAATACCTGTGGAACCAGTGGCGATATACGACTGTTCAGGGCCACCAAAAGCCGAATGAATAATAAAATCATGATGTGGGGCACCAACGAAAGATCTGATCAAAGTTCGTGTTCTTAAATCCCATAATCTCAAACCGTGCAATTTAGTATCAATCAAAACACGTCGCTCAGACTTATCCACTACAAATGTTGAAATCTGACTTAGTTCTTCAATAAGCGTTATTTCAGAATCATCGCTAAATCGATAGCTGCGAACTCTGAAAATCAGAGGATGCTTAAAGTGAAATAATAAAGTGCAAGTTTTACAGAAATTTAACTGTTGAAGATACCTGTTATGAGTATCTGCTGCTAAAACTGATCCATTCCTGAGACAGTGAACAGCGCGGATCCTATAACCCTCGAATTTTCCCTCAGATTTTACACTGTTCTTCGATAAAGTCTGGAAATGAAATATTCACAGCTTTTGGATCATTTTATATAACTGCTATTTTTGAATAACATTTTCGATATGCATAATAAAGGTAAAAAGAAAAAAGTAGCAACATTTGAATTCAGTATTTTTAATTAAAATACTGATTTCTGATTCAAAACTAAAAGTTAAGAAAAACAAAATATCCGGAAAATGATCAAAAAAATGACTCCTGAATAACAAACATCACTTAGGAAAAACTATAAAAACATACATATTGACAAAAATGTCCCATTTGATCAGCACAAACAAGTCTATAAGTGATTGATGAGTTCGGAACAAACGACATAACAGTGCTGTCGTTCGCTCTGTTTTCGACAACACAAAATATGACGCCGTTATGTACATCGTAAACGTGAACATCCGCTAAGTGACCTTCCGCAGCGCTTACGGCTAAAAGCGCACCATCATCACTCCAAGTTAACAACGATGAACTGCTTCTTCCTGAAGTTGTAAAAACAGCTAGGGAGAAGAAATGAGTGTAAGGAGAAAGAAAATTGACTTTTTTTTCTGAATATAATAAAAAATCTGGTAAATTTTTCTCTCTTAGACAGAAACGAGAATTCACAGTCCTGATGTTTAAAGGGTATTGTTAAACAATATATAATCCACGTAACACAGTTTTGTGAAAATAAACGGAGATTCATATTTCTCCCTTCATTAGCAGGAAATAAAAAGATTTCACAAGCGACGACGACATACCAGTAAGTTCTTTGTACGGCTCAACTGTAGATTCATTGATTATTTTCCAAATGTGTGCTGCTCCAGATCTGCTACCCGTTGCTAAATATTTTCCACAACGTGAAAACGCCGCACACCAAACCTCATCTGTATGTTTTGTTAACACCTAAAAACGTATAACGTTCTGACCAAAAAAAATAAAAATAAAAAAATCATGTGAGATACTTGCTTTATTATAATTACCTGGTGACGATTCAAATATGTGCGCAACAGAATCATATCGTTAACTTTTCAAGAAAAACAGATCGTTTCATAGGAAATGCTGTACCTGCGAAGTAAACATAGGGAAATGATCCCAGTCACACTGATGGTCTTCTAAAATATAATCTGGAGAAACATCGAAATCCTCTCTAACATGGAGATAACATTCGCGACACTGCATCTTCCATGCTGCAACATTTGACATAAATTTGATGACACAATTATAGTAAAAAAATCTGTGGAGTTATGAATTTCCTATTCGATAATTAATTCCAGATGTGGTCAGTGCGGTCAATGCAGCAGTTGAAACAAAGGAAAAAAGAGAGAAGAAATATAACTAGAAAAAAAGAATTACATTGCATGAGCAGTTTCTCCAGCCTATTACAAGGTAGCATAACTGTTGTGGGTAGTAACTGTTGAATTTCAGCTACCAGTATATTTCTCTCTCGTTCAGTACGATGTGCTCCTGTTTTCGCACATACATCTACGCTCTAAATCAATATTAGACAAAATAGACAAAACTAACTACGATAGATGATTATGAGGAAGGCATGTTTTCAATTCTGTATTTCCATCAATCCTTTAAAAAGTAGATTCGAGTAATTTGGAAGAATGGAATTTCTGGACACTAATGCAACAAAAAATGTATTCAATGAGCACTCAAGAAAAGTAGTAGAAACATCGTCTCAAAGAGACAGAGTTCATAATAATAATAAGCAAAGCATAAAAATATTTAATAATTCAAAAAATCTGAAATACCTTTGGGTCAACATATAGCAATGTTGCAAGAAAATTCCGACGATCAAAAAATGCAGGATCTGATGGAAAATCTACTGTCAACAAACTGAGTGCTTCCAGAACCTGAAAACTAAAAAGTTTAAATATCAAAGACATCCACTCTCGATGTACAATTCTTCAATGTCTTTGTTGAAAAGTAATCAAATACGAAGTTCTTACCCATCGAATGCATATAAAATATTACCCTTTCTTTGCCTAACAAATCAACGAATTTTTCTTCGTACAATTTCTCACGGATGCGCAATAAATTCAGACTGGTAACAAACGGCGACATTTTATCCACGATACCAAGGGCATGATCCCATTCACCTGCTACGATATATTCGCGTAAACGTACCGCTAAGGTATCTTCAAGACGACATCCACTTTCCGCAAATAGCGTCGCTACGGTTTCCCTGAAAATACGACCTGCCATTAAAATCTAGTAACCATTAAAATTTTCGTGAACTCTTAAAATATAGTTCAAGAGAATTTACAGTATAATGGTGGTAAAATTAAAATGTAATTATGTATATTTATGTCATTTTCAATAAAAAGAGTCAGGTAGCAACCGAAACCCATCTTTAAATAATGATAACAATTTAAAACTATCCACTGAAAATTTGATTACATAATTGATGTGCTTAACAACATACTGTAATCCAAGATTTTTGAGATACTGGCCGATGATACGAATTGTATTAACTTCTGCGGCACCAAGCGGAGGAGGTGACATCGGGGCCGAAACAAGACTCGTATCAGCGACATTTGGAGATCGACTTAATTGACTTTTTGATGTTTGCAAAGTTTCCTGAAAACTACAGACGCTACAAGATGAAAAGCGAAAGATAAATGATAGGCAAAAGTGAGTAAATCTCTGCTCCATTCAAAGTTAAAGATCATGTGTTTATCATAATGCTACGCAAAAGTTTCCAATCTAATCTAATCAATTTATTAGTAAAGTGTTGAGAACAAATCTTTATTTTTATTTTTTGTATATATATATATATATATATAAGAAAAAAGACTGTATATATAAACATACAAAAAAAAACTGTATATATATATAAGAAATACACTTTTTTTGTTGACCAACAGATTTCGGAGGTGACTGGATATATATATATATATATATATATATATATATAAGAAAAAACGAAGAAAATATACTTTTATGCGTTGACCAACAGATTTCGGAGGTGATTGCTGCTGTGCATGAATTCCTGCTGACTGCATGCTCCTGAAAGAAACTCGATTCACCTCCATTGGATATCTGAAACCCCAATTACAACAAAAGCCCGGCTTCCACTCCTCCTTTTTTCTTCTCAATTGTATATTGAAATTAAGGTCTCATTGATAAAATATAAATTTCTAACACTGACAGGGCAACCTAATTTCATTAACTGACAAAATTAATAAGCAAACTTAAAAATATTTTGCCTGGGTTTCTTCGCAGGTGGACCTTGGTCTGCGGCGTCAGCCAGCGAGTATTCCACACCACGCTCCACAGTGCTCGTAGATGAGGTCGAAGGCCTCAATTCCTCACTCTGAAATAGATTTTATTACCTAGCACACTGACCAGAGAGCATCAATCATTACACATAAATCGAAATGGGCTGTCTAAAGTATTGTAAATGTATACATTTGTGTACAAAAAATTTGTAACTGATACAACAACGTACGTATCAGACAACCTTACCCATGCGCAACTGACCAATGTTTTATTCAATATGATGCTAAACTATTTATCAAACTAATGAAGTCAGCCACTAATCAATAATACATATATGAATAATAATTACCATTGCAAGTCGAACTAGGTTACCGTGGAGTTATACGAAGGTTCAATAGACGGCCTGGATTAGCTGCATGCAACGAATTACAAGATGCAAGGGCGAGCAAATGATAAATTACCTAAATTAGAGCAGTCTACTCAGTTACATACATAAGTTCCTTAAAATACCCTCCTCTAATCCCATTTAGCGAACCCTGCTTCTCTTAAAATATGACTGTTACTCACATTTATATATCACCACTGTGTTATTCCACGTATGAGCCACCATAACAACTGACAGGCTTACTTTTGATCCGCTAAAGTTATAACTATAGGGAAAACAATGTAGGGAGTAATATAGCTCAGGGAATAATGCCACAATATCCTTTTTCATAGTTTCCTGCTGATAACGTAGAATACGGTTGAGATCGAATTTCGAAAAGCACTTACAATGTGTAAGCATTCATTTTCACCACTACTCGATAGAATCCAGATACTACAATTAGTAACATCTAGAGTAACTATACTACTATACTCAAAAGCCCTCTTTCTTGATCGACTTCTCATTTTCTCGAGAAGAAAAAACAGATTTTAGATCGTGAAATAATTTCTTATGCTTTTTTGGAGCCGGAAAGGGCGCGAAGGGCGCGAAATGCATTTGGGCAAATCTCGCACGGCCGGTCAACTTTTATAACTGTTCTTCTCGCAAGACATAAAAAGAGAAATTTAATCATTCAGCGCCGGAACCTACGAAATGCAGACAAAAGAACAAATGCAGAGATGATTCATAATCAAGAGAAGCTTTTTTTCCACAAACAGATGTTAAACAAGTCCGGAATAATATGACTGCACCAAGCCACACTGAATTCTAAAATGCAAAGCTTTACGGCTTAGTTGAGTATCTACAAATCACCTTTTATCCTTTCTCGCAACCTAAGCCTAATGCAACAAGTCCGGAAACAACAATATGTCGACTGAAAGTCAATCCAGAATCTGAGAGTTGTTACAGAAATGCACAAATTCCCGATAAAAAGTTAAAGCTTCGTCCTCAAAATAATAAAAATAATTCGCTTTCACTTAACTGCAGTTCATATACCCTACCAATAGAGTTCTTATTCAGTTATCATGCATGCACTTAGCCTTCCCAACGACACACGACACCCCTTCCTTGTCATTTTTCCTCCTCTATACGGTCCACACCTTACAACGTCAATCTTCACGGATTTAAGCACGAACGAAATCGTAAACACTGCGTAGAGCGTAGTGATGCCTCCCAGAGAACGCGTCAAATACTCGCTCCCCCTTACCCTCTCTACATACCCCTCATTGTCGTATCAGTGTATGTGTATGTATATATTATATGTGTATGTCTGTATTTCCCAATGGTGTGATTGTGTTTGCCGAGCACGTGTGGGTCTGTCTGTGTCTCTACACATGTATATATCTATATGCTTGTATAGATGTGTGTGCATATGTATGTTTAAGGGAGAAAATTGTAGGAGAGGGAAGAAGATTGAAGAAAGACATTACTTGTTGCGTTTGTAAGACGGAAGCGAGCTGACAACGGTGCGCGCAGTGCTTTGATATCCTGTCGGAAGAGTCGGAACTGTTGTTGTGGGTTCGTTTGTTGTTGCTGCGGTATTTTACTGCTTGCATGTTATTGTTGTTCGGTGCTGGGATATGTTTGAAGTACGCCAGTGACGTGTGTAGTGCTGATGGGAGACACGATATTGGTTGGTTGGTTACGACGAAGGTAGCGGAATTGGAATTATCGCCGTTCTACGACTATCATCTTCCGCAGTGGTTTCCAACTCATGCATGGACTGTTCTGGTACTACTAGTGGGTCCGAGGAGTGTTCCGTTATGTCATCACCATTAACGTGAACCAGTTGACTTTCGGACATTTAAAGCCTGAAATACAGCGTTTGTTACAGCAATGGTTCATGATGGGAAAATACGCGAACGGCACGTATTAATAGTTCATGCGCGAAATATATACGGTTTTTCTCGAGACAAAATGAAGATGTTTGAGTATGCAAATCGGGTGAAATGCCCCATATGGATACCCTGTTTTCTGTTTCTGAATACTATAGCAATGGTCATCGGTGGTTAGTATAATTGTCTGTCAGAAAATCCACGATAAATACCACGATAAATAGTTTGTGATATCCACATAGACTGTAACTATTTCAACACAGGATGAGTTCGGAGTGCATAGAAACCTACTTAGAATGAATTTCCTCTTCTCCATAGTGTCGTCCATGAATAGAACTTTGTGACTGTTCATTTACTAATCAGCAATAAGAAATGGAACTATAAGGAATAAATTACTTTGTAAACGTTCAATATACCATAAAAGACATATTCAAATGAAAAGAGAAACTGAATTAAGGTAGAAATGGAAGTAAATGGCTGCAATACGAGTAGCAGAATGCAGAGTAATAGTTCTTAGCAAACGGTACAAGCGCAAGTTCCTCCAAAACTATTAATATGTAAATTTGGAAAATCATGATTTAAAGAGCGAGAAATTGGCTGCTTCGATTCGAAAATAATCAATAATCAAGGAAGAATAAGGAAGCATTGTGCGCAACAGAATGACAAAAGATGGAAGGAAACATAAATGCGGTAAGATATGCAAGAGTACTGGAAAAGGATACGAATGAAATCTGAAGCTTGCAACCACAGAAACACCTGAAAGAAGAGATCTTTGATAGTTGTTCTGAATAGAAAACAGGAAGAGGTTGTTCAGGTGGTAACGCACCAGTTGTCATTTCTTAGAATGGCTCATCCGGATAGTTATCTTAGGACACTGCCATGTGTTCCTTCCCTGTGATGTATTTTGTCGCCCATATAAGCACAAATGTATACATATACACTTACACCCGTCCAATACACATACAAACATCCAACTGATGATTAAACTGATGTTCTCATTAATCGTCATCGTTTGGGAATAAATCCAAGCGAATAATATTAGCTATTCTCTTCTGACCTTTTTTCAATTATCTTGAACCAAGTCGACAAACTTCCAACATAGTCTTAATTACAGTCATTAAACATAAATAAACATATACACAAAACAAATACATTTTATGAATCCTAATAAAACTCATCTATTCCATTCAAATTTATGTCGCATGGTTCTTTTCTTCGCTTTGACAGAAGTGGAAACCTTAAGTAAATCTTTTCATGCGCTTGGCACACATTCCCTAAAGGACTGATGATACAATTTCAATGAAAAAAGTCGGAAGAGCGATAGAGAAAAAAATGGAAGAGGTGACGGATTTTTTGATTTTTTGAACTTGTGAAAGTGTCACGTCTTACTGAGCCTCATGAATGCGAAGGTAGAAACTGGTACCATAAATCGTTCTCAAAGAAGTAAAACTTTTTTTTTTTTTCGATGAACTTTGATTTCTTGTGGTTCCTTGACTTTTAATGCGTGCAGAAAATTTTTGAACAAGTAATTATTCTCTTCGTCGTAATTTCTCTATTAAAGAACAAATTATAGCACATTGAAATTCACCTCATGTTCGAGAGTTATTGTGAGGAGTCAACTGGTAATAAACAAATGAAGACAATACAAATGAATGATAGGTACGTATCAGTGATAAAATCCGTTCATTGATGCCTCCTACAGTGCCAATGACCTTCCTTTTGCCTAATCACTGAATGCGACATCATTGTACAATATGGATGTAACTGTTATCGCTGTAAACTTAATAATCTGTAACAGAATCATGTTCTAAGCATATGTCAATTACGTTTAAAAAAAATTAGTAAAAGATACCATTTACTAAAGGTAGCATTATAATCTACTACAGTTGCCACAGATAATATTACAATAACGTAGAATTTCTTGAATTACTATTACAATGTCATTATAATGTCATATACTTGAAAATTCGCCAAAGCAAATGCTTGTCAACTATCATTTGAGATATCATAAAAGAATACCACAAGAATGTTGAGGTCGCGTACAGTGACTCACAAAAGTAAAAGTGCAGATTTTTCCATTAAGCGCATTTTATGCTGAAAATTTGCATATAGCTAAATATTATGCTTCTAATCGACTTCAAAATAAATCTTCAAAAACTCTGATAACATGGCATACCTGATATCAGCCATGAATAGTGCTCCTGAGTTATTTTCATTGACGTTTTCCGTACGCACTGTTCCTTACACTTTGTCTTTCCTGAAAACTTCTGCCATGTATTTTTTCATAGTAAGGGAAACTTCATGAATTTCGTCATCTTTTCTTTTTTCCAATTCCCTACTATATTATCTTTTATTTGCATTAATGCATTTGTTGTTGACTTTTTGATTCCTACTAATACTGTTCCCTTAACAGGAAAGGTCTTTTTCTAGTTTCCCGGTGCATTATGGAATACTATAACTGAGGGATAAATATCCAGATAGGAATACGGTCAAATTTGTTAAATGGATAAAATGCACAGCAGATAGTATTGGAGGAAGTTTGGAGCCTTAACTGAATTTTTTCGTAACTTTTTCCAAAGTGTTATAGGATCTGATAATTCCAATAATGATTCCTCTCAGGTATGCAGTCTAATTTATGTTAGTAAAGGAATACAGTCAACAAAAAAATTTAGCAACATTTAGAGGTTCAGAGGCGTCCTTCAAAAGCAAACGGAAGAAACTGCTATTGCAATACGGTCCGGAGCCCGTCAAATTGAAACGCTTTTGGATCAACGTGTGAGTTTGTTGACATCTTTGTATATACTTAACTTTTTGTTTTCAATCTTTGTACTTTCTGCGACATCTTTCGTCATTCTTTTCCGTCTCTCTGCATTCAATGCTATGTACTGCTATATCGCACAATCAGTTCCCCAAACAATTTTTTGTTTGTTATTGTTCATACTTTATTGTTCATATTTATTGTTTTTTTCTTAGTTCGGAGTAATTATTTACAACTGAACTCTATCAGTTGTTAACGATATTTCTTCATTTATATTTTCGTTGTTGCTAAAATTAGAATTATTATCAAGTAAAGTTGTCATGGGTAACATTTTTAGCTTATCCTTGTTTGTATCACCGGTCTTGATAAGAATAAAACATCATTATTAAGTAATGATTTGCAGGGATGGTATCGGTCGTTGCGAGGAAGGCAGCTTGGTTTGGCCGTGTTCTGTCGAAAGATGCAACTGTTCCGGGACCATCAACTAGCTGGGGGTCGATTTCCTTCAGCTCCAGACGAGCTATTTCATTATCAAACACTTATCGACATGCTGGTTATTATGCTTTGTATGTTCATTCAACTTTATTACTTTGAATATGATTTGCATTTTCCTGATATTTTCTTTTTTAACAATTAACAAAGATGTATCGGTCTATTGCGATTTTATTTTGTTCAAATGATGAACATATTGCTTAACTGTCACAGATTTCCTGTTGTGCCAAATGCTACGCCGGAGAATAACAGATTTGTGGCCAATATTTGCAACACAGAAGACTGGCCAGCTATTTGTGCACCTCGTAAGTTCTTGTGTTATTACTTCAAATGTATACACTATGACAGTATTAATTTTTAGCATTAAATTTTAGCCAAAGAAATGTATGAAGGGACAGTTCGGATGCTGTTAGAGTATGGAGCCACAATGCATGAACATATGAAATTATTAGAAGGAAGTAAGCTACACATTTTCATTTGTTACGAAAATTATAAATAATTTCGAAATACTTCTCATCTATCCTCCTTGTGCTGTTAAGGTTGTTTTGAAGAAAAGTTTCAAATCCAGAGATTCTGCCGTAAGAATTTTAGTCTCTTCACAGTAATGAAAACGTTACGTTCTATATCCTCACTCGTATTCATGAATATATGGCTACAGCGTTTTGCTTCAGTAAAACCGGAAGATCTAACTTTTGAAAATGTTATTGAACCGTTTCTAACCGAGGAAGAACAAGTCTTATATGCTTTTCACACATTGTGGACTAGAATGCTTACAGACTGGCCAAGTTCTCGTGAATTACATGCTGATTTTATGAAAGTAATATTTGCATTCTATATCTTCAAATTAGATTGAGTTATGGTTTTTGAGCGACCCCTTGGATTTTTATCATTTGAATGTTTAAAAATTCTGTTCCTTCAATTGTGGTTGTTCTTACGAATAGATCCGCTCGTATTATAATTTTTTGGACGCTTTTCTTTGGCAGAAAAAACGTTTATGTTTTGGGTAATTTTTGAAGTTGTTAATTGCAGATTCATGAATTAGCCATAAATGAAGTTTCTGCGAAATGGAAGTACGATATTTTTTTTAAAGCCGTTAAGGTTAACGTTTCTTTCCCTGGCACTTTGCTTTCATATGAGACGTAGCTGTTCTAACATTTATTAATGAGCAAGGAAAAAGCATATATCATTTGTCGAGTTTGTCATATATTCAACGTTAAAAAAAACTCTATCGTAGTAAAATAAACCATCAAACTGTTTGCCCCAAACCGTTTCTGTTGTCACCCTGATATTGTCCAGGAAATAACCGTTTCTGTTGTCACCCTGATATTTTCCAGGAAATAATCTTACTTTGCTGTGCTGTGGCTTTCTTAATATATGGAGTTGCAGACACTCTGTGTGAGAAGTGAAAGTACTGACAGTTGGAAGCGAAGACTTGCCGATTTCTATTATCTACAAATGAAGTCAATAGCCATGGGTGAAACTTCGAAAAAACATGAGCAATTTGTAGGACACGACAGTTTTGTTGAACATTATATACTTAGATATAGGTATATTTAATTTATTGGGGTCTTATAGATGTCGCGACATGTAGCCTGGGCATTTTTGGCGAGTTTCATGCTTAAATCTTTATGCATATATATATATATATATATATATACTTGTTATTTACAGTCGTTTTAGAATGAATTTACCCTATTTAGAACAGTATTACAAAATTCAGAAGATATGGAGGATATTCAAGTTACAGATCGAGCAGTGTTTAATGATGCACCTCCAGAAGTGTTGAAGAGACTTGCAGTAAACAGGCAATCCAATCATTTTTTTTTTTTTTTTTTTGTCGATGCATATTACTGCTACATTTGTATAAGTGTGAGGAAATATTTGTGAACAGCAGTGAAATTACAAGATGAATTTTGTAGAACGAAATATGAAGAGGGACCATGGCTTGTTACTGCAACAGCAAAATCCATAAAACCAATATTGACTTACTGTTCTGACAAAGCTGTTCGCGCAACTGTTTGGGATAAATGGATTTCTCGTGCTTCAAAACCGCATAATTTAGCACGTGTTACGAGTAATGCAAGGACAATTGAAACGATAAGGAGACATCAGTAAGTTGCTGTATGAATATTACAAGCGTAATGTGATAGAAGTTGGTACAATTAACGTGCTAACCTTCTCTTTATATTTTGATGAGTTTGATTTAAATTCAAGAAAAATTGTGTTTGTTTCTCGGATTCATGACTAAGCTTAAGATAAATGAGCTGGAAAACATGGTAAAAAAAAAAGTATTTTATTGCTCAAGAAATGTTTTCACAGAATACTTCGATTTGTGTAATATTTACAGGGGAAAGAAAGCTGCATTGCTTGGATTTACTACGTATGCTGAATATCGGCTGGCTTATAAAATGGCGGAGTCTCCAAAAATTGTACGAAAATTTACAAAAGCGTTAGTGAATTTCATTTACTGTCTTATTCGAATCACTGTATAATAGCATGCTGTTGCGAAAAGTTGACTATTTAATCGGTGTATGTGTTTAAACAGTTCACTATTTGGAGAAATGTATTGTGAGTTGAACTGTAAAATTACAAGGTCACAGAGATTGTGAAATATAAAATACAACATTTTTAAATTCCTCCACTTCCTGAAAATATGACAATGTGTTTTTTAAACGATATTTATAGCTTGATCTTGATTCTTTTTCTCTTTTAAGAATGTTGAGATTGTTGGTGACCTACTAAATATCGTTATTTTTTGGAGTATGTTTTTTAGCTTAGCAAGGAGAATGCGACCATTATTCGATGATCGGATGCAAGCTTGGTCTGATTTCGCTGCAGAGAAGGAAAAAATTTATACACTAGCTCCATCGGATCTATATTATATTTGCCGTAAGGAGGCGGAAACTTTGCACGAGTAGGTTTATTCTGCTGAGTAATTTTATCTAATCTATAATATGGACATGTTGCAGTTTCCTATTAATATATTTTTGTTGTATTAGCTTTTGCCATAAAAGATTTGTTAGTTATTCATTTTACAGAATTGATTCCTTGGATCTCATGTACCATTTCCCTTTCTGGCCTACATTTGAGAACATGCTGGAAGTCCTTTCATATATATTCGGTGTATTGTTTGAAGTAAGCTTTCGTCTTTAATGTTTAAATTAACAGTACTCTATTTGCTAATAACCACTTGACTTATTTGCATTGCTTTTTCAATAGTGCACTCATCGACTACACTTCTACATGTTAATTAAATAATATAAAATTTTTTAAAGGATGTCACTAATTGCAATCTTGATCGGTGTCATCCAGATATTCGGATCTTTTCCTTAACAGACTCATCAGGTAAACTGTTTTTGACCTATAGCGTTAGCGTAGAGCATTGCAGTGCTATGTTGATTTATTTCGAAGGAAATATGCTGCACGTTGTTTACTTACAAGGAATTATTTATGTTTGGCTACTGTTCAGGACTGCATTTGGGTCGCCTTTATGTTGATCCTTTTGAACGGGCGAATAAGTGTTGTACATGGGACGCATTGCTCGGACGAAGTAAGTTATTGTTTACTAGTTATAGTACTGAACACTATTAAAGCGTGATGGAATAATAGTACTCTTTGACGTTTAGATCATCTGTTTATGAGACATTCCCCATCAGTGACTTATTATTTTGGATGGTGCTATTTTCAGTATAAAAATTCCAGATTATTGCACTGAAAATAGATGGGATAAAATAGTTTATCTTTTTGCTAACCTCAGCGTATCCGGTTCTCTAGACTCATCCGCACTTCTGCATTATGAAGAATTACAGAATCTTCTTTTCTATGTAAGTCTGTCAATTTCATTTTTTATTAGTGGACGAATAAATGCGTGACACAATCTAGGAATAGTTTCATTTAAGCAAATAAAATTTTTGTATTGAGCCCTTATCTGCTATATAACTGTTATTGCCGTTAGTGATCGTTTTTAGCATGTTAGATTCGGTTTATACTTCTCAAAATATTATGCCTTGAACCGTAAGATAAAGTGCAAGATATACCTAATATAAAAATTACTGCAGTATCTGTGGTATATATATGCGTGAATAGTATTGAGCTGGTTTAAATATTATAGACAGGTCGTGCAATGCAACTTTTGCTCTCTCAATCACCATACAGAGATCTGGTAGTGCCATGGAAAATTTTCCACGCTCATGATATGGATGCTGCGGATCTGCTGCCAACTATTGTGCAATTTTTTATTTTTAAGCCTGTGTTATTAGCTGCATTATCCTGCAAACATTTGGCAAGTTTTCATACTGTTTATATCTCATTCTTACCTTTATGCTTGCAACAGCATTGGGATATGCATTGAGCAGTAATGATTCAACCCTAATTAAGTTGCTTTTGAGGAAATACATTGAACTTGTTTATATAATGTATTAATTTTAAGAAAACTCATGAAGCATTATCGGAAACCAAAGCCAATAGTATTGCACTGGGTTTATCACGCTCTACATTTTACGAAACTTATCGTGCATTATTTTGGACAGACTTTGACCTCACGCTGTTCGATATGAAAGATACTGATCAGTCAGTTTTTGTAATTCTTTCATTAACAATATTTCTGCATCATCTCATGCTTTGAGGAAGTGTTTATACTCCTCATATGTTAGGATGCTTATTTCAAGAATTTGCCATATGTAGTGCTCTGTTAGAATGAAAACAAATCGGCAATTGATTTTCCTCTGAGCATACATCAAAACTGAGAGAAATAGAATACCATTTCTTAGAGGAAAAATTACTCCCATCCTGATCTGTGAATACAAGTTCTGGGAGATTACAGAACTGTAAAATGGGGTGGCATTAAGTAAGCCTTAGTTTGTAATGGTAGTGTGATCTTACGTCTGTAATATCTAAGTGATGGTGTCGATTTCCCATGTGATTAATATTTTAAGGCTATAAATTCTCTCTACAAGCAAAGTTATGGTGGTCACGTTTTTAATTTGTCCATGAGTTTTATAGAACTACATGGCAAGAAATATATCACCAAAAATTGACGGAATATTTTGCATTCAAAAATATAAAAGGAGATATGCAACCGTGTTCTTTTGCTCCAATTTTTGGTAAAAGTATGTCGATGGCTATGTATTACAATCGGCTTTGGGCAGAGGTATGGCCTTTTGCTAAGTTGTGCTGAAGGAACGAAATTGAAAAGGAATTTTTTTTTCGTACTATTGTAGTACGTAAATATGCATTTCCTTTGTGGTTGTGTGTTAGATGGTATTTTTTTTTTTTTAATTCATGATATAAGCTAGGAGTATCGAACTAGTTTCTCAGTGTGTTCTAATAGTGATCCAATGTATCATGGGAGTGTAGCGCTTCCTGGTGGTGCTATGATGTATTTTGGTAGTGCTACAGATTCTTAGAAATTATGGAAACTCAGTCCGATTCTTTCAAATGAGCTCATTGGGATGTGTGCGCTTATATATTTTCTTGAATTCATTTTAGATGCTGGCTTTGGATATCCATGATACATTCGAGAAAGAAAATGATGTTTGTGCAACTGGCGACCGCTTGAAAAAAGCAATTTTGTTCGAGGGAGCGAGTCAGTCACAGAGGGAACTTTATCGACGCTTCCAGGTATATTAAATTAAAACGTTTTGCCCCTTAGAATTTGGAAAAAAAAAAAAAAAGGTAACGGCCTTTCGACTATTTTTCATTTTTAGCTCTTTGAAACTAATCATTCAGGGACGTGATCCCAGCCCGGATGCGATGTGCGACTTCTATGATCCTCCTCAATACCATACTAGTATTGCTGCTTCTAATGAAGACACCACCCCGTATTTGGATTCGGATGTACAGATTGACACAGAGAGACTTGAAGCGAAGTAAGGAGTGCTCAAAAATAGTACATATTTGTTGACTGTTGTAGGGCAGTTGTAGTTAATCACATTTGTTATCATAAGTGTTTAACAAGAATTCTAATGATAAATTATCAGCGGTTGTTGTTAAGTTGTTTAAACAACAAAAATGAAAAAAAGAAACTCTTTGCTGAAGACATTATGTATAGTAACATTTTGGTTTTATTCAGAGACTGAATACAGCAGGTACACACATAAAACTATAAAAGCCATCTGAACAGTCGGGTTCAGTACTTTAGTTAGTCGCCTTCCTCACTTATCAAATTGTCTAGAAGCTGTTGTCGCAGCTCATCGTCTCCAAAACTTTGAATCTTTCTGTACAGTTCCTGTTCATCTAAACTTATTTTCGAATTTTTCGCTTCCAGGCTTTCCAACATGTCGCTTGCAGTCTGAAATATTTCATTTCAGATAACCATTGCAAGCGTACAGCTTTTTGATTCGTTTGCTCGTAAATATCTAAGTTAAGTTCTAAAATTAAAACTGATTTGAAAATCAGCATACCTGAAGAACATTTTCCGGGAGACCAACCATTTTACCGATGTTTAAGCCAAAAGAACGACCCGCAACACCCGGTATTATTTTATAAAGTAAAATGAGCTGTCCGTTCTCATCAACTTGAGAAGCGGTACAAACACTTTTCAACTGCTTCGGATACACACGGCTTAGTCCAGCCAAATCATGATAATGCGTAGCATATATGCAGAAACATTTCACTCGTGAAACAATATCTCTGTAAACGCTTTTTGCTTAACCTTAAAATATGAAGACATGATAACGAAAAGATATTGCAGAAGAAAACACAACCAACTCTGCAATTGCCCAAGCTAATCCGAAGCCATCATACGTTGATGTACCACGTCCAAGCTCATCAACAATAACCAAAGAATGACAAGTTGCTGACTGTAAAATATAATAATCTGAGACAGAAAACACTGCTAAACTTTCAGCTGTTAAAATTTCCAAAAGACTTTCAAAAAAGGTCTCCAAAAGAAAGACACTTGCGGCATGAACTATTTTAATGAATTATTTTCGCTAAGGAATAAGAAGCTGACTTCGAGAATTGATGCACAGTCATTCATTTCTGCCATAAAAGTGGAAACTCCTTTACACTGATAATCGCAGCTGCCTATCCTAAACATGAAACATAACTGTATACCGCCGTTAACCATAAATGCTTTAAGTTTGTATAAAATAAATGATCCAACTATTAAAGTACAAAACTGCATCAAGTCATATGTCAGAATCCCGTATAGCATGAAGATGAGTTACTTTTTCTCCTAAATGTAACATAACTCCCTAGATCTGATATCAAAGAAAACACACAAAAGTGAAACCAGTCTTCCTTTTCTGGATTATCTATTAAATTTATAAAAGCAACAGTCATAACTTCATTAATGAAATTAATAAAAATCATCAAAAAAACTGAGAGCTCACCATCTGCAAAATAGTGTATATGACTAAGAAAAGATATAAGCAACTACAAAGCGAAAAACTACCTTGTATGAATTCCATCTATAAGAGAAAACCGAGCACTCTCACATGGTACAAATGAGCCCATTTGTGCTAAAAGGACAGAAATTGCGCAACAACGTAAGTAAGTACTTTTGCCTCCCATATTTGCGCCTGTCAGCATCAAAAACATTGCATCACCTGAAACGGATTGTATCTATGAAACAGTGAAGTTTCGCTACAAATAAAGACAAAAATTGAAACTTATAAAACATTCATAACGAGAGAATAATTTGGTTGTAACCTCCTTGTTCGCTGCCGAGAATTACATCATTAGATATAAATTGTGGAGAATTTGGATTGGCCTCCATAACTGGATGACGACACTTCTTGAGTTCTAGAACTTGTTTATCTAAAAGCAACAAAGAAGTATATTGAACAAGTTATGGACTTGAACAAGATGAGAGAATATACCCTTCTTTTCAACAAGCGTCCTAATTATTTAAAATCAAATCCCCAAAACTGACCTTCGTCAAGTATCTGTGGTCTCACATAACCTGATGGAGATCTACTGGCCAATATAGAAAGTGCGACCAAAGTATCAATTGTAGCAACTGCACCAGACAACTCACAAAATGTTGAGGCATAACCAGCTGAAATATCCTTGAATTGACAATATGTCCGAAATTTTATTTCTCCGACATACTAGACAGCTGTTCTTCAGCAACTTCCTTAAACAAATAAAAATAAATTCTTTAAAAAAATAAAATAACTTCTAAGTGATGAAAACATAACTTACAAGAAATATCGACAACCATGTTAACAAAACTACTTTGAATTGCTTCGTAGCAAGAAGCAAGTTTCAAATATTCGCGATTAAGTGTATCCAAATCCTTGCAAGTAAAGCGTACACCGGAACCTTTACTTGTTTCAAGAATCTTCATACCTAACTGCCTAATTGATCTTTCAGCCTGAAAACATTATTTCTCCCAAATGTATAACATGCAAAAAATCGCATATTCCTATATATTTTTTAGCGAAGAAAAATTTTTAAATAAAATCTAACACTATTTAATCTTTACACAGATCAAATTAGATCAACGTTACACAGCAAATCTCACCTTTAAAGTGACTCGGAAATGGAAACCATGATGTTCAGTTTTATCGAGTTTAACTGTTTCCGTTATTCCAGAACAAAGCTGAAAAAAAATATCTAAATAATATTTTAAATACCAGCAACAAACAAATATACCGACCTGACAATAAATATCAACCTAATATAATATTGATCTAGCAAATGCATAGTAAATCGATAAGTCAACAAATAACCTGTTTTAACACAGCTTTGCACTTCTTTTCAATTTTGTGTATTCTTTCAGCATTTGCTAGCAGATTTTCGTCGATACTTGGTAAGATCCTATATGATCCCTTTTCTTTCAAATAAGCTAAATCGACTGTATTTTCAATTAGTGCCATGAACTTTTCAAACTGCAATTGTGCTAGAGCAAGCGGCTCCTGTAAGATATCTTGAAATGACGAATTCTTGGTTGTAAAATACAAACAGATGAAATCGAGAATACTGTTTGCACAAATAGACTTTTACGATAACATAGCTTTGTACACCTACCAAGCATAAATCATTAACCGACGGTGCCAAGGGACCACAAGAAGCATGAAGTTCATCTAATACTTGATGGAATCGTTTCAGCAGACGGACGACTTGGTAAAGCCGATAACATTCCTTTAAATTGATACTTACTTTTAACATACCATAAAAACCATTAAAAACGAAAAGCTTCCCCTTTTTCTCGCAGCAATTCTAATTGTTTCATTCCCTCTCTCCAGATATGAAAACTTTCTTTGAAAGAAAACTCAAAAAAGTGACGAAAATTCGCATAGTCATGAAAAATTTTGTCAGAACCTGCAGGCCTGCTTTCTTTTGTACTAATTTTCTGGTAATTATTGTGATATCAGGTATTCGACGTAAGATATCGTCATGAAGTATAGTACGGCACGAAAAATTATTAACAAAAGCCTCAACTACATCCAGTCGTTCATTAATTTTGCGTATATCGTGTAAAGGTCGCCGAATCCAGTCACCTACAATTATATCAAAGAAATTGAAAGGTATGCTATAGCTCGAAATGATTGCAGTACATTACCTATTTGTTTCGTTTAAATAAGCACAAAAAAAATTAGATCCAAACTACGTTCTCAATACTTACGTAAAAGGCGTTGTCCTTGAGGAGTGCGACATTTATTTAATAAGTCGTAAAGAGAGCCTACATCATTCATCAAATCTTCTGAAATTTAATCCAATTATCATATTTTATTCAGACGTTATTTTAGTTATCGTCGTACCGAAGAAGGTTACACATACTGGATAGTTACATAAACATAGTAAATAAATAACCGAACAAAAAATACCATCTTCTTGGAATGCAGCGAACAATTCGAGAGCCTTTATAGTGGCGGAATTCAAATACATGTAACCTGCCGATTTGTAATTACGTAACTGAAATTTCCCACTTTTCATTCCAATATTATTTAAATTCAAATGTTGAATTAACCCCATAAAGCAAGCCTTCTGTGCCCTTGAAAGATGAACATCTGAAATAAAGCAAATCTTTCATAGGAAGATTTTGATAAAAATGCATAATAAAATAGTAATAGAATAATTTCACCTTCAAAAAATGTTTAGAATTACGACATTTATGCTTTCCTAAATATTTCTGTACTAGAAATCGGTTCGATCCATGTTAAATTTGTATGATGAGAAAAGCAGTGTTTATTTTTCTACATATACCCAAAATCAATTCAACTGTTTCGAGTTTCAATAAAGGTATCATAATAAATGGAAAAATAAACAACTTATGCAAAAAATTACCTTTATATTTTGGATCAATCATTTCAGCTATTTGATCAGAAAGCGCAGTAGGAAGCCGCTCACTAAACTGAAACAGTTCTTTTTTAATACCAGCTTTTTTGAGTACAGCATGCAACTGGCCACTATTTTCACTGGATAAAGTGACACACGATATTCCCATTTTAATCGGAACCAGCAAACATTCTCGTGGTACCAATGCAGCCAAACATTTCTAAACAGATTTTCATATGAGTTATTTGAACAAAGATCATGTTAGCACCAGAATTCCGACCATTTTAGATGAACGACACTAATTTTTATTGAAATCATTTGCTCTTACCTCCAAATTCACAAAGTGATCAGTATCAAGGAATTCAGCGATTGTAAGCTGCATTTCCCGAACATTACAGGAAACAACAGAGACCACATACTGAATAAAAGATAGCTTCAAGTTCACAAAAAACCTAGGAAATTTAGTTTTGATTATCAGTTGAGGAATTCCGGGAAAATTTTCTAATACATGAAGAAATTAAAAAATGTACAAGGACCAGAGTAATGAATAACAAATGACGGTACTTCGGTGGAGTCATGCCTTTCTGTCACAGTTAATGCTGCAACTGTTGTAAGCTCGCACAATTCAGCACTGTTACCAACAATATCTTCGAAATCATTTAAACATCCTAGTGAACCCTAAAAATAAATAAATTTATAACTGCTTTAAAACTGCTGAAATAAGATCTGGAAAAGGGGATTCTAGATGAGGTCCTCATTTCCAACTGCAATAACATATAAGATAAACGAAACTGCATTATTAGTCGGACGTTACGAATAACAGAAATCATTCAAATTTTTCTTATTTCCCGTATTTAGTCTGAAATTGATATGCATTTCATTTTCTGCTTCACTAATAATCATTATGATGACTTGCAATAGATGTGAGCGAACAGGCGAAATTCACAAATTCTCTTCGCTCATCTTTTTAAGCGCAATACAGAGCAATCAAAAAATCCAAAAAAGTTTTGTTGCAACCAGCAAAAGGCTCACCTTTGCTTTAAGTTTCCACTTTCCAGCACTTGCAGTGTATACCTCCACACGATAATGTTTCACTAAGATAGCATCATGAACAACGCGCAAATACTGCGTATTATTTAAGACATGATACATCAATTCGGTTTCACCTACAAATATTTATCAATCAAATATGCCAATCACTTCACATAAAGGTGTATAGTCAAGAAATGACTAACGACATATTTTAGTATTAAATATAAACAAATATATATATCCCTCCAGATATATACTTTTCGTACTAATACTGAACCCTGAGAAGCAATATGCTCACCAATTTTGCATCGTCGAAGACCAACTTCGCTGCAAAAAACATCGTTTGCAATGAAAAGTGCATCGTCATCATAGCATGAATAAAACTCCTAAAATTAAACAGTCTTACATATATAGGATATTCTACAATAAAACAAAGTCGACTTTCTATTTAGAGATAATACAAGAATTATCAATTAAATGCATCTATCCCCTATTTATAGAAAGGCGTATAATCAAAAAGTGACTAATGACATATCTTGACAGCAAATATAGACTTCTCCAGACATATAGTTTTCGTATTAACATTGAGCCTAGAGAGGCCCATTACTCAGCAAAACATGCTTGGGGATCTGTCCAAGTCCCAAACATATAAAACTCAAGATCAGCACAAAAAAAAAAAACCCACGCTCCGCTCAAAGATGGCAACAGTCCCTCTTGCTTTATTTTGAAGTATCTTCACCAAGCCTTTATCCAACTTATCCATAGCCAAAGACTAATTGTTGTGCATAACCAGTATTAGTGATGCAAGACGCTGAATGAAGTCATCAATAATATATATGGTCAACCAAACATGAATGAATAATTTCTATCAAAAGATGATTTAGTCAACTTCCTGCATATTATATATTCCATGATAAAACATAGATTCTGCCTCTACTTATCGGCACTGCAAGCTCCACTATTACCCTGTTCCACAGTAACGCCAATGATACAAATCAAAAAATGACCATACGTTTAGAGACCAATGAAAATACACCGATTGGGGGTGATATATATAATAATCCCTTCCCTGCATAAATACACATGCCTACCAAACTTAAACCAATTAATTAAAACGACATGATCTACTACAAATTTCATCCAAATTCAGTTAAAAGCGGAAAGAAAACCCAGAAAAATGATAAACAACAGATGAATTATATTAAAGTTTATATCTGCAAACATCCATTTCTGAAGTAATTTCCTAACAAGATGTGCAAATAATGGCACTCATCAGCATCAAGAAGCATTTTTTTAAGAAGATCCCATTTTTAACTCCGATAACAATAAAGGATGAATTTTGGGCTTTACATGGCAATAAATTCTATTTTTCCACAAAACAAATGGCTCAGTCATATGAAAGCACGGATGGATCATTTGAATAGGTCAATTTAGGAATATAATATTCTCAAGCGAGTACGTTTGACTGGCATTTCAATGATTGTGAATCCTGAAAATTCTACGTAATCATTAAAGCAAAGCTGATTCATATAACTTTACAATTAATTTAAACTAAAACTGATGACACTATATAACGGTTTGGTTATAGAAGAACAAGATTTATAGCAAGTTTTCGACAAAATTTCCAAAGTAGTCTTAGAATACGAACGAACAAGAACAAAATTCTACAAATTCAGTTCTCAAAAAAAAAATTCCATATTACTAAAAACTATTGCAGTTTGGATATTACCATTGCTTGCAATGTATCATTTCCAGTTATTTTCTCCCCCTTCCCTGCAATGCTGTTTTTTTCGGCGTTTATTCGATGGCGCATCTTCATTTCCTTCGTGGATTTCTACCAACCTCAGTATATTAGCCGGGAGGTTCTCCTCCAAAATACCTCGAACAGCACAATCGGAATCTGATTCTAAAGAACTTTTTAAAAAGATACATGATTCACGAATTTTTTTGTATTAAAAACATACATGAGTTAGTAATAACACAGTAACAACGTTATCTCTTTTTCCCTTATTCCTTGCTCAAAAAGACTTAAATAAACTAACAGTACCGATCACTAGCAAATTACTTCATTTAAAAACAGATAAATGTCTCATCAATTTTTTCTATTTTTCCTTCCATAATCATGATATTTTCCTTTTTTTCGATTTTCTCTTATTTTCTTCTTATAGTCATTTGAAACTTGATCTCTCATTGTAATATTTATAACCAGTTATAAACAATCTCGAAACAAGTCAAAAAATTCAGTGTGCACTTCACCGAGAAAGAGCTAAAATTCAACTGAAAGAAAAAATCATTGTGTTGAGATCTTGAAAATTATTTCTATTTCCTATAAGCAACCACAAAACAATTTATTAAAAACTTACTATAATGATCAGATTTTTTCAACAACTTTATCTTGTTCATTATATAATCCATCAGCAAGGATTCACTGTATTTGTATGTTTCAATACTTGATATCTCTAAATGTGAGATGAATTATGATTTTTACGCATTTTCTAAAAACGATATATCATACCAATATCGCTGGAAGTCATGGTACCATTCCATAGAAAAAGAAAAAAGACTCGCTAAAACAGCAATTTAAGAAGCGCACGAACCTTTACAATGACAAGCATGCTTCAACGATGACTTTACAGCTTTAACATTCTCAAGCAATTTTATTGATGGAAAATAATCATCCACTAAAATTTCCTTTAGTGATACGTAATTATCCTGCAAAAGCACAAATATTCTAAAGAAAAATATATCAAACAATCTAAACTTAAAGACTGAGTTTAGAAATGACGATGAAAATATTTTTAAATATATCTAACATGTTGGTAGCTTTTGTCAAAAATACAGAAGCTTGATGTTATTTACCTTTTCACTTTTGGCATAATACAGATAAGTGCTTTCAAAAATCTAGTTTTTTATACAAATCATCATGCATTTGTTAAAAAAACTGTTTTTGGTACTGAAACAGTGTTTTGAGAAAAGTATGACCACTGATGCAAAAAATGATCTCTACTTACGTTCATGTATCGTTTTGTTTTAATAAATGATCGCAAATTATTACCTTCGCAAATTTTCGCAAATAAGGTAGCAATAGCAGTACGGGGCTCACTGGTACCAATAAAATTAATGAGCCATTACTAACCACATTATTGCCAAGCAGAACTGACCTCAAACAAAATTTTGTACTGTAAAAAGAAGACGTACATATCGACAAACCGATCATTTCCATTTCTAAAATGTTTTCATTCATTTCCAGTGCCTCAATTTTAAAAGTAACATTGTTGCAGAAATTTCTAGCTTTCACAAACTATACCTGAAACCGTCATCAAACTTCAACAATTCTTCTACTCTTTCATTTCCAATTGCATACAGTGTTGCACTGCCCGTCTTTGGATGTCGAAGTAAGTGAAGCTGTTTCTCGTGAAGTTCACCTTAAATAAACAAGAAAATATATAAAAGCATCAAATTTAAAGATATCTAACTGCGCTAAAATCTCTTAGAGCATCAGAATTGCTGCACAATGTAATCTCCTATGTTAGCATTGCAAATAGTAGCAATCTCAGTTGAAATAAAAGCTTTGATGCCTTGCTCAGTAAGCCAACTACAAAGCAGCATTCCTACCATCAGTAAAATAAAGATTGTGGACAATGAAGAACAGTATACTGCAAACTGCTAGGAATACGCAATAAATTAAAAGCACTTGATATTTCCCAGAATTTTGTGGTATCTGGAAAATTCGACCGGAGATAGTCTAGAAATACATAAAGCAGCGCTCATTCTTCCAAATTTCACATTCCATTGCATTATTTTCCTCCGTATGAAATACAAAACCTTCCGAATCTTACGTGAAGAATATGCAATTACAACGTTCAGAGTAGCAAAGCAACAAACCATATGATAGAATAAATCGCGTCAAATATTGATCATTCTGCTGATAAGAATCACTGTCAGCTCTTCCTTCTTTGCACTTCTTGTTTAATCCTAGTTCTTCGACTGATAACTTCGGAAATGAACTCGTTGGATTCATTTCAATAACTAGAATTTTCCAATTATTAATCTAGCAGAAGTACCATGCTAAGCATGGAGCTATATAATGTTGCATGTTATAGAACCCACATTTTTCTTAAATTAAGAATAAAACTAAAATAAGTTACTTTACTTATAACGAAATAAAAGTGCTAGACAAATAGAAATGAATGAAATTACATATGAAAACGAGTACAGTTGAAATCATTTTTGTGCAAACACTGTTATTCCTCGTCTTTAGAGAATGAAACATTATAATTCCGCACCTTATTTACCGTTTATATTAATCACTAACAAATTCTAATGCTTAGAAAACCCACAACAAATCATTGCTACTCCCTCCCGCACTCATGATGCGGCCTCGGCTAATGTCGCAGGTTGCCTTGAAACTGATGGTCTTCTGGGATGTTTACAGCATATCAACGTAATGATAACGCTAGAAGAAAACAAGTCTAATAATGTTAATCATTTTAACTTTCATAATTTCTAATCAGAGTTGAAATGGTATTAAATCTTATATACGATAAAAATAAATAAGAATGTATTTAACTTGGCTTTGATGGAATTTAAATTCACTTATTGCATACTAACTAACTGGATCATATTAGTAGTTGAAATTTTGATATTCAGGAAATGCTATCCAACTTCTAGCTATTCAGTTACTTTGATTAGGTGTCTGCTAGTTCCGGTAATTTTCCATTCGGACTCTTTTATTGCCTCTTCAATTCCATAGAGATCTTTCCTGTAAGCTTTACATCATAATATTGATCTTTCATTTAATGGTATCTCAAACCACTAAGCTTTACTTTTACGCATCCTATACAAACCACTATATAGTTAAATATGAAAACACAAGAATGATTTCTATTTATACTAATTTTTTTTTTTTTTTTTTATTGGAAAAATAAAAAAGAAAAGGGATCAAATCAAATCAGCGAGAAATTAACAGGAATATTGGTTATTAATGACAGATTGCAATTATATATAATAAAATTTTATATATTGTTATTTTATCATTCATTTTCTTGCCGTAAGCAATTCATAATTTCTCATTTATCAAATCACCTTTAAACAATAATTAGTCGCATAATGGGAGCAAAACTAATCAGACTATAAATTTTTTGTTCATTTTCCATCTCGCAATGGTTAATTATCGATAGAACTCAATTACTGAGACTAAAGATTGAAACCATGAATATGCACCTCAGAAATGCTAGCCGATATCAATCAGTCTTGGAATGTATTATTTCCTCAAAATATTTTCCCTACTCATCCATTTTACACTCTGGAAGTTACACGCATATTCTCCTCTATTTTATCATTAATTCATTTCGGGTTTCAATTTCTTTATTATTTGTTTATTATACATATATAATAAAATATATGCACCTACTTACATATGTGTCCATGTCTGCACCTGTATGCAATATTAAAGTTGGTTGCTATACTGATAAATGATGATTAGTAATTAATGTGTGCTGCTTGGGCGCTGTTATCTACTTCTTGTCAATGCTTGCTATCATCGACATTTTTGTTGCTAGACAGCTTTTATCGTGAAATCTGTTAAAGTGCTTCTTTTTTTTTATTTTTGTATTGCAGTCTTGGAATATTTATCAAGGAACCACGTACATACTTCTTTCTGTCTTCGTTAAATAATTAACTAACAACTGTTCTGTTATTTGAAATATTGTTTTACGAATTTGAATGAGTTAATTGCTATTTTCTAACCCGAATATCTAAAGCTGGATTGCATTGGATGTGCAAAACTTCTACTGCATACATCGTAATCATTATATTAAAACATTAGGAATAAATAATGTTTGTAATAATTACTAGAACTATCATATTTGCTTCCTATTCTCCAATATCTTCTTTGATGAATAATCTTTACTATGATGTTTATCAACATTTCCAAATTTCCAAATTGCGTTTCACAAATTAAGTAGCAAAGATATGCATGCTTTCTTATTACAACAGATTGCTTCATTTATATTCTCTAACTCAACGTTTTCACATCATTATTCACTTTTCTATTTTGTTTGGAAATTATAAATGCATAACTAAACCATACATTACTTAATGAAAATAATTCATGTAGTGTGTTCATTTCATAATTTATAAAACTTGTTCCATCTAAAATATTTACCGAATCATAATAAATATTTTTATTATAGTGTAAATAAATAGATGGTAATGATTCAATTGTTAGGAAAAAGAAATGAATTTTTATTCGGTATGATATAATTGAAAGGATAAGATAAAAACGAGATAAGCAAATGCCAAGAATTCTCGAGCTGGAAGCAACACATACATCTAATACACACAACACTTATCTCACTCCTTCTTCTGTTTTTCCTTTGTTTGAACTTTTCAGTTAGGAAAAAAAGGAGAAAGCTGAAAGTTAAATAGATCATTTCTTATCATCACAACTCGCTAACTGAAAAGCTGCATAAGAAGCATTTGATCCATTACTGGAAGCAATAATTAACCATGCAAATCACACTTTTTCTGCTTTCCTGTATCATTGCTATTCGTACAATCTTTTAACTATCTATTAAATTTTGCATGTTTTTTCCTTCTCCTTTCTTTGATTTTATACTTTCAATTAATCAAACAATAGTTACCGCTTTACATAGTAGTTTGTTCTGTATTTCGAAAACGACGACGTTTTAGTTTCCGATTCTTGTTAGTCTAGAATTTTCATTCTCCCTTAATTTCTTTCGAATAAAATGTTAACTTAATATTTTTCATCATGTCGTGAAGTATGGCATTAGTTTGACGCATAGTAATGTAACATATTTATCACCTTAAGATTGCAAATAAATCACCAGTGATGTTGCGGTTTGTGTTAGCTAATTAAATTGGAAGAGAGGAAATCGTTCACGCTGTGGTTGTCGGTGTCAGTTCCTAAAATGCAAAACTATTTTCTTCTGATGAAATGACAGGTTGAGATATATCTCTAACACACTTTTTTTTTTTTATTTTTCAGTATATATCAATCTTACTAACTGATTTCGGAAGGTTTACCATTAGGAAGTAGTGATTTTGATGAGAATCAAAGACTTTTAATATATATTTCAAGATGTTGTGGAATTTTCGATGCGGCAATTGACAAGAAACCCAAATTTCCTATCATTTATACTTGTCGTTGGTAGGTTACTTATATGCTTTTAATTTTTTTGTTTTTGGATAGCATCTTATTACTAAATGCTATTGGAATAAATGCATGTTTTTGTTGGTCGCTAGTCAAAAGCGAATGTCTGATTATGGTGGTTGAATTATTCCTTAGATTAAGTAAACTGGATTATTTTATTTTCAGTATATTTCTCCATTTTACACAAGGATATCTATTTAAATTAGTTCTGCATAGTACATGAAATAGAATACATCCAAAATTGAGAATTTAATCCTCTTTAATTTAACAACAAAAATCAAAAGTCAATTTTCTTCCAATGTAATAATTAAAATTAAAATATCAAATTATAAGTGAAGAGAAAATTACAGCTTTTATTGATGCAAGCGAACTATCACATTGCTGCACAATTGGTAAGATACATTTTGAACAGTTATTATCGTGTGCTGAAATAAAGCTTAATGAAACGGCTAGTACCTGCATCCTGACAGCATCGATATGCTGCATGGATACATTGCTGGAGCATAATTGCAATTATGGTATAAAAATGGCTGAAAGCGAAGATCAATGTTTATTAAATATTACTGACATTGGCGGAGGAATTCGTAAGGTAATTATCAGTTAGCTGTTGAATATATTGTTAGGAATTGATCAACAAATTTTATATATATGGTAAATTTCAACACTTAATTACAATCCCTATTTTAATTTATACAATATGATAAAATAATTAAAGCATTATGACTATAGGAATGTTGTGAATGTTGTCTCTTGGCCAAGGAATTATCACGAAATGATAAAAGCTGTGTAGCACCGAATGGTTTTGGCGCAGCATGTTTGCGCTCCTTTCATCAATGCTGTTTTGAAAATGCAAAATCAAAACAATATCATCGTTATGAAAGTTTATAATTACTATCTTGATATATTTCTGAAAGGTGTTCAAGTGCTTATATATGGTGAACTATGCAAGTGATGCATACCATACCTTTGAGCAAATATCCTCAGTTATTCAAAAAATGGAATTGCCAAAAATATGGCAAGCTGTATATGAACGAAAAATTTAACTGTAATGAAGCTATAGTTGGAAAATCAGTAATTGCATTTTATTTTCGTGAGCAATGAGACAATATAAATAACATAGAAATAAATTTAATATCACTTGAAAGTTAAATATTTTTAGGTAATTCGGATTTGCTGGATCTTTTGAGTGTTGGTGATCGTTGCATATCTACAAAATGTGAACATCTATGTACAGACCGAGGAGGTGCTACAGTGGAGTGTTCTTGCCATCCCGGGTATGAATTAGGACCGGATGGTTACTCTTGTATTGGTTAGCGAGCTTTTTCATATAACCAAACGTAAAGGTATTTTGCTGCACCTTTCTATTGCACAATTTTGCACATGCTTAATTTTTCAATGACTGCTTGCCTGCATTGCAACTAAACCATCATTTGGCACAGTGTTGTAAAGCTTCTTGCTTTTTATCAAAAAATGTTTAACCCATTGAGGAGTATTTGGTAATAATTTTTGAATAAAGTGGGATGTATCAATTGCGAACAGGTGGTGTAAGAAAATTTCGCTTAGTATCACAACTGCTTGTGCACCGAATAATAAACGATATGAGAAAACCGTCGGTGTGAGATATCGTTGTTATTAGGTGATAGTATTATGAGAGCATACAATCTTATGGAAGCGAAAATGACGTTTGGTCTAATGTTATAAAGGATCAAGCGATCTTAGAAGAAATTGAAATGAAAAAGATGTGTCTTGCTGGTTGAAGTGTGTCATCTTCAGAATACTGCGTAGGTAATATTGCTTTAAAATCTTACACTTTTTTTTTTTTTGATTATCTATTAATTTTGTCTAGTTGTGCGTTCTTGTTATCTTATCGTTGTTAGTAATTCATACATTGCTATTTTTTTTTTTTAACTTTTTCAAAAATTGCAGTTTTTATAAAAATGCACGTCTCGTATTTTGCATGCCTGAACATTGCATTTTGTATGCATTCTAGCAAATTTCAGTATATTTTTAGCCTCTTATTATGCTTGCTTGTTTTACAATAAAAATTCCTTTTTTTTTTCAAAAGCAGTCCGATTCACTATAATATGATCCTTGTTTTTGAATTTGAAAGATAATTTTGGGAATATTATTTGCTAATATGAATGACTGGCAATCAAATAAACAATTGAAGTTAAACTTTTCAGTAATTATATTATCAATAAGATGAATGCCTTCAAAAAAAATGTCACACCGTTGTTGTCCTACCTTCATCACTAATAATTTGAAATCTACGTGAAGTCACTTTTCACTTTGAACCACTTGCTTCCCAAATTTTTGCTTTTTGTTTTAATGTTGTAATTGGCAGCTACTTTAATTTCTTTTTTTGCTACCCAAAAAGCCAGGCTTCTAGACATAAACGAATGCGATGCACGGGATTCGGTGTGCCCATTGCCTAATTCATTATGTCTCAATACACCTGGATCGTTCTCCTGCGTTTGCTTACCAGGCTTCTATTGGAGTGATATTGGCTCCGTTTGTGTAGGTAATTTCTTGCGCAAAATGCAAATGTCGGCTATTTATTTTTTCATTTTTTTTAAGTTAGGAAATATTTAAATACACTTGGAATAAAAACCATCTGAGAGTAGCGTTATTCATAAATTTTTGTCATCAAACCAATGATAATTTCTGATAATAAATGAGTGTTCTCATTATTACATTATTAGTCTAAACACATAACTATTATGAATTTCTTAAATTGACTTATTTAAAAAATTCAGAAAAAGGCTCTGAATTGGAATATAAACCAACGCTTTCATATTCTGATTGATATCTGCATGTGGTTTTTTTTTTGATCTCAGATATTGATGAATGCTTACTACTAGCGGATGATTGTTTGGAAAGTCAACGTTGCTTGAATACTCCTGGCTCATTTAAATGCATACGAACATTGTCCTGTGGTACTGGATATGCTCTGGATAGCGATACTGAACAGTGCATTGGTTTACTTTAATTTAACCTGTTTTTTTTTTGTGTGTTTTATATTCATTTTATTAACACTTCAAGAATTTTAATACTATTTGTGACAATTTCAGTATTGCTCAATAATTAATGGAATTAATAATTAACATGGTTGCAAATATAGTTTAATTGATTCTGCCAAATTTATTTCATCATCGCAACAGTGTATTTCTCTAATCTTAAGTTATAACAAATGATAAATGATATATCGTTTTAAAGAATTTTTTGCAACCAATACTTCTTTATTCGAGAATGAGTCTTCATTTTACTATTCTACGTATGAAATGAACTGTTCCGTGAGCTATCAGCTCAGTGAGTTTTAACAAAAAAAAAAAAAAAAAAGCGTATAACTATCGACAGATGTGGATGAATGCAATCTTGGTTCTCATGACTGCGGACCATTGTATCAATGTCGTAATACTCAGGGCAGCTATCGTTGTGATCCGAAGAAGTGTGCTGAAGGTGAATTGATGAATCCACGAACTGGTGAATGCACAAATATGGACTGTCCTATAGGTTATAAACCAATTCGTGGACGTTGTGAAGGTTCCTTTCTCAATTTGTATGCAGATATTTTATTTGTTTACTTTACAAAAAAAAAGATTGAAACTATCTAATATTTCATTCAAATGTTTAACGGAAGTGAAGATTGAAGAGAATGTTTAAGATAATGTCTAAATTTATAGATGTCAACGAATGCGAAATAATAGGGCGATGTGCGCAATTTGAAGAATGCATAAACACTCCTGGTTCATTCCGCTGTCAAGAACGAGGAAACTTATGTACAAACGGTTATCGTATGGATCGAGATACTGGATTCTGTGTCGGTAAATATTGTTGAATGTAAGAAAAAGCATTGTTTTCAAAACAGAGTAGTAAGGTGTTGCTAGCGAAATGTTCCGCAAGGTATGTAATGCTTAAGAATAGAGCTTTTATTTGATTCTAGTGACAATAACATATGTCATGTAGAAGTGCGCTTTGAAATGAAAAAAATTATATGATTTAGTTATGAAAAGTAAAAAATCTATTTCTTATGATAATGTCCACATTTCAGATATTAACGAATGCGCCGATGGGACTCATTTTTGTGGTGACAAACAATGCATTAACTTATTGGGTAGCTATAAATGTCGTTGTTCAGCGGGTTTTGAATTCAATGATACGGTAAGTTAGGAGTACTAAATTAAATTGAAACTGGAAAAAAAAGTTCTTACAGTTATATCACCTTATTTTCCTTGCACTGTTGTTTCATAATGTTTTAAATAATTAGCTGGTTAAAGTTTTTCCATATATTTCAATATTTAATGAAACGTTTTAGCTGTGAAACGAGTATGTCACTATGCTTCAGACAAAACGTTGCGAAGACGTAGATGAATGTAAGAAGTTTGCGGGACACGTCTGTTCGTTGCATGCAACTTGCGAGAATACGTATGGATCATTCAAATGTCACTGTAAAGATGGCTTCAAGATTGCCAAAGACGCGCGAAACTGTGATGGTTAGTATAATAAAGAATACTAATATTTAGAAACATATGAAAATGGAAAAATGGAAATATTAAGAGAGTGAGATGCAGAGAAAGGAGTTGGGTTCAATTTGGAAGACTTGACCCTGTAACAAACTATTCCTTTTTCAGTTCTTATATCATTTCGTGAAAGATTGATATATTATAATGATGAACTTTCATTTCTTAGGTACAAATGGCTTATGTTGTGCTCAGTTTTAAAAATACGGCAAACTCTAAACTTTCATTTTGCAGATATTGATGAATGTAGTCTTGGTAAAGCAAACTGTGCGCAAAAGTGTATCAATATACCTGGCAGTTACCAGTGCATTTGTGAGCGCGGTTATCGTCTCGGTGCTGATGGTGTTACCTGTGAAGATATTGATGAGTGTACTCTTTGGGCTGGTTCAGGTATACATTTGTATTCAACTAGTGTTATAAATAACACTTGCTTGACTAAATTTGGCTCTCATGTTGAAGGTGATGACCTTTGTATGGGCAGATGCATTAACACTCCAGGTTCCTACAAATGTCAGTGTCCTGTTGGTTATGAAATACAAGAAGATGGCCGAACATGTAAAGGTAGCAGCTATTTTCATAACTGAATTTTGGAGTAAAAATTTGACAATCTTCAAAGATTTTTATGCAGTATTTTTGAAACCATTGTTAAATTTGAATAGTGGAATGAAATCGATTAATTGTGATGTCCTGTAAATAATTTGACTTCCAGATGTTGATGAATGTGCCAAAGGTGAGTGTCAAGGGAACGATCAGATTTGTGTAAATACATTGGGAAGCTTTAAATGCCATGTAATACGTTGTCCACTGAATTACATGCACGACAAAAATTATAAAAAGTATAGCATTTGTCAAATCTTCACAATAAATCTCTGGCATGATTTTTAGTCTTTATCTTCTGTTTGATTCTTCTTCTGCTTATCAAACAATTTCAAAAATAAGAATTTGACGCTGAAATTACCACTAACTTATGGATGAAAGAACTAATTAATTGCATGTTATCAATATTCGATTCACACTTTGCAATTTAGTCGCTGTAACCGATTGAGCCATTTATGCGATTCATTAACTGAAGAAGCGTGTAAAAATCATGCGATACGCATAAGTTGGGAGTTTACATCCATACCAAAACAAGAACCAATTTCATCGAGACGAACTTCCATCACACTATTTACTGTTCGTGGCCCAACGTCACCTTCAAGCAATGTTCAGTTCGAATTGAAGTTGAAAAGCGCCATACCAGGTTTTTTTTTTTTTTTTTTTTTCAATTTATATTGCTGCATATTTAATTATACATTGACTTATTTGATAATCACAAAGTAATTTTAGAGTAGATATTCTGCTAGTGATTGTTTTGCTTCACTTTTGTTGACTAACTTCACATGATACTCTCATGCTTCTTGCTATTTTATTCTGTTCTTGTTTAACAGTGCACTAAACTGCTATTACCATAATAAAATATTTAAAACAGATGAAGATTGAATATTTATAAAATCGGAATACACTTACGTTTTCATAATTCATGAGATTTTTCTATTCTAAAAGGACTGGATGCATGCTTTTTCAGAAAAATTCTATGTATTACCGGCAGTACGAAGTAATTTTCTATTGCAAAAAAGTGAGGAAAAAAATGGAGCAATAATTGCTCTGAGAGATTCGCTGGATGGACCGCAGGAGGTCATTTTAGAGCTTATTTTAAGACTTAGTATTAATGGTGTATTTCAGAGTAAATTTATTGCTAATTTAGTAATCAATGTTGCTCCTTATCGTAGACAACGGACAACCCCTTTTTCTGATAGTTTAACTAAATAAAATTTTCAGAATTAAGACAGTTTCATCTTAGTTCAACGAGTAACTGACTTTACTTAAAAAAACAATCGATTTAGATATGGATAAATTTGCCAACATTTTGTCGTAACTTTTTACTTGATTTTGAAATACCCGGATATATCATGGATCAATAATGTGAAAATTTAGCACGTTTAAAATTTTTCATGTTTAAATAACGTGAAAACTTAATTTATTTGTGATCAGTTAGTGAAAACTTAATTTTTATTTGTGACTTTCTTCTACACACTAAATCAAAATCAAGCATATTGTGATATTTCTTTGTGTTAACTTATGATCTCTTCCAAATAGTTTGTTAATGATTGGATCTTAAGCAATTCCCTGGCGAGTTTATCTTTAATTTTCAAAAATTGGTAGTTTTGAGGAAAGGATTATTTGACTATGGTGACGTGTGGATCACCTATTTTCACTTCTATTTCAAGCAAATCAGGAAATAATATGTTCGTATCATTTTATATAAGACTGAATATATAGATGAAATTCGTCTGTAACTCTTTTTTAATTTCATTTTGCTTCTTCCTGTTATTTCATTTAATTTGCTGAATTAATCAAACACACCAATAGTATGTCTTTCATGAGATTTTTTTAATAGTATGACGTTATTTATTTCGTTTTATTTTTTCAGTAATATTAGTTTTATCAGTGACGTTACAAAATCTTAACGATTTGTAGCGCATATCAGTACGTTATTCCTTATCATGTGGGCATTCTTTGACGATCTTTATTCTCTAATTCTTCCTGCTTGTCTATTGTTTCTTGCTTACTAACAAAAAAAAAAAAAACCTATGGAATAGAAACAATTTTTACACTTATTAAGGTAAAGGTAGCTTTTGCTCTCTTGTAATTAATGTATTTGTTTAATTGCACTAGAAAAATTAAATGTAAAATATTTCATTATTTTTTAAATACGGTCGACTTTCTTTTGTTTTGTTTATTTGCAAAAGAATTCCTGAAAATTTTTCAAGAATACTATCACTGCAATATCCTATAGATTCCAGATATGACCAGAATTGACAATTAGTGATGGTTTTGTTGAATTGTGCATTGGATTAAGTTTTCCTGTTTATATTCATATGCATCTGAAATAAAGGATAAGCTGAGTGGGGAGTGTCCCATTTGATATTATATATCGTAGTGATATTTTTAAAATGTCTAGCTATAATTGTCTTTCTAAGTTAATAACTTTGGCGTGCCTTCTTACTGATGGTATTTAGAAGATGTTTCTATGTTTATATATCTTTATAAGGTTAAAAAAAATTTTTCAATATTGTTTTGTAAGTGTTTGATACAAATTAAATGTTAAATGTTGTATTGGATGTCAGCTTTGATAAATTAATGGAATACATGTGCGTTTGTCTTTTCTAACAAAAAAATCGTAACAGTATAGCCGACGTTGTTAACTAACAAATTATTTAACATTAGTGCTATGGAAGATGAAAGTGGTAAAAAGTTAAAAATCAGAAGAGTTACTAATAGTCTGTAATGCTTTGCTAATATACCTTAACTAATATAATTATTGCTATATATTCTGATTATTGGCAACAAGGAGACGCATTTCAAAATCATTTTATAACTCAGTATGCAATATCATACAAATGCTACCAATTTCAGTATCCAGATCGAGTGAACTAGGTGGATATCTACTACTTACTTCTATTCAATGATTCATCACCATTTTGACATTCAATAATACTTATAGCCCAAAACTATTCTTTATGGCTCGGTTGATTGAAAAACTATGCATTAAACTTAACGAAGACGGTGAATTGAAACGGATTGCAGTTTGGTGGACGATGGTTATTCCTGCCTAAAACGATGCTATCCAAATGATCCAGCTTGTATCAGTAATCATACTCAAGAGATATTATATCAGTTCAGAAGTTTACCATCCACCAAACACGTAAAACATCCAATCGAAGTTAGTCACCAGCTATAATTTGTAATAAAGTTTCAAAAACAATAAAATGACAGATGAAATTATGTAGCAAGAATTAAGCTTTACAAAAATAAATTTGTATTTCGTTGACAGAAAGTACTATTATCATAGATTTCTCATGTACGAGCGCAAATGGATACGCCGTTTTCAGTGGAATATAAAATCGATAAGGCGAATCGAGACAGATTTGTGGTACAACAGGATCAAAATATAGGTAAAACATTTTAAAAGTGAAGTACGACAAATTGTTTACTTTACAAAAGAAAAAACATAAATTTTCTGACAAAAATTCTAACAAAAAAAAAATATACTTCACATCCTCTTTCAGCACCAAAATCTGTTTTAGGAAATCATGGGCTTTAAGTAAAAAAAATAGGAAAGAATGTTAGCTTTAATAAAAGAAGTTATCTTTTTTTCTTCCTTTTTTGCAGGCATTGTAAAAATGATAGCACCTATTGAGGGACCAAAAACGGTTGTTGTAATGCTACATCTCAATATTTATTCACGGTCTCATGTACTTTTAACACATAACATTGCCATCATAACTGTATATGTTTCATCGTATACTTTCTGACTATTGAGTGACTTCATGTGTCATCCTTTGCATTTCTTTAAATTTCATTTATACTTTTTTCAAATCAATACAATAATTTCTACCATAACTTGAAAGGAAATAGAATAAACAATGTATAATATTTATGTTCCTCGTTTTCCACCTTCCAATGTAGTGAATTTTTATTAAAACAGCACCAAAAAATCATATTGCGCTCGTTTTATCCACTCAAATTTATTTTTTACACACTGCGTGTATCTAAATTTTGTAACCTATCACTGTCACAAATCAAAATTATCTGCTTTATGTTATCACGAGTTTTACGTGTTCCATGAAGGAAAATTAAGTTTGATAATACAGTACACATTTCACAGATTTACATAGATCAGTCTTGTTGTTATAATTAAAATGTATATATTGTAGAATACAATTTAAGTCGTTAAGCAAAAGTTCGAGGAAGGAATTATAAACAGAATCATTTTATATTAGATACCAAGTAACCTATGAACCTAAAGATTTTACAACCATGCGATCAGGATAGATTGCTCAGTTGTGTATATTATTGCTCTAAACTGTTTCAGAATCCTTTTTTGCACAGATATTACAAATTTAATAACCCACCAGAAGAGAATTAGCACCAATAGTTGAGTTTTGCCAGCTTCCACATCTCATTCATTCTTGAGAGGACAAAAAAAAAAAAAAAAGGGGGGGGGGGGGGGAGGCGAGAGGAGAGAGAAGGGGTGAAGCAAAGAAGAGTGATTTATCTTCCACAGTTGGTCGTAAAATTAAGACTAATATTTCTTAGTCACACATGTATGTATATCATAAATCTGAAGCAATGTGTACGAAAAGTTGTGCAATATTAGTTGAGGTAAACAGTGTAGCATAGCATACCGTAATAAGATTATAACGACATAACCAATATGTTACATCATGAAGGATATTATTTTCGACGGTATCAAATAAATTGAATAAAAGGACAACACAATTAAAATAGATCATAAAATTCCACACGGTATTCAACTTCCATTAGTATTAATAGCAAGCTGTATGCGTCCTCTTCCATTTACGCACATCAAGAGATATTTTTTAGAAAAATTCATTTGAAAAGGAAAAAATCTCGTATAGGAGTGGCAGAATCTGAGGGTAACGACTTTATACCAAGCAGTTTTTTGATTTTAGGGTGTCTGAATGCAAAATGCTGTATGCATCCAGTCAAAGAAACAGACAACCAAAACAATGGAATACACTGAAACAAACTAATTTTAGAACTTTAACGCATGATTTTAAAAATTCAACACTTCCTTCCATAAGCAGAATAAAAGGAACTTACCACAGGCATATACGACATGAAATATATACCAACAATCATGAATAACGAGTAACAAACATTGATAACCAACATCAGTTTAACCGAACTATAAGTATATATACGCTGTTGCGCCTGAAATAATATATAATAAATACAGCGTGACATATCAACTTAACAACATTAAATAGAAACATAGTAACTAATTAGCATTATACATACCATTTTATTAACAGGAAGGTAATATAATAACTAATTAGCATTATACATACCATTTTATTATACATACCATTTTATTAACAGGAAGGTAAACAATCAGCAATTAACAGTACTATTACTACTTACTGATAATCTTTTGCAGAGTTATCTATACTTTCAATTTCCAAGAGTTGTCATATGAGTATAAGAAACACTCTTCAAGTTGCAAGAAAATCATTTTTAAGTGAAAACTTACAAAATGATTAATAATTCCTAAAATACCAACTGACACCGGTAGAATATAATAAGGATCAGGCTGCAACAGATCCGGAAACCAAAAAATGCCTTGAAAAGGATAACCAGTTTCCGCTGAAACAATCAATTCACCAAAAATCTCGCACTGCTCAAGAGAGATGCATGGAAATTAGTTCACAAAAATTCAATTAACTGAAGGAAAATGTTCGTAAAAACTATTCGTACAGAAACTATGAATAAGAAAAAAACCTGTGTTTACAATCTAAAAAGAATGGACGACGAACTCGAAGAAAATTAACTAGTACTAACAACTTATGACATTTCGTATCGCAAATGAAGAAAACGTCCATATTGACAACGCACAAAATCTCAAATATTGAATACGGGGAAGCTGTAAGCGACGCTTATAGCAAAAATCCAATATAATTTCTTTAGACTGAAAAAATAAAGCAGGAAAAATTGAAAACTCTTCAGAAACACCGAATTCCAGAGAACATTTTCATAAATTATGATTTTTAAAAATAACCACCCACCACTTTATTGGTCGTCTGCAATATGGATTTGTCAGTCGTGTCAAGCTGTAAGAAACGACCATTTTTACTTGAAATGATATTCAAATTATAATGCTTGCTAAACTTCTGAAAAAGTATTTAATACAGCACTTTAAAATTATAATCACAAAGCAACTTTCTTACTGCGACTATCACGCTCAATTTTTCACATACTCAAATTGATCTTCATAATTGTTTGCTTACTCAATCACAAAAAAGGTTCACGACTACTATAACAAAACAATTCTTGATCCGAAAAATCCGCCAACTTTAATGAGCTCATAATTCAAAGTGTTGACAATACGATATCTTTCAGCAGACAGTCGTTCTGCATACACATGCAGTGGCAAACTAGCAATGCGAAATAGCACTCCGGAAAGCATAAATGTGCCCGCCCATGGTATTTCCAGTGAATGTATGCCTAAAAAAGTTTTTAACTTTTGGATATTTTCCATTTATGAGCAATATTAAATAAAAATTAACATTGAAGATATCTTACACATGAAATACTTTATCGTGTCATTTATTTCCAAAGATTTACATTGGTGTGACAGTGAGCCACGAACAGCAAAAACCAGAAAATAATGAAGGAAACTTTAGAGAATTAAGCAACCAAGAACTCCCAGAACGTTCTCCAATTTTTGAGGAATCGAAGATGAAAGTTATACGAATAATTTAGCTTTATTCTAAATTGAGGTAGACTAATTCATTTCTATCTACATCTGTTTTTGTCTTCACTAAGAAAATCCGTATCAACAATTAAAGAAAACAACCTTCAATAACATACTGCAAAACTTTTGTCAAGTAACAGGACTCAGCATACAATAATGGGGTGAGTGGGCTAAAACCATGAAGCCTTCTTGACAATACTCTTCTACACGTTATATAATTTTTCGGGTGCCGATGCACCATGAATTTCATCAGTAGTGGGCATAACACTAAAATAATTAGTTATTATAATTTAAAACGATAATTAACTAGCTTTTTTTGGATATCTCACATAGTGTTTCTTTCTGAAGTCTTATATTCACCTATGATATCAATATACAGTATGTCACTTTAAGTTTCTTTACTTTACCTTATTATAAATTATTTTAGCTTACTTTGAATTACTTAAGTCGCTGAATTAGAATAAAGAGCTTTCACCTTCTATTTCACAAAAGCAGATATGATCAGTAGAACGAAAACCTGGAAGTAATCATTTTCTCGAGAAATATACTGACACTTGTCTGAGCAAAACTATAAGCTGTAAAATCATAAGCAAAAATAAAAAAGGCACTACTGCAGAAGCTAACTCATTTGCTGTGATTACTGTCCCAACAAAAATGAACCCACCACCTTACTTCAACCTCAGTGTAGAACTTCTCATAACGAACATCCAACACAAGAAAATTTCCGCGCTTGGTATTTTACGGTTGGTTGGCCAGCGTTCAAATCTCAAGAACGGTGTGGTCTTTTGTTGGCTAACATTGTTGGTGATATCATTTATCATTGGATTTTTTCTTATTTATAGTAATGCTTTATGATGCATTTCATTTTTTTTTCCTCTCCTTTAACTGTTTTCTAGCACGTAAGGTTAGAAATCCACATCTGCTTGAGGATTCTATAACATAATTATCTCATTCAATCGGTATACATTAGTGTATATGTCTTTTCAGCCCTCTCTATTGTATATCACAAATGGCGGAGGAAATTGCAACGGCTGTTGGTAATATATTTATTGATGAATCAGATCACAAAAGTCAAAGTGCAAGGTGTTTTTTTTTCTCCTCTCCCTTTCTTTTGTTTGAAACGAGTACTTTATATCTGAAAGTACGGGTCATTTACACTCATGACTTTACTTCGTTTTAAATAAAATGAAATATTTTGCATCTAAATTATATTTTAGATTAAAAGCATTACTGCAGTCAATATTGAGTTCTGGCAATAACGAGAGAGACATCAGTAGTAATGTTAGCCGTATAGCGGAAGCTGGTAAGTTTTATCTGCATTATCTTTTTTTTTTTTCAATAAATATAAAAGAAACGTGATTTTACAGTTGACTTGATGAGCTTTAAGGAGTAGCAGTGATTGTGATTAGAGTGATTTGTAATATTTGATTAGTTGTGGAAGAGACTTTCCATACATAAGCCATAAAAATTTCATGCTTGATATGTTGATCCAGATAGCGATCCAGCAAATCTTTTGTTATTTCATGTAAGTATGAAAACTGGATAATTTCTATTTCAATGTAAAAATTTTGGATAACGAACTGATTCTCGTCATCATCAGTTGATTTTCTTACTATCCCACAAGGCACATATGTTATTTATAGTTGTCAATAAAGAGACTATCTCAATGGTAGTATCTAGACAATTCGTTACTGACATAGTAGCGGCGCTGGATGATTTGAAGCCATGTCTTGTCAAAGAAGTCGCTAAAGCTTTGCTGAATATTGTGCAATCACGCCTAATTTCTTACGAGGAACAAGTAATGACTCTATACATTTATAGTACATTATTTTTCGCTTCATGTGTGACATTTCTAAGCTTATATTTTTGCATGTATTTGAACTGTAATTTCACGTGCGCTGCCGGATCTTCTGATTATTACCATACATGATTCATTAGGTAGACTACTAATATTGAAGAAAAAGTCATGCTAGTGTTTCAGGTAACGCAGTTACGTTTTCGACTTGCAGACTTGTACGAAGGCGATGGTGATAGTGGCGAAGCAGCGAAAATACTTATGGCTATACCTCTGGAGACAGGACAAAGGTAGAAGTTTGTGGTAGTAATATACATGCTGTGAAATGTTTCTATAAATACTAGTAGAAAATTTAAGTAGAAATCGTTTTCTGAGCAGTATGCTTAAGTTTATGAAATAACAATAGAATAGCGAAAGGTTGATTTTCATACTCCAATTTTATGTTCAATATTCCAATTAGCTTCTCGTGATTCGGGGCATAATTAGGCAGTCTTTATTTCCTGCTTTTTCTATAAATTTCTAATCAAATAGAATATCATATTTTTACTGTTTATAATATTGCATATACAATTTGTCATTTCTAACTTTTTAATTTCAAAAGGTAGATTTTAGGACGTACCCTCCAGAATTGAAAATGCGTACATACTTAAGGATAGCGCAGTTAGCTTTGGACTATAAAAATTCAGAGGAAGCAGAAAGTTTTGTTAATCGTGCCTCGATGTTGTTCAACGATGTTTCAAAAGATGACGAGTTAATTGTGATATTCAAAGTAAGAGAGATATGAAATGAAAATGCTTTCTTTGAAAATAAAGCAAAAAAAAAAAAAGGCAGCAATCCATATAGAGTAGAATAGAATTATTCTTTAAAGTAGAAGCTGGGTAAAAATCTATCAAGAAATAAATCAGACCGAAATGCATATATTTCATAAATTCTTCAAATTATATGTTGAATGCTCGTGCTTAAAATTAACAAAATAAACAGATGAAACAGTTTTTTAGTCTTTGTACGCGAAAGTGTTGGATCATCGAAATAAATTTATTGAAGCTGCACAGCGATACTATGATCTTTCGTTATTCCAAAATATGTTGACTACCTCCGAGAAATTGCAAGCACTTACGAATGCCATTTCTTGCACAGTTTTGGCTTCACCAGGTATTGTGTAGCAATGTTTCGTTTTGTATTAACTTAAAATTATAGGTTTCAATGTCATTAATGGTAATTATAAGCTAAATAATCACTGGACTAATTCATAAGCTCGTAACTAGCCGGAACATATTCAGAATTGGTCCTCTTAAAATTGCAGGAATCTTTCAACTAAGGAAATGAAAGTAAACGAATTAGATATTTTATTAGATGTTGAGAGGCGATCCTGAAGGATATGCCAGATATGCGTCATACAGAGAATCTGTGATTTAGATCAATCTTTTGTCAGCAGTCAGACATTTACACTTCGCTGCTGCGTTATGATCCATATAATTCTGCAGGTGCGCAACGATCTCGTATGTTAACAACACTGCATAAAGATGAACGCTGTTCTAGCTTAGCAGCATATGGTATATTGCAAAAAATGTATTTTGAAAGGCTCATTCGAAATGATGAAGTAACTTTTTAGTGACACTTTTTGAGTTTTATTTTTTTTCTTCTCTCTCTCTTTTATCTTCTTTTTTAAAGCTTTCGTTTTCGTATTTTGTGAAACTTGCAGTAAGGAATATATAAAGTTGTCGAGTTTTGTTTGTAAATTAAACTTTATACATCTAGCAACTTTTTCACTTGGTGTATTATTGTTTTGAGGTGATGGAATTTGAAAAATCGTTATCTTTGCACCAGCGAGTTACTCATGATGGTTGGAGTCTTCTGCAACGAGCCGTCATTGAGCACAATTTTACTGCAGTTAGCAAAATTTTCGCCAATATCACATTTGAACAGCTTGCTAAACTTCTCGACATTGATCGTAGACAGGTCCTTTAAATTTTATATTTCACAATTTATATACATATCTGTGCTTTATTTCTTACAAACGTTAATAAAAAAAGTGGAACAGGGAAATTGAAGTATATTTTTTACTTTTGTGCTTACTTTCTACAGACTCATTAAATATTTAGAAACTTGCTTCATTGTCTTTGCTTTGTTTAGGGTTTCAGCTATACTTGCCTTATTTCGTTCCTTGTTGTCAAGTGTTGCAAGATGCTTAGTTGTTTTTTTTTTTTTTTTTTTTCAAATTCAAATGACTAAAAGATTTTATACTTTTGTGTATATTTTTGTAAAATATATTCATCCATTGAAGGCAGAGAAAATGGCATGGCAAATTATCGCTGATGGACGTGTTGGAGGCATCATCGACCAAGTCGACGGAATTGTACATTTTACTCGTTGGTGTATTTCTGATTTCATTTTACTGTTCTTATTTGGCTATATGCTGATATTTGATTTGCCCTTTTCCTTATATCTGTTAGCTTTTTTGTAACGCACTGTCACTTCCGTTTTGAATGTTGTGGAATTTTACAAATTGAATTGATGGAATCAACGTTCTGGATACAGTTGATCTATGATTTGTTAATCTAGATTATTGCAGATGCCGTGGATGAAGATGCGATAGCGACAAAGGATGCTTTAGCAGAATGGGATCAACATATTGCTGAGTTGTGTCAAAATGTGAACATTGTCACTGATATGATCATTCAAAAGCACACACTATGGGTAGATTCGCGTAAACCTGAGGCTTAAAATTATTTTGACACCGAGATGTGAATTTGCCATAGCATGAATGAATGGAAAAGATCCCGGTGTCGTGCATATATGGTTCTAGCGGGTGACAGTATTAGTTATAATCTGATTACTGATTTGTGCTGTATTAACACATTAATATGATTAATGAATTAATTTTTGTGATTTTTGGTATTTTCCTTACAATTATTTTAATTTGCAGAGTTCATATGTATTTTATTTCTTTTCCATGTTTCTATTTGAAAGTAATTTAATATTATTTTTATGCCTCCTATTTATTTAGTATTTCTTATTTTTACATCTTCTATATGTTTTTGTATATAGGAGAGTCAATTACAAATATGGATTACAAAAAATTACAAAATCAATTACAAAAATCAATTACAAAAAATTTATTATATAGGAGAGTCAATTACAAATATGGTATAATGGCGATTCTGATTGTGTAGTAATGATAAGTTTCATTTTTCAGATTTTGTAAATTCATCTGTTTTATTTTTATTGTGATTACTTATAAGGTGTTCAGGTCTAATTAAAGAGGAAGTTGACACAGCTATACATTGTTCGTTTGTTATTACATTGCAGTGAGAGTTTTGATAGAAAGATGAAATACATGAACCGTAATAAATGTCCGGAAGAGTCCGATAGGAAATATTTTTTAAAGCTTTTTTGTATTCGATTAATAGTGAGACCGCGCTATTGGATTTTGCTTATATCTCTGTAATATATGAAATATATTATCCTTTAATTAGAATTTTCAAAATTTCTTGTTGCAAGAATTTTCTTCTTTCACACTACTTTAGCTGTCGAACATCCATTGCGGGAAGTTTTGGAAATTGGGATGGTCTACCCTATCCACTACAGCGACGTTATCGATGATATTATTAATGCCTTTTCTGGTTACTTGCAACGGTTACTAAATGCTGCTGTTGCGTCCTGCTCTGGTTGCCTCTTAGTTTGAGAAAAAAACTAGAAGTTGGCACCAGCTGGTACAAATTACGAATTACCACCAACGGCAATATCAATGCCCACATAAACACAACATATATATAAATTTTTGAGCTTATTTATAAATACAAATTTTCGGTTTTCTTGGTCTTAGGAGTTCAAAGAAAAAAGGAAAGTGCAAAATGATATGTTATCAACCAAAGGAGGAAAGGCAAAAACCCCGTCTAAATGCTAAATGCTTTATCCTTCCTTTTACTCATTGCGTATCCTCTCCCTTCTCCATTCATATATATATATATATATATATATATATATGCATTATTCCCATGTTGTGGCACCTGTTCAGTCGCAAGGTTCTTATTTATATTTGTAAATTCATTCTGGTATTTGGTCGTTCATAATTTCTGTTTTGGTTGTTTGTATATGGTGGAATGATTGAAATAAACATGTTTAACCATTTTGTATGATAGCAATCTTTTAGTGCAAAATGATTTTTGATCTGAATTTTTATCAGGAATATTTTAATTTAGAAATTTATGAATTTTTTCATCCTGCTCAGCGGATACATTGATAAGAATATGAAAGTAAGAAATATGTTATATGAAAATGATATCCGATGATGATAGACTAATATGCTTTATCAATTTATTGTCTTGGTTAACTTTAAGTTGTAATGAAATATGTGAAGCAATGAATGTAACTATAATAACAAGAGGAAATACGTAATGTACATAAAGAATAAACTACATGTATTGATATATCAAGCGGAACAATTGTATCCTTAATTATTTATACTTCAGCATACAATACTTACTAATACTATTAGCAACTGGTAAGAATGGTAACTGCAGTAAGGTTAATAATAACAACTAACGACAGTAGTGATAATAGAGGCGACACATGTTACTAACGTGTAATTTCTCAGTAATCGACCATATTTACCTAACATTAGCCATCTTTTTGGAGGTTTGCATGTGCAGTAAAGACAATGTGCAATTTGCAATAGAACAAAGCAGTTTAGCTTTTAATATAATTTGCCATTAAGAAGTATACGGAAATTTAATCTTTCTCATTGCAACATTAAATAAGTGCAATAAACAATCAATCGTTGCATGATTTTGCATCCTTTGATCGAAATGATACAACGTGGCAATGTTATCCTAACTATGGTGTAATTTCCGTGATTTCGATTGTTTCAAAGATTTGATAAAATTGAAAAATAATTTTTTTTCTTTTTTTTTGGTCACATAACCAAGTGGATGCTTTTTTGAATAAATGTTTGTGTCACGCGAATGCGTATTCTACCACTCTATGTTTGAAAGTTGATTCTAATATTAACACGACATTAGCAACATGAAGAATATTAGCAGAATTCATTACGAAAACTTAGGTCTCCTCCACAAAATGATTCTTTAATATATTTTCATTTATTGTTGTGATCACTACTAATGCATATTTTTTGTCATCGATGTACTAAAATATTTAATAACGGTATCAGCGAAATGAGAAAAAAAATCCTTAAAGCAGAAAAAAACAATAAAAAGAAGCTGAATTCTTTAGATTGTATGATCTTCATGTTGCATTTTCCAGTAACTGCAAAATTGCAAAATTATGCTTCTTATCTAAATTAAATGTGTAAAGTGAGTTGAAAAAAAAGTACAACTGCAAGTTTCCATCTCCAGATGTTTACAAACTTTCATTGATACAGATAGGTCCACTGATTGCATCGTTTCCAGTGAATTCACTGCATTGTTTGTGCATCTCTACATTAGTGACGGAGATCATTCGTTCAGGAAATCTTTCAAACATTTCCCTTTTTATATCATTTCCCCGCCGGTCAAGTTTGCGGGTTCACAGAAGCTGGGAAACGTCATTATCGCGGTGCATCCTTTCTTTTCCCCTTTCCCACTCACCGTGACATTCAAAGAAGTCATCCTCTTCTTCCCACGTCTATCATTATCAATATCAGCATTAATAATCCAAACAAATATTGGTACAATCATTATAATTTCTAGTCCAGACGATAGTCCCTTCATAATAAGTTTAGTGATTTGAGAAACTGATGTAATACTAATGGATATACAATTGCTATCAGTATATCATTCCGGGAGCTTCAACTAATGTTTCGCTCCTGACACATAGGTGTGAGCCAGTATTGCCCCTCCCTTCGTGACCCCGAATCATCCACTGCCCGTTCATCGCTCCTTAATTCAATTCCAACCCTTCCTTAACCCGTACTTCTCCCACTCGTCTACTTATCCTTATATAATAATTATAATTATATATCAGTAGGATGGCACTTCGTTTCCTCTTCATCGTCCATCAAATTTTCTTGAAACTAAAGCAATACACATTGATGACAGGGGTAATTGCCTTTCTACATCTTATTCTTTTCTTATTATCACTGAATCAAAGATAAATTTCGCTTATTTTTATTTCAACTTTCTTCACATTTCTTCTTTAAGTATTCAATATTTTTCAAATTTTTCTGACATTTTTCTCAAATATTTCAACTGCAGTATAATGGTCATTATTATTATTATTATTATTGTTATTGTTATTGTTATTATTTATTATTATTATCATTATTATTATTACTAATTTTGATCATATATAATTATTGCTTGCAAAGAGACGAGAAAATAGTATTTCGGGCTCTAACTACAAACTGTTTATCTTCTATTGATAAGTGCTTCCCATGAAAAATGAAATTTTACATTCATAAACAGTAGACCACAAATCACTTTTCCCATTCATCTACTTATCCTTATATAATAATCATATATCAGTGATAAGAATCATATATCATTAGGATGGCACTTCGTTTTCCCTTCATCGTCCATAAGATTATTCGTGTATCTCGAGTAGTATAAGTAAATGTGCATTATAACATGTCATGAGATTGTTAATAATCATTTTTTATGAACTAAGGAAGAAAGTTTTACAATGATGAAATGCACTAAAAATTCTCAAATAACATTAGCCTAGATGGTTTAATTCTTGCCAACAATATCATTTCAAGAAAAGAAAATTGAAAATGCAGCAATTGGTAACGGTGATTTCACTTGTATCTGATACTTTATTGCTCGAAACTTTTAAACATTACTTTATATGCAAGGTTGGCATTTCAAATGTTATTTTCTTCGAAAGCAGTGATGTGAAATATGCTACTCCGTACAGACAGGTGAAACTTCAAGTCTTTTTAAGAAAATTTAGGTAGTGGAATGATAAAAGGAACCATTCGAATGTAAATGAATTTACTTTCTGTGAGTTTCGTGCTATCCTTGAAAGAATCCGTCTTTTGAAATTAGGGATTTTTAGTGCTCTACCACTCATGAAATCATTTCGAGAAAATTTGCTTGTTTGGAGTGAAATCTACTTCAACTGTTTAGTGATATATGACTGAATTAAAAGTTTCATAAAAGATAATAGATAATAATAGTAATAATAATAATGACAATAATAATAATAATGATAAATAATAAATAATGATAATACTTATAATAATGATGATGATAATAATAATAAATAATGATTAATAATAATAACAAATAAACAATAATGATATAACAGTAATGATAATAATATTAGGTAATAATAATAATGGTAAATAATAACAATAATGATTATTATAATGAATAATGATAATAATAACAATAATAATAAAACACGATTTATTCTCTTTCTTCCGTTGTTAAATTTATCGTTAGAAGTTGGTGAAAGGATTACCGGAGGATAATGACAATGTCAGTGTCTTCATTTATTCCGCAATGAGTGAAAACCAGCATGCGTAAGTTTTCATTGTTGTCTTTTGTCCTGAGGCATTTCTCCCAAAGGTCAATTTGTCAAAAAAAGGGGTCATTCGGTGTCAACGAAATCAAACATTCATTTTCTGTCCACTCTTCCAATTTCTCAGTCGATACAGATGACCCTTTTTGGTTTTTCCGTATTTATGTATTCAAGACATAGATGATGATGATACCTCCCAAGGCGAAGTTAGATTACCCGATCGAAAAAATCCGGTTCTACTGTAGCAAATGTGGTGCTCCCTACATTACTTCATTCCCTCTTTTTCTGGTGGATCGTCTTCAATGGCAAAATGGCACTACTCATTTTTTCCATGAAATTCGGAATCGTTTGACATTTTATCCTAGAATTTAAAATGTTACAAGTAATTTTGCAAGATTGAAGCGAGAAAAATTCCTTTCATTTCTATCTCTTTTTCGTTCTAATCTTGCTAATTTCAACTGTTCGTATCCTCTGGCCTGTAACGTTTAGAATTTTCAATTTAAGCTTTTTCGTGATAGGTATCAGTCTCAATTGACTATATGATTTAGTTATGATTCTCATATTCGACCTCTTTCAACAATGGCAATAACGACAATAATAAAGATGACAAACGGAAACAATGGAAGACGGAAGAAATAATGGTTGAAATGAACATCAACCATCAAGAAATAAAAGGAAAGTTATAGTGAAGCGCTACGACTGAAGTGGCGTAACCAACGATTCTTCATTCTTTTGATTGATGGTCCCGTGATAATGGTTGACGAGAAACGCTGAATGCTTTGAGGCAGGATGGAGAAGTAAATTGAATGGATTACTCAATGTCGATCTAATGTTATAATAAGAGAAACTATTAGAAGTTACCCGCAACCTGACATGAAATTTTCTCATTATGTTCCTTCTTCATTTTCATTATTTGCTTAAGCTAATAGTGAATATCTCGATGTTATGTTTTAATGTTGATATCATTAGCTATAATTTACTACAGTAATTTAATTTTTTGTACTACTGAACCGTTTAATTCCTCAGAACTCCCTAAATGAAACAATCAATCTCTACATATTCATTCTTCGATGACTAAGATTTCTTAAGGTGAACTTCCACTATAATAACGAAAGTTTCACTATTCCTAAAAAATAAATTTTTTAGTTTCATAACATGCAGTCACAATCGGTTATTGTTGCCTATCCTTGCAGAAAACCAATTGATGTGCTATGAATGTTGTTTGGATAGAAAATACTTCCCTAATTTTAATTTCTTCAAATTTCGCTTTATTTTAATTAAGAAAAATGAATGCATATCATATTATCCTAACCTTGATTATATCGAATAGCAATGCTTATACATATATATATATATATATATATATATATATTGGTTATTTAAAGGGACCATAGGGCAGCACAAGATGGCACCTATAATCATCATCATTACAAATTTTCGTTGCGCGTTATTCTTACTTGCTTTTCTTTCCCTCATTCCTCCATTTTTTCACTTTTTTTTCAATTACAGTTTGTTTGAAAACTTCACCCTCTCTCTCTCTTTCTCTTCCTTTCTCTGTGCATCATGTGAAAGTTTATCAACGAAAGGAAAAAGTTTACTTTTCATGCGTACTTTTAAAATGCTTTGTTATTTTTTGCACTTGTGGAGAAGTTAACTTCGATTTTATTTCTATGTGATCATTTTGTGTAGGATAATTTGGAAGGTTGTGGCAATTATAATTATAGTTATAATGATGAAGATGTTAATTAGAATAATGATAAAATTGAACTATGATAATGATTGACAATATAGTATTGAAAGAATAGCCTTTAAGCATGGACTTTAAGAATGTCGAATAATGCTACATTCAATTCTAATAAATATGCAATAATATTTGGCAGTGATTACGTTAATCACTGCCATAAATAATAATTAAAATACGGCTGTAATTGTAATAATAATGCTAACGCAACTACATATGTTCATTCATCTTCTGTAAATGAAAAATTTATTAATGTTAAAAGAGCGACAATTTGTCCGAAATAGTACTTGCATGAGTGCCACGGTGAAACGAACAAGACTAAAAGAATGGAAGGTTACCATATATTTCGATATTCACTTATTTCTTCCTTTTCTTGCTAATATTTTTGACTAAGCTTAAATTCACTCCACTATTTAAATTCTTCTTGACTTCTTGAATTTAGTATTTCAATTTGTTCAATGTGATACCAGACATTTTCAACAATTAAATTACTGATATTTGTTGAATATCATTTTGCTATGCTACAAGTGCTTCTGTATGTTTGTGATTACTCGGAAATAATGATATACTAAGTAAGTGATGAAATCATAATTACATTTATTTTTTAAGTTATAAAGAATAAACCAATCAGTTTAAAAATTTTCTCAGTCGTTTTTTCTTTTTCAATGGATGATATGGCTTTTGGATATTAAAATGCTTGCAATTTTTCTAATATAACACATTTATAGAAATGCATTTCTTTTTTTTTTTTTTTGTAGGAGGTGGGGGGACAAAAAAAAAGTTTTGTCAAATATTGCAGAAAAGAGACTGTTTATTTAATTTCAATAGAAACATCCTCCAATAGCAATAACTATATTTAATTTCCCAATATCATGCATTTGTTATGAAATCAACAAATGTCATTATATTTCCGTTCCTTGAAATATCTTAAAAAGCAATTTTTGTTTGTTTTCTTATTTTTGCTGCTGCAAATTATTTTTTTTTTTTTCATTCTAATTCAAAACTTAGTTTACTAAAATGATATGGTCATTGTTCATTCTTTTTTCTTTTGAGGAAAAAATGAGAATTTCAAGCTTTAATGAAATTCTCGAACAATAAGCATAAAGTACGAATGGTGCGATCGTAGTAGCCGTTGTCGTCGTCGTAGCAGCAGCAGCAGTAGCAGCAGCAACAGCAGCAGCAGCAGCAGTAGTAGTAGTAGTAGTAGTAGTAGTACACAGGGAATGGGTAAGAGAAAAGGGAGAAGAGTATTTCCATAACAAAAATAGCGAATGTTGATGTTCCTGTTCCTCTGGTCATATGACGTCGAGATGCTTGCTTGCCTGCTTGCTTCCTTGCTTCCCCGAGTTGTATCCATCTATCCCGTGGGCGGGTCGTGGTGCCAGGAGGTGTTTGTTTGAGCAGTGTTTATTTCTAAACATGATAAATGTGAAAAATGTTTGTGAGTAGTAGTAGTACTACGGTGTCCGTCCTGGGCCTCTCCTCTTCATGCCTTTCTTGACCACTATTTTATGCTTTGTTTTCTATCTCACTCTTTGTTGCTACTTGTCTTGTCCTCCCTCTCTCTCTCACTTCCTTTATTTCGCCTTTGTCTATCCCTCTCCCTCTCTTCATATATCCATGCCTATATTTTCCTTTTTATTCCGTTACTGATGACCAAAATATATAAAAAAAACACACACACACATACGTAATGTATGTACTCGAACATAGATACACATAGAATGAGGGCTTGTTAGAATCAATTTTTATCTTGCATTATTTGAAAAATATGAAAATTAATTTACGATTATAAAAATTGCGGTTGTTTTGATAGGGGTCAATAGGTCGATATCATTATTTGATTGATGCATTCATTCCTATATTAAAATTTTTTTTTTATAATTAAATGTCAAAATAAGGAATTCATATTAAAATACAGTTATCAGTTAGTGAAGAAATTATTGAAGATGAAATAATTAGTTTTAACATAGTAAATTGAATAATTGTATGAGAAAAAATATATGAATTTATCCTTGTTTTTATTGTTATGTCTTATAGCACTTTTATGATTTATGACTTCAAATGATTAATGATAGGTCTTTAGCATATGTCGATACAATTTTTATATTTACAACAATCACTGAGTTGCTTACTATCGGACTTAATGTTCATTTTACTATATTATTGCTTCACTTTCACAATTGTATATCATGATTGCTAAATATTGGTTGAACAAAATGGATATCTTGTTTTTTTCCTCTCCTCTTTTTTTAAATCGCCATATTTGCAAATCATTTTTTTAAATCGCCATATTTGCAAATCATTCAACAGCCAGTTTAGGTAGTTTAAATGTCTACAGCCCGTCCAACTAGGCTCTTCCTTGAAAGCTACCAGTTAACAGTGGAATGAGAGCAACTTCTGGAAATGTGCTAGTATGTGACACATTGTTTTGTTGTCTTGCTTATGACTTACTAAATATATGGTCGTTTGGCTTCTTTAACATTCAGCAAATAGTTCCTTCCACAATTATAACGTAAAGGTGGGGAATAGCTTAAAATGTTCCTATTTCGAAATACTATTACACTGAATTTTTATTAGAATATAATGTTAGCCCGAGGATGAAAAACATAGAGAATTTTTCTGTATATTTGTTTGTTGACTTCTTCCAAAGGAAAAAAAAAAAAAAGATCTTTTTGTTTAAGGTTCACGGATGCGTTTTGCCATTTTGGTCGCATAAGATGGTCAGTGGCACTATTCATTCAATTCTCTCTGATTACAAGCCACTACTAGCTTCAACAATAATTCTTCAGCCACTGTTCAGTTCGTTTTTGCTACCTGTCAAAGCGACATCTATTTTTGTCACATTATGAAGCAGGTAATTGACATATTTTAAATCTCGGAAGTATAAATTAATACACATAAAATATCTTCTTTCAATAGTCTGCCATAATGAAACCTCTTTCATTTTTTTTAATCAGTATCTGAACAACTTTACACTCTTGAATTCTTACCCATATTCTGAAAACGATTCAGTAATATTACTGTATTTTTTAAATAAAAGATTTTTGTATCAGTATGACATAAGCAGTTTTATTATGCAAATTATCAAAGCCTATATATTTATAATAATTTTGGGTTACTTGTCCTGCTTTTATAAACATGCTATTCTGATAAGTAACAATTTCCTTTCTCTTATTACTTACATAAATGGGGATTTTCAAGCAGAGATAATGCACAAAAATTTGTTAATACTTTTAATATACTTTTACTTATCTTCTTTTCTTTCTTTTGTTAGAGGTAATTTCACTAGCAGTATTGCTGTTTAATTAGGATTGATAGATAGTTTGCGATTCACATAGTACCTTGTGGCATATATTCTAGATAATTGAACAGGAAAAAAAATCATTTTTCCTTTTTCGAATTTACGAAGTTGAACAAAAAAGCTGTCACTCGAGACAGTTTTTAATTAATGAGTGCTATGTGAAACAAAAAGTTTATGTTTAGTGCTTATTGCCAATATTAGCACTAATTTTAAGATTTGATTTTATTTGATTGGATTGGAATGTTATTTCATTACTTCATTCAACCACATGTGACGTATAATACTGAATAGCGACGTGTCATATCTGCAGAATAATGATTGAGTAGACATTTATGCTGATAACAGCTGAAAGAAGTATATCATGAATTTAATAACATAATTAAAATAAAATTTTCTTTTTGTCAAGTGGTTTTTTTTCGTAAAATTTTGAAAAAACTTTCAAGGAAAATGAAGAAAAATTGTTTGAATTTTTTTTCTCTGCTACTCGTTCTTTTTTAAACTTCGAAAAAAAAAAAAAAAAAAACATTTACACGAGATAAGTAGTAAATGCATGCAGGTGAAAGTTACATACTATAGTTTATTTGATTCATCTTCTTTCCTTATCACTACACAATTTTATTCTTATTTCGCGCATATACTGTTTTATGCTTATTAACAATGGTGCCGTTAATTTTGTGATAACTCCATCAACTTTAGCCTTTCATTTCTTCATGGTTCTTCTCTTTTCATTTTATTCATTTCCCATTAAAATTTTACTACATCTTAAAGAGGTTGTCATGACGAAAGTGGGGTGGGGGAAAGAAGGAAGTTCGATAGATGTTTTTATCAAAAACTAAACTAATTTTCATCCTTAGTTTTAGCTACCCCATTCTACAGTATTTTTAGGTCAAAATTTTAGGATTCAAATTTTGTAAATGCTTTTTTTTTTTTTTTTTTTTTTTGGAAAAATGATGTTTAAATAGCCGTGGTAGTGTGAGATGCATTTTTCAAGGCTGTTGTATGAGTTTCGTTGCTAACAAAAAAAATTTTGTCAATTATTCGGTCTAAATTTAAATCCTAGGAAAAAGAAATATTTTAAAATATTTTAGGAAGAGTTAGATTCATGTGTTGTTGAAGCATTATCAAAAGCGGCACGTATTTTATCCGATGAATCCGATTATCCAATATCCGATTCGTTATCTGCAACATCTTCATTTAGTGAATCATTAACACAGGTGCATTCAACGGCACCTACACCATCACAATCACAGCTACCAGTCAGTCCTTTTTTTATTGTTCATAATGAAACGGCTCATACAAGTACCGAACTACTACCACCACAGGTACCATCAACAGCATCACTTAACAATCATATCGGAAAACGACATGTGTGTGGAGATTGTGGCAAGGTAATCAATTCATTATCTGATCTTCCTAATAAATTTGCTATAAGGTCCATATATTGATTTATTGGGCTTTTACATAATTCAATCACTTACGTCGATATTGTATGTTATGTTTGCCAGGCTAATTGAAGAAGCATCTAGAATGAATAAAAGCAAGTGATATGGAAGAGAATATTTCATCTGTTTTCAAATTTGAAAATCATTAATTTTTAAACTGTTAAATCTTGAATGTGAGTCAGAAGTTTAAAGCGTATTTTTAATTCATGAAAACTTTCGGAACTTTGAAATTACTATTAACGTTAAATTAAAACCACAGGCTTTTCCTTATTTGTCAATACTGGAATCTCATAAACGTTGCCATACCGGTGAAAAACCATTTGATTGTCGTTTCTGTGAAAAGAAGTTTGCGCAAAAAGCCACGTTACAAGTTCACGAACGAACTCATACTGGTGAACGGCCGTTAGTTTTTATTTTTTAAAAGCTGTCTTTTTATGAATGAAAAATTTTTTTTGTTTTTTCTCGAATTTTAGCTATGAGATAAAAAGAGGGAATTTTGCACTGCATTGTAATTTAAACTTTTTGATAATATTTATGACTAATTAAATTATTTCATTAATTTGAAGGATCAATTTTGTCCTGTTTTATTGCTTAATTTATGCATTCATTTATAGTTATAAATGTAAATACTGCGATAAAACGTTTGCTCAGTATGGTACAAAGACCGTTCATGAGAAGAGTGCACATTTGGGTATGTATCATTTCCGCAGCTGGATTGATCTCATCTCTTCTGATCGTCATTTATTTATTTTCTCACAAATTTTTTTTTTAAAAAAAAATCCATTATCAAATGCGGCACAAATCCATTATCAAATGCGGCACAATTATCATTCTTTTTTTTCTTTATCTTTCCTTCTTTAGACTTCATTCTATCCTACACTTTATAATCGTACTAAATTTAATTTTACCTTAGGTATTCGAAACTACAAATGTCCCAAATGTAACAAATGTTTGTCGTCACCATCAGCATTGTACACACATAAGAAAACCCATGGTGAAAAAACATTACAATGTGACTATTGTCCCAAAACGTTTGCATTGAAGAATTATTTAAAGTTACACGTGAAACAAGTCCACGAGCAGTCAGATCGCAAACATATTTGTCATTACTGTGATAAGAGTTTTGCTTATGCAGGCAGTTTGCAGGTTACAATTTTTATTGCTGTATGTCATGCAAATGTCACTTTAATTGTTTATATTTTCACAAAACTAAGAAGGCAAATCGATGTAGTATAAATGGAGTAGTTAATAAGCCAAAATGTACCCATTTAACTCTTCAAGAAAGATGTCAACGAGTGAATACTTTTAGGTACACGTACGAACGCATACCGGTGAACGACCTTATGTATGTAGGTTCTGTCCCAAAGCATTTGCTAGCCAAGGTAATCTGCAAAGCCACGAACGAACTCATACTGGTGAACGACCTTATACTTGTGTACAATGTGGACGATCTTTCATCCAGAAATCACAGCTAACTGCACACGAAGCAACGCATCAGTATCAACCAGGCGTTCGTTTTCATTTAATTTTTTTATTATTTCTTAAACTAGTATCTATACCCTGTTCATTATATATGTCCAAAGATTTTATAATATTAAGTGGATATGTTTGAACTTAAATTTTATATTATACATATATGTTGTATATTTAAGGAATCCTCTGATTCATTATTTCTATTTAAATGAAGATTATTACACACTATATTTTTCGTTCATTATGTAGTGCATCTATTCATACATCAGTTATCAATTATTTAATTTGTTTAATTTTAGATTTTAATAATTGAAAATTTTAGATTTCACCCGAAACAGTGCAAAACAAAAAGGCAACAGAGTATGTTTGCAAGTACTGCGGAAAACGATATGCCTATGCCTCATCGCTTTATGTTCATACTCGATTACATACTGGTGAACGACCATTTCGGTTTGTTCTCTCTATTAACTTCTATATTTTCTTTTTATTAAAGAAATATTTTATTTTCGCTTGTTAAAAATTAACAATTTTGAAATAGAGTTATATTCTTTGATCGAATATTCTTCCCACGATATGATTATCTTTAGCTATACCAAACTGCGAAAATTATGCAAATGAGATGTTGTGAAAAAAGCTCAAAACCCTTTAAAATATTATATATCTTCTTTCATTTGGTGACATATGGAATGAATTTTACAAATTCATTATCATAAGTTTAGTATAAGCCTTTGACAGCTTATTACGTCGAAAAAAAAAAAAAAAAGATTTTAGGAAACTCTAGTTCTTTTTCTTTAGTATTATAAGTGAAATACTTGTCGTATGGAATTTCCGTATCAAAACTTTCACTTCTTTCTTTAAAGAAAAAAAAAAAAACATTCCAAAATTCTTCTCTTCTTGCTATCTGTTTCTGTGTCTGCTTGTGTTCGTTTTACGGTTGCCGTACCAGTCGCTGTGCTATATCAAAGCAACATGTTGCTATAAAAGTACACGAGCATTTTCAAAAAAAAGGAAAGGAAAGCAAAATTTTCGCAAGATTATGTCCTCAAAGATCAAAAATATTATTTTATACGAGATTTGTTAACGCAATTAAAACATTTTTGCTCAAAATCTACTTACTGTTCCCAATTTTACAGATGTAGCTTTTGTGACAAAACATTTACAAATCAGGGCAATATGCAAGTTCATCAGCGTGTTCACACTGGCGAAAAACCGTAGGTTATGCTATATTATGTAATTTTTTGCGAGAAAAAAAAAAACACTGAACGAAAAATATCCTTCCGTGTCATTTAAATGTTACATCATCATAATTCATCGTTTCATCCTCTAACTAAACCTATAAATTAAAATTTGAAGCTGAAATTTTGGTGATAAAGAATGAAAATGTTAGTTATGATAATCTGATGCATTTTAAATTAACAAACATGAATGAATGTAATTTCTTTTAGTTACAAATGTAATGCATGTGAAAAAAGTTATGCTCAAAAAGTGGGCTTAAAAATCCATTTGGAGCAGTGCCAAAAGTATCTGAACTGTCAACAGCAGACTAGTCCAAATGCAGAAATGGATAGCGCGAAGACTCTAGATAGCCTATTGCCCAGATATCTGAGTAAGTTGTTCGCTTCCATTGTGTTGTTATACTAACAGATATTGTTTAGTGGATTGAATGAATAATCAGTGGTGCTAATATACTGCTAATTGTTTTTTTTGAAGAATGTATTTTCAGGTTTACCAGATGGAATAGCAGTAGCAGCACTTCAGTATCCCACTTCACCTTCCGTTTCATCAGTTCGGGATTTGACTAGTCCTTCATTGGGCTTGAAATTATCAACCTTACCTGTAACAACCACTGCTTATAATACAACAACACTTAATGTAAATGATGGGATTATGGATCATTTAGGTCGAAATGATACCCTTACCAGTATCACCAGTGAGCAGGTAGTAAAATATGGTAATGAAACTACTGAAACTAAACAGTCTGCCTTTCACGGAGTTATTCCGGATCCATATAAAAACACCTTGCTAGATCCATATGATTCACAGTTACATGCTTACAAGCAACTTTTGGAAGGTGGTAATTCACCTGGATCACTATTCTCACAGCAGATGATACTTCAGAGTCAGCAATTACAACTTTTTCTGCAATGTCCAGAGCAGTGGTGCAGTGTGTTGACACAACCAATTAGTGTTTATCCGCCTATAAGTACGCTACCAACCTTAAATTCAACCTCTCAACAATCTACACCTCACCTAACAACAATTAACATTTCAAATGACTTTACACCCACTTCTGCTAAACATGAACCTGCGATGCACGTTTGAGAAGAAAAAAGCTATCCAGAACAAAAATTCAACTCGTACTGTCCATCATTATACCCAAGTTCAGTGGGTTTTTCCGGAACGTGAATCGATGATATGGTATGCATATAAGCTAGCTACAATTGCTCACGATATTTACATTTCTAGATGAACGAAGCCATTGTAAGATTTCTGAATTTCCCAGAAAAATTGTCTCAAAAAATATTCAAAACAGAAACAAAAGTTGAGCAAATCGATTCATTTTTTTTTTCTTTTTTTTTTGTTTTGTTTTTTCAAGTATCCGGAGTTTTTGGCTTTATTCACGAAACTTTTTTTTCTCTTTCGAAATCGTTATAACGTTATTGTTTTTCACTGTAATATTAGTCATACTATTACCGCAAAAAAAAAAAATCACAATTTCCTGATGAACATGATTACTGTAATCACCGGGACAAATGTGCTTCATGTACAGTATCATTTCAAATATGGTAACGTTTGCTATAAGTGCTATCCTGTTACACTTTTATTCTTTAAGATTCTTGACAAGTTTTTACTTTCTTTTCTTGCAAATACTTACCAGTAATATGATGATAATAATTAGTTATTTTAGTAACAATCAATAGTAATGAGTTACAGGTAAGGCATAATGAGGTGTCATATGGTTATAGTATGTTTATTATTTATTTGGCATTGTTGGCAATATTATATTGAATTATTATGCCTTCCTTCGTTCATTCATTCATTCTAGTCTAATTATGCTTTGACATAAGTCGATCTGTTTTACTTCCTTTCTTTCTTCCTTCCTTCCAGTTTTTAAATTATTATGATTTGTACTATCGATTATATTTAATCGACTAGCATAAATCAATCGATCTTTTCATTTGCTTATCGTTTACTGTTCTGTCTATTATATATCTGTTGGAGAATTAACAAACTGTGCATATCTACTGGTCTTGCAGTGACATATACTTTGCTACAATGCTATATACCCCATTTAACTTATATTTATTCATTGCTTTTATTTTCGCAATCGGTGATTTTTTTTTTTTCACATCTGCAATATTTTAAGATAGGTATACATATCGAAATAGAAAGAAATTAGGCATGATCGTTAGATAAAAATAAGTCAATTTTTTCTTGCTAAACTTTCCGTACTAATTTATGACTTTTTTTTCTTTTTCAAACATTGTTTGTAAAAATTTTCATTGGTCAATTTTCTGTTTAAATTTTGTCCTCACAAAAAAAGCCAATTTGTCTTTCTTCCTTTTTTTTTTTGCCGTTAATTTTTTTTCTTCCGATCACTTTTCTTTAAGATATTTTTTGACGGTTTGGTTTTTACCATCTGTTCATGTTGTGCGTTCAGTTTCGATTCGTGTCTTTTTTATTTATTTATTTTTTTTAAAGTAATCCTTTGATTATTTTTATTAGTGTAATTCTTATTGTTTGTTCATATTTTGTTTGAAGTATCTCATTCAATAAGTTGTCTTTCCACTTTTTTCTGTGCATACCATGCTAATGCAAACGTAGCCATACCTTTTCCGTTTTTTTTTTCCTTTTTTCCATCCTATGCACGACAATTTAGATGATTTTCCTTTTTTGTTTTCGTGTATTCTATTCAAAAAGACTTAACCTTTTCTTTTTTTTTTTTCATGCATGTTGTATTAATGTATAATAATGGCGACAGATTAGCCTTTTCAAAGTTAAGTTGCTAGAAACAGTGCATTTAATTACTAAAATTAATTGGTACATTTTAAATTTGTGGATATTATGTGTAAAATGTACAAAATGGTGTGCAAAATATATAAACCTATATAATTGGTGCGATCAATTAATTAAACTTAAAAAGTGGTAAATGTATTCAAAAGAATATCAATTTTTAATAGCACAATGCAAAAAGATGTTTAATGTTATACGAAAAAGATGGAGCAGTTCATTAACACGATGTAATTAATGCCTTTACCAGGTTTAATCAAAGAAATGTAGCAATTAATTGAGAACAAGAATGGGAAGAATATTAGACGATGATGTATTATATCAACTGAACTCATCCTTATTCAACAAGAGAAGGAGTAATTGGTAGGCAGCTCAATGATTGAATAATTGCATGCAGAGATGAATTCTTGATGTAGAATCGGGTCACACTTCCTCCTTCCTTCTTTAGCCATGCATTGGTAATACATATTGCTACTTACGTCCCTTAATACCAACTTTTCGAGGATAACACTGAATCTTGTCACCTTTTATGAGCTCACTCAACCAGTTCAAACTAATTTTAATGCTTGTTTTATTATTTTATTATACATTTATCACTGGTTAGTACATTTTATTTCGTTTTTCATCCCCCCTACAGATGACATTGAGAGCCGTATGACGCTAATATTTTTTGAGATTTTGATTATTATATTACTGATAGTACCATCACTTAAAAGGTAACTTCAGTTGATTCTAAGATATTGGGTTATGCATTCATTTTAATTGACAAGTCTTAATGAATTGAAATATTTATTTTAATCATTTTCTTAATTTACATTCTGAAAAATAATTTTCACTCCAATTCGTAATCATCCATAGGCATGAAATGTTCATCACGAAATAAGATAATTTATGTTCGAAGTGAAGGTTACTATTCAATGGAAAGAGAACAAGCAGTATTTAAAGGTTTAACACTTTCGGAATGTGCTGATCGATGTACATTCAAAATACAGGTGGAAGAAGATTCTTGATTTATTAGCGTTAGTTGGTGAAGTATTCCTGATGAAACAAATAACTTCTAGCATAAAAAAATTTCAATAAATTTTCAAAATAACAGTAAAACAATAATAGTTTAACTAATTTTTAACTGAATTATTCAATAATTATATCAATTCGCTATAATGAATTGTGTTTTTGAAAGCAAAGGAAATGAAATTAGAAATGGATTAAAGGATTTACATAAAACCCATATTTACGCAATTTCCTATTATCATTTTTTTAATTGCAAACCTTTACTATGTGCTATTTTGAAAGGAACTTACACATACGCTTGCATTCAACCGCTGTATAATTTAATTTCTTTAGGGAGTAAATTGCACCTCATTTGAATACGATGCAATGCAATTGATATGTGTACTGAAAGAGGGCAGCGGAAATATGATGAGTGATGGTAGTCTGTTACCATTGAAAACTATCCGTAGTATATCATTATTTCAGCAATTCTGCCTTTCTGGTATGTAAATTTTTGAAATAACTTTGAGAGTATGATTTTTTCCAAAACTTTTGTAGCTAACAAAAGAAGTCTATGGAAAAGAAAATACGCTTTATGCTTTACATCCTGAATTCATAGTTGACTTTTAAATTAGGGGTTTTCCGAGTAGGACTGATTGTAAGCGAATAACAAACGATTTTATGATCACTGATTTTTCTTTTCCTTTTCCGCTTCCGTCTACTTACTTATCATGCAAGATTGTTTCTGCTATAAAAACTATAACTGTATTGTTAGTGAAATGTTGTTAAAGGAAGCTTTGAAAATCGTCAATGAAATGAACTGAGAGACGATCCAAATTGAGTAAATGAAAGTCGATAGTAAAACAATTTTAAGTATGGAAAATTATTGCTATGGTTAAAATAATGGTTAAACTTTTTTTATTTAAAAATGTTTTTGGAGATATTTCAGAGGAATACATATGTCCATCGCCATATATCTTCGAACGTCTTCCGAGACATGTTCTGATGGGAATCGCCAAAGAGGTTTGTTTGTTTGCTCCTCCATGGAAAGATATGAAATGAATTGAAAGATTGCATTTTTCTGAGTCAATATTGTCTTAATATTCTATTGTGAATTTTGCATAGGTATACTTTCGAAGTGTTGTAGGTGATGCAAGTTGGATCTATAGAGGAATGTTTAAACATGTGCTTAGCTGCTAAAATGACAATAGAAATCGAGTGCAGGTATCATTATACTGCAAGATTCTAAATTTGCTAAATTTAACGTCCAAAAAAACTAGATGTTTTTTAGAAAATTTCATATATTGCTATTTTCTAAAAAAAAAATAGCTTTATCTGAAACTGTTACTCATTTTCTAGCCAATGTTGGAGTAAAGTATCTCACAGAAACTAATTTCATTATAAGAGTAAAAATTTATTTTAATAATGTAACTATGTTTTTATTTCTTGAGGATAGTTGAGAAAAGTGTAATAAGCGTAAGCTTTCTTCGCGATCTTTTGATCACACTATGATGCCATTTCTGAAATGAAAACTATTCAGGTCAGTAATGTATTACTATGATACCGGGGAGTGTATTCTGAATGATGAGAATCGAGCAACAAGTATAGGTATGATAACTAATGATACGATGGACATGCGTGTCGATTATTTCGAAAATACTTGCTTCGACGGTACTTTTCTTTTTTTCATTGTTTTATTCTTTTGGCAAATAATTTTGTATGAATGATGCTGTGCCTTCATTCTATAACGATATTCGTTTTTTTTTTTTTTTTTTCTTTTTTGGAAGAGCTGATTTTGAAAACGATGAAGTAGTATTTAGGTACCATTACAATATCTGTCTTATCATTTTTTAAATCATAACTTATCAAATAGAAATTGCAGGTAGTATTTGACTTTTTTCCCTATTTTTCTGATGAAAATTTGGCCGTAGATAGCAGAACATGATGTTGACAATTTTTAATCTTAGAATCCTATAGGAATTGAACTCAGTGAATGCATTATGAAATTAAGCAAATGAAAACTTTCTCATTAAATATACGAATAATTTATCGAATAATTAAATAATTTTGCATGAATTTCACATTTTCTGTTTTCAGTGCAGTGTTCAGCTGATTTTACCACACATTGGGTCAAAGTGGGAAGATTCACGATCAGTGATAAATCAAATCTTGTAATGAAGCAAGTGACTAAGGAACAATGCTTCAATTATTGTCTTGTACCTAATATGAATCTCTTTCTAGATTTTTTCGGAAAAAAAAATAATAAAATTATCTGATTAACAAGTCTTTTAAAATTTATAGATCTTTTTTTTAATGTAATTACTGAAATAAATGTCTTGCTCCTCCTGATTTGAATAGGTATCGTTTAATTTTCCATTTTTTTCAGGAAAACAAAATTGATGACCAACGTTTTCCATGCAAATTGTACGCATATAATGAAAATAGAATGACATGTCATTTGACTTCAGAATCCGGTCTGATACATTCAACAACATTTGTTGATAATCAAGAGATATCTGATGATTCACAAAAATATGATTATTATGAAAAAATTTGTCTGAAAGGTAACTGAACGTAAAATATATTCTACATAGTAACAAATTTTCGAAGCATTGCTTACTAATCAACTATCTTTCTTGAAATATATTGTGAAAAGACAATTTTGATAAGTCAAACAAAATAGTTAATAAATGAACGGTTCAAGCAAGCAAGATAGCTGACAGGATCAGATTTTTCACACAAATCTCAGACTTTATTTCTCTTTTTTTATTTGTTCTTTTCAAATGATTAAATTTTAATTTTTTCTATCTCCAGGTTTAATGCGATGTCAGGATAGCAGTTTTGAACATGTTTCAAATCGTGCTTTATTAAATATCGAAAATAAGGTTGACTATTTTTCGTCTCTATGATACCCACCCTTGATATATGATGATTTAAATTTTGAACTTTATAATATTACAGATGATAACAACAAGTATGACAAGCTGCTTAGAAATTTGTTTACGTTCTGGTAAAGAATGCAGTTCAGTGATGTTTTTTAAGGCTAAGGTGATAATTAATATTCATTAATATATTAGTTGACAGTTATTTTTTATATTTTTGTAAATAGATAAAAATAATTGGTTAGATAGCGAAGGATAACAGATGAAATGCTAAAAAGATAAATGTTATCAATGAAAGGTAACTATATTCATAAGTATGAACATGGGGAGATTATGAACTTTTTTAGGATGAGTGTGTTCTGAGCAAGAAGAGTCAGTATTCAAGCAATGAACAACTTCGATACTTTCCAGAAGTCAGTGTTTTCAGGGATTATTTTTAATCAAAATATCTTATGTAAATTGATTTTGCACCGGGAATAAAATCCAATAATATTTCAGTGCGTTTTTATGGATAAATTAGTAGTGGTAGAAGCAATGTTGTAAAGTTTCTTCTGAAGCAAATGTACATTTAAATGGATGCATAAATCGAAAAGTTTCTTAAAATGATAATGAACTAATAAACATAAGCTTACAGATTCTTGTTACAGGTGGATTATTTCGATAATGTGTGTGATTATAGAGTTGCTATAAACATGTCTCTGGAAAATAAAATGATCGAAATTTCAACGCGAATACCAACAATGCACAGACAGTTAAATGGTATCAAAAATTTGTGATTGTGTGGAACATGATTTATATCATTTACTAATAATTTTGATTCGTTTGATTTCAATAAGCATGGAAGGCATGATGTTGAAGCAACTGATGAAAGTTGGATAATCATTAGCTGGATGTTTATGAAGCAGAAATTGAAGTAAAGTAGATAAATCAAATTTTAGTGAAAGAATACAAAAGAAAATTTTTAAACAAATAAAAGATATTCAGAACTGGAAACAGAATGTGGCGCAGCTGGCATTTTAATATCTGTATTGTTTTCTAAACCAACAGTTGGCGCAATATTTATCAAGGATCATTTTGCAACATGCCGCTCTGAATTTAACAATGCAATGAATGCAACAATGGAAATTGCACTGTCCACTCTTCGTCAAGATAATCCACCGTGTCCCGGCTATGAAACTGTTCCTTTTATCGCAATTTCACCTCAGATTTTTAATTTTTCAAAACGTTCGCCTTAGAAGGATTGAAAATAATATTACAGTATTCTAGAAAACTTAAATTTATGGGAAAAGTAGTGGTTATCATGCAAGTTTTGTTGCAAATTGTTGTGCTAATCATATCTGTTTTTTTTTTTTTTTTTTTTTTACTTCATATGGTTTCTTTAGAATCCCTCAACTTGGTCTTTCATTGTGGTAGTTCAAAAAAATGGTCTGGGAATACCAGGACTGATGACCGATGAAGATCGAGTATTCAATATTACATGCGATTACTCAAACGGTCAAACTATGAATGATTCGACTGAAGATAGCATGTATATTAGCATTTATTAACATATTATGATAGCTGAAAGTTAGATTAGATTATTTTTTTCGTCTATAATCTGTGTTTCTAATTCGATGTGAAAAAAAAAAAAAAAAAATTGTATAATAAGTATTCAAGAAGTTGAAACTATGCTAATTTCAATTAATTAAATGAATTTAAAAGAAAATTTGTATAAATATTGCAGTACTTATTGTAACTTCATTACAGACTTCTACAAGATGTATCACGAGATTGGTTATCTACTACCTCTTCTAATGATCATGTACGATTGACGGTATTTCGTGGTGATCAACCTGTGAGTACCGCTGTGATGGGTGAAGAATTGGAAATGAGATGGACAGTGATGCAAGACCGCGTGGATAACATTGGATTGTTTGTAAATCGATGTATCGCAGAACGTTTGGATGGAACACCACCATTACCACCTCCACTTACGCTTATTTCTGACGGGCAAGTATTATTTACTCACTCCTTTCCTAAACTTTTTCATACCTTGGATAAGTTAGTCCTATCCTTAACTATTGGAACCTAAAAGTAACCAGAGATCAACTATTATCCAAAGTATTGCTGAAAGCTGTCAATAGGTTTAAAAAAAAAAAAAAAAAAAAAAAAAACCTACGTTTACTTAAAGAGTTTTTAGGTGTATTGACAGTAAAGTAAGCCGCTTGCTAATGCAGCATCCAATCACACAATTTGATGGTGGTTTAAGGACTAAAATTAAAGTTTTTCGGTTTGACGGGTCACGTCGTGTTCGAATTCTTTGTTCTGTGGATATTTGTATTGAAGAGTGTTTACCGGTCTGTATTTCATTACTTTGAATTTTTAAACGTTGAGAAAGGGGATAGACGTTTTTCTTCGATTTGACGGACCACGTCATGTTCGATTCATTTGTTGATATAACAAAAAAGGAGCATGGTAAAGTTGAAAAAGGTTGTAAATAAATTCTAGTTTTTTAGTGAGAATAAATTTAATCTGAGGTTTCATTGAATTATGTGTGTAAAACGAAATGAATATTATGTATTGCCAAAATTTCCTGAATAGCTCGATACTTGTACTAAAAATAGGCGTACTGCTTTTTCAAGTTGCCATTTATCAGTTGCGTAATAGTTCGTGCCGCAAAAAACTACATACATCAGCAAAAACTATGAATTACAGGTTACTTGTAATAAAGAAGTAAGTGGCAGTTTGATAAATCCTGACAAGAAAAAACGTGAAACTTTTGTTTTCCCGACTCAACAGGTAAAATTATTTGATTTAATTTGCAGCTGACAAGTTAGTACCTCATAATAAGCAATTTTTGCATATGACATGAATTAGATTAAATTTTAATTTAGGCCTCACATCAACGAATTAAACGAGAAATTATCAGTGGGACTTTTACGATTGTCGAAGAAAATGGCGATCTAGTGGCTAACGAAAATGTAACGAAAATTGATGAGCAATCAGTAAATCAGAGTAAGCTAATTGGTATTTTGTGAACTGTTTTATTTGAGAAAACGAGTTTAATTTACTTCGCCAACTTTCGGCTTCATTTTTTAATAAACAAAACAGCATGTAAATTACATACCTTTGAAGCTAACGTTACTTTTTATATTCGTCTATTTTCGGTTTAATTTTAAATGATTTGCAGATATGGTACCATTACAGTTTCCTGATGACAATCAATTTTGTGTTCAAAATTTCTCATTTTTCATTCTTATAGCAGTTACATTAATACTTTTAACGGCGCAAATCTTTCTGCTATGTAAGTATACATGGCTTAAAACTCAAGAATCTGTTCTTTCTGGTAAGCTATTATTTCTATTAAGTTTCTCAAAATTTGATAAACATCTATGCATATTATTAAGGAAAAAAAATTAATTATTTGCCACTAATTTATGTTTGCAATATTTTGCCATCCATCACCATTACTGATTTTACAAAATTCAGGTAATGAACGAAACTGTAATATCATATCAACTCCTCAGCATGTTTATTTTGGTCATGAGGAATGTTGTTCTGCGGAATCGCATATAACATTATCCAAAATAATCAGGCAGAAATTTTTTTTTCCTTATGCTTATTTGCTTTTCTTATCGATTGAATCCATTTCAGTTGTATTTTTGTATCTTACAAATGATAATAAAGAAAGTAGTAGTATTATTAAGAGATTCAGTCGGTAACATTATTATTCTGTTAATGATAATTGATGATCATTTCTTAATTTATCTTTGTCAAAATAAAATTTTAGGACGGAAAATGAGGACACCAGTAATAGAAGACGTGTTTTTGTAACGTGATATAGTGTGCTATAAGAGAACAGTGTATTTGTGGCTTAATAATGGGGCAAAAATGTCACCATTCTCGCTTATATACATTTTTTTTTTTTTTTTTTTAATGTGACACATGTCATGGTTATTATGCTTGTATTGTAATTTTTTTGGTCTGATGGAATGCGCATATTGCCAAATAAGCAAATATGTATTCTTTTCGGATTTGCAAAAACAAAAAAAGGAAGTTCAGCAAATTTAACTGAGATAATCCTGAAGACATTAGCCTTTATTAATATGTATTTAGAAAAAAAAACTTGGCTAAATAAGAATTGATTTTTTTTTTTTCTAAGAAAATATAAGGAATTAGTTTTAATTTTCTAGTTGGTTAGTGAGCTTTAGAAGGGATTACATGACAAGAAAGGTGATTAAAATAGGCTATCATACTGCTTATGTCTTCTTCATCCCAATGCTATTAAACATTCATCATTCAGTGAGCCAAAATTGAATTTTCTCGAATTGTTCATGAAAGTATATCTGTGTTATCCACTTTATCATGTCACTTTCAGTCATTCTGAATATGAAATAATGCCACTAATAAATTACAAACCATTTAAAAGCTCTGTTATTTCAAATTGCCTTGCCTTCTCAAAATCTCTTCAGTTCATAATTATAATGCTTTTTCCTCACCATTATCGTTATTCATTGGATATCATCATTTCTTTATCACCTTTAAAATTCTAAACAATTTCTGGGAATTTCATAATTCATCATAAATTGATCGACTTCGAAATTTTTAGTAGGCTAATTTAGAATAAAATTAAAAAGCAATGAAAGAATGAGTATGATATTATTGATATCGAATTTATCAATTTTGTCATAATATTAGAAATTTTCGTTGGAAAATTTGTCTTTAAAAGAATGAAATTGTTAATTCTTAATATTTATTATCAAATATTTTAAATGTGGAATAGTGTACCAAGTGGTCAAACAAATAAAATCCTAAACAATTTTATTTTCTGGACGTTCACTATTCATACTAATGCAGTTTAAATTAACTTGTAAAAAATATTAAACTAATCTAAATATTTATATCTAACACTTATATCTTAGAATTATTTGTGGATTAGCGTATGAAAGAAGAAAAATTGGTGCTATCAGCTGATCGTAATGAAACTGGTACGTTCTTCTTTTTGTTACATTTGAATAACTTCAACGAATACTGAAGCGTACTTATGATCTAATCGTTTTAATCGATAGAAATAATTGTGATTAGAATTTTAGAATCATTATAACGGAATCATTATCCTTCATTAACTCAGATTAAAACAAAAGAGTCTTCAAATTTTAGAGAATTTAAATTTTCAATTCTATTCAAGATTTTGTATTAACTTTAACTTCTATAAAAGAAGCTACAAATCATGTTTAAGGAATTAACCGCACAACAAATCGAAGTACAATTTGGTTCACAGGGAGAGGAATCAGAGGAAAATGAGCATATGGATTGGTTTATTGATCGTCGTGCTGCAAATTATCGAGAACGTCGACGAATGTGTAGTATCAATGTCGCTTTTATGGTAAATGGTTTTTATTTAATTAGCATATTTGTGATGCTAATATGAAAGTTTCATGACAAATCGATTTCAATGGCATATTCCAGTACCTCCGTTTAAATAAAAAAAAAAATAACTTATAAATGAAACAAATCACGCGTACAATTTAATCGGTTGATGTAATAATTTCGCCTAAAACTCACAATTATATGAGGAATAGCAGAATTTATTGCATCAGTATGAAATTTTCAATATTATATGATTAATTAAAAATAATAAAAGAAACTGGTAGTGGCTTTAACCAGTCAGTAGAAAACTTCACTAAAACTTCAGTTGATTTATCACTGAACAAATATTTTTTTTAATAAGAATAGGAAATTGATACTTCTTAACTATTCTAACACTAATATCCCATATCTATGCTAAAAATTGTTATTGAAATAATAGAATGAGTGAAATTATGATACATATATATCATATTGCGCTTCTGTGAAAAAAATAAAATGTCATTTGCAGAAACTTCGACGATATATTCCAACATTTCCATACGAAAAACGTCTATCCAAAATAGATACATTGAATCTAGCAATTGCATATATTTCACTTCTTGAGAATCTACTGAATAGTGATCATCAAAACATGCATGCTTATTTGAAAGAAGCTCTTATAATGGCACGATCCGGAAATCCACAAGCACCACCTTGGAGTACCAGTGGTTTGTTAATTATTTTCTTAATGATTTTTTTGATAAAAGTTTTTAACTAGAAAGAGAAACACAACTCCTATCAATACAAAAAGGAAAAAGCTCAGATCTAACAGCTATGTTTAATAAGATTTAATGTGAATGAATCAGCTAACTTCAAGCTGATTCTTTACAAAGAAATTTTCGTAACAACCTGATAGTTTTTTGAAAAACGTATTTACAAACTTTATTTATAATTTCTTCCACATCGTATCATTCGTTTTGCCTTTTCAAATGATTTATTTAACTTCAATTCAAATATATTACAGATCTCATAGCACGTCTTAGTTGGATTAATTGGAAAAAACTGGGCATTAAACCGATGTGACACTATATATACTTTTAATTTTTTATGCAATGAAAAATAATAATAATGAAAATTTTTTAAATAAACAATGAAAATATTATGGATTACGTGCATTGCCGCCAAATACTTGTTCAACACCCGTCAAAATTGCATTTAAACTGAACGGATCATCTGGATTAGTGCAACGTGATCCGATCAAGGAATCCTGGAAGATCGATTTATGAACATCAAGATGCTAATATTTACAAGAAGAAATTTACCTGCTTATAGCCGCATAAACATTGACAAGTACCAAAGCGACATTCTGAGAAATTTGGACATTGCTTGCTGGTCACACATCTTTCAGTTAGATGTACTCGCCGTACACATTTATCCATGACAGAGACTTCATCGATTCCACAACTTTTCTCGCACGTTGCAAATCGACCATCATTACTCTACAAGAAACTGGTGATCATATCAAATTAAATCACAGCAATGAAAAATGACAGAATGTCTAAGCTGCGTTGTTGCGGCTAATGTCATTACTAATTTACACAAATATGAAAAAAAAAAATGACTAAGCTCTACTATTAGCCTGCACTACAATCAAAACATCTCACCGACAGCATTGTTTTGACAGTACTGTAGAGAACCACAACAATAATCATCATTGTTCAGGAAGCGAGCCTTTTGTTGAACCAGTATTGCTCAGAAAATTCATCAACACCCTAAAAGCACCTTTTCAAACCTACCTCGTTGTAAAAATCTTTGATTTATTGATATTTTTGTGGTACAGAAAGGGATAGCTACAACCTGATTTATTCTTTTCTAAGAAATGTCACAATAAGGCATCCTTTTCCATTCAGTTGGGCATAACTTCATATCTTACTGTCAACGATCGCTTGTAATTATTTTATCCAGAATTTTCAAACAAATCAGTTTTTTTTCACGTATTTTTCATGCCTAAATTTGTCTCGCTGAGTCTTCCTGAATCATTTCAAAGGAATAAACTACGCATTGCATTCACAAATATACAGTAGCAGTAAGAAAAAAAAAACTGTTCCAATGTAACAGTTGATCATCAAGAAAGTAAAGCTTAGTCATTTGGAAGAAAAAAAAAGAAGAATTATAGAAAAAAATCATATTTTGTATTACGCAACAACGACAGCTAAGACACATCGTATCACCCTACTTTCTTATACCTGATTCTTAATACTTATACAATATATATCTTTCCATTTTTGAATGATCCAGAAAGTTATAAGATGTTTCATCCAAAAAATTATACCATCTTTTTGATAACAATTAGAATGAAAAAGAAAGTAGGCAAATGTAGGACATTTTATTTATAAACCAGATTCACAAAAATTATTAAAAATTGAACTTAAGATATTCAAATTAGACTGCCTGTTTACGTACAAAAAATCAGTTCTAAAATTTTTATTAAGCAATTTTTAGGTGGAGATGAATATCAATAAAAATATTCTAGCATGCTATCAACTTCAATATTTATTGTTTGACTTGCACTATTAGATTCGAGTTGTCAAATATTTGAAAGTATCTGGACGAATACTTATTAAATGTAAATTTAAACGGAACTTACAGGATGAAAGCCATCTTTGCACTGACAAAATCCTAAGATACAATGCATAGTTACACCACCTTCACACTGAAATTAGAAATTAGTGTAATAACTAATTATTTTAATCTAAAAGTTTTGCAATGATTATCCAATATTGAATATTATTTAAATTAATATGTAGTCCTCAGACACTCATCATTTGTTGAATTGTTGAAATAAATTTAATTAAATAAGCTAAGGCAAAATTAGCAAACTGATAAAGTGAATGACAAAAAAAGAAAAAAGACCTGTTGATGAAGCTGACAAGGATCCTCTCTATGCGCTATGCTTAAACATTGATTATTAATATAAAGCGGAGTGGGATCACGACATGGTTTAGGACAACATAAACTCGTTTTCCAGCCAGGCTCTGAGATTGTGTAACAATGATGTGTAAGTGGTCGACATCGATGTTTCTCGGAGACGCCCATATCGCATGATTGCCTTAAAATTTGGAAATAGCGGTTCACTTATAGTATAATTAATTGTAATATTCATGGGGATAAACTGAAAATTTTAACTCGATATAAATTTTTTCTTAAATTTGCTAAAAGAAGAATTATGATAAAGAATATAGCACACATTAGATCAGGTTCTCCATAAGGACATTTCAATTTGCAGCAATGTCCGACGTACGGACTGCCGTACACTACGCATCGATAACCCAAAGGACAGCTATCTGTTGATGCAGCATTTTCGAGCATATCAATATCATTGATAAAAAGACGTCGACAAGCTTGCTGAGGTTCTGTTCCATCCGGACATACTGAAGATCTTTGATTGGAAGGAATTACAAGTTCGCTTCAATTTCTTGCACATTTTATATAACTTTAAGCAATGATGATTTCTACCAAATTTCATCTCGAATATATGAAATGATGCATTTTAAATCACTGCACAGTATGAAAAAAGCTAGTTTCAAGTTTTTCTTAACTTTTTTTTTTTTGGAAAACTAATACAAAAGTAATGCTGTGAAATAAAACTTAACATTAGAAGATGTTTGAAATCACTTTCTTATCTTTGATGTTTTCTTGAAGAAAGCTATGGATAGAAATGTTAAATTGCATTAATTAGATGAAATTAAATTTCTTTCAAAATATACACGCAAAACATCGCTGTTTGGTTACATCACGTGTAGTACCGGGCGCACATTGACATACTCCAGCGATACATGCATTGAAGACATCAACACACTGATTGTCCTTTTCGCAACTTTGTCCCCAATGTGCTATTTTCTGACATTCCACTCCGTATAACTGCTGCCCTGATGGGCAAGCTGAAAAGTATATAGCTATAAAACATTCTCCAGCATATGGAATAAAATTTATGCAAGAAAAAAATTTTAGAAATTTAAAATTTATACATGGAAAAGCTTACATACAACACATTTTCCGTTTATAATACTCCCACCCCAACATTCACATTTCCCATCTCGACAAAGAAGCGGTGGTTTGCAATCTCGCTGACAGCTGTCACCAATTTTATTCGGTGCTGAACAAAATTGTGATCTTCAAATGCTAAGAACTATCAAAAATATTAAATAATAAATGAACTGGAGAATTTAGTGATCAAAAATTTGTAAAACCACCAAAAAGTTTTGATAAGAATGTTTAATTTGAAAAAAAAAAAAAAGTGAGACAGAAATTTTTTATATTAATTATATCAACCAAAGAAAATTTTCATAAATTACTTAATCATAAATCATTTTAATGTCACATTCGAGTGAAAATTTAAAAAAAAAAAAGTCAATGGTACCTAATCTACATATAGTCGTCTGTCCATCAATATCAAATTCCTCGAAATTTGTTGGACATGTACATCGCTGTTCCCGGCAAACACTATTCATACCATAACAATCTTCATCAAATAAGCACTTACTACCAATCAATTTCTCTATAATCGGTATCATTACAACACCAGTCTAATTAATATCCAATCTCTGAAATTCTCCCTGTGATATCTTAAAACGTTAGCATATTAAATATTATTACTACTATCATTTCTACTTATTAAAGTTATCCGGAAATATTTTCCCATAACTGAAAAGGGATGATATAATGAAAAGCTATACGTGAATTAATGAATTTCGTCATAATAACTTACGTGTGCAAGGTACATCAAAACCATGGGAAAGTTTGGTAAAGTGAAGTAAGGCTGTTGTGATGACACTCAAATAGTACGTCGCCATTTACATTCAATGGAATTATTCGTTTCGATAATACATGTGCATGTATCTGTATATGTGTATGCATATATGTATGTGTATGTATGTGTGTGTATGTGTGTGTGTGTGTGTGTGTCTGTTTGAGATGAAGAATGTATTACATCTTTAGGGAGATCTGGGTCGGTGAGCGACCATCAATGTGACAAGTTTTTCTTCTATATACATCGATAACCAAATACCTGGAAGGTATACACACGCGCACACAGAGCAAGCTGATCCATGATTGTTGTATTGTTTCAAGCTATGTTATTAATAAGAAAAACTGAAATTGATAATTTTCGAGGCATTTTAAGCACAGTAATGAAAAGGTAAAATTTTAGAAGACAATTCAATAAATAATAAAAATTGGTGAGCATTATTGATAGAATTCGATTTTTTTGAAATATTCGAAATATTCGTCTCTTGCGTAAATGAAAAAAAAAAAAAAAAAAGACTAACCAATCTTTTACCAATAATTTTTACATTTTTATTTCAAAAACATTTCATCTAAGCTTGCTTATCTTCAATAACTTAAGCGATGATAAATATTTTCTGCTCAACAGTGAATTATGATGGATAGTATAGCTATAAGTTAAATGATTTTATTGCTAAATGAATAATTGAATTATTCTGGCATGTTGAAATTATTATGAAACTTGCTAAGATGAAACATAGAATCTAGTATCTTGATTCATCCTAAACGAGTCCTAACCTGTATTTTTTTTCCAGTTGACACTGTTATTGTTGTTGGATAGTTATAGTGTATAATTTAAATGATTTTATTGCTAATAATACTTTCTAATAAACACTGATCTGTTTCAAAAATGAAAGTGGTTTTTATTACTGTCAAGACATCTGCATAAATTAACATGAAATATCATAAGAACACAAGCTTCATTTATTTTTAATAATTAAAAAAAAAAAAATAATGTTGTCTTCTTTTCATTTTTTGAAAACGTTGATTTTCTGTAATAAATGGTTAAAGAAAAAAGCAAATAATCTATCCATTTATAACACATCTTTCAAGTATTACCTAAAAGACAACCAGATTTTTTTAAAGGACAAAAAATAAATACAACAAATTTCTGTTTAACGTATCTTTGCTATGAGTAACCATTTATTAGTAATTCAAGCTGACATGTAATATTAAATTATCAGTCATATGCAGTTTTGAGAATAAATAAATTTCTGTATTTCGGCTCTAATAATAAACAGACAACAGTAACTATCATAAAAATATTTTTTACTGTTTAGAAATAATTTATTAAAAGCTATTCTAACTTGTATAAATATAAGATTTTTTCTCTACTGTTACTTCAACTTAAAAAATAGACACTTATCAATTATCATCCCTAGCATCCAAATAAATGAGCTATACTATTTCTCCTTCCCTTTATATGCATCATAATCACAAAAAAATTATGAAGATTAGCAAAACGATAAAATAATTGAATCCAAATATTATTTGAATTTTTTTTTTTAAAACGAATTTTATATCATATGCAATTGTTGATATAATGATGGAAATGTTGAACCAGTTTTACTTAAAAAGAAAGAATGAAACAATGGAAAGAACAGTGGTAGGCAGCAAATTAACTAAACCTCAGAAATAGGAAGAAAATCAAAAAGAAAAAAGACGAAAAACGATATATTGCTATTAATCAAATTTTGCTCAATTCAATTTTTCATTATCGCAACTCGATTTGAATATATGTTGTGCATTTGTCTTTCTCGGTGTAATTTTCCTATCAAAATTTTCCAAAATTTTGCCAGAATTGGTTGAAAAAGATAGAATTATATACTTTAAAAAGAAGTAAAAAAAAAATAGTTATTTCCTCTTTCCTGGTATATTTCATCAGATAAAATTCGAAGTTTTTATCAGTTTTTTAGGTATTTTTAAAATTTCATGAAAAATTAAACAATAATAAATTGTTTGCAAGTAAATCCTTTAAAGAATTCAATAAATAACAGCAAGATCAGCACCTGCTAAATGCTATTGATCACATAACATTGGACAGGATCATGGAGGGAGTGTTACTGAGGAAAGTGATAAGTGAATGGAAGAAATGCTCCGAGTCTAACGTTAACGATGCAGAATTATGATACGTATGCGTGAGCTTGAAATTCAAACGCTTTCGCATCTGTATCCTTCGATAGATTCGCAACGGAGGCTCGGAGCCACATGATTAATAAGACATAAATATGAGGAGTATACTGTATGATAACTTCATAAGGAGTATAACTGTGTGATAACTGTCTCTTCCCAAAGAAAAAAAAATTGAATGCTATTTTTCCACATAAAAATTTTGCTAATTTCATTAATATTCATTATTTTTGAACTTGAATAAGACACATAGAAGTGATAACTTAATCCAAGAATTTATTTAACAAAAAAAATTTTTCTTTTTTGGAATAATGAAAAGTTGCCTTGCTACACATCATGCATTTTCCCTTCCTTATTATCACAGTATTTATTCCAAAGAGTTTTAGCAAGTTCATAACACGGTAACTCCCCTGCATGTGTTGCAACCATACGTAATAAGAAAACACCATCTTGTCTAAGAAAATGAAATACGAAACGTCGCAGTGATTGACTGTCTACCATTTTGTAACCTTCAATGCCTGTCAGATACTTTCCAACAAAATTCAATTGCCTGTAATTGATATCTAATAAATGCTAGTTAATAGTTGGGAAATTACTGCTGAGAATGATGATCAAGTAGAGTTCAAAAACGAAAGTATTTAAATACTTCTAATAAGCTGAATGAAGTTGGCTGACTAAATGAAATATAACAGATTAAACATGACAGCATTATAATATGAGTCTAGATAGAATAACTTGAATATTTATGTCAATTTTCCAATTGTATTTCAAATATCATTTAGATTGTCTCTAAAACGTTTTCATGAAAAAGCTTCTTGTTTTGTTTCAGTTGCTGAAGGTACTATGATTGAATATAGAAGTCTAACTATTTTGATGAAGCTTAAATAAACAAGATATACTAATCAAAAAACAAGGAGAAGTCTAGTAAATGGCATTTGTAATTTATTAAAAAGTTGGTTTAGTTAATATAAAATATTTGAGGGACAGAGAAAAAAAAAAAAAAAAATGAACCTGCTAGGGACAATGGAAATATATATCCAATACAAAAGAGAACAAACTGTAGCACCAGCTAGCAAGAAATACCAAAACCATAGAAAGAGGAATATTTTCTCGTTGAACATATTGATCATGAGAACGCATTGTACGGTATGTCGATGAACATTGCCAAGTACCTACAAAAAAAAGTGAAAAATTTAAAAAAAATGTGAATTGAAAAGAAAAGAACTGAATAATTTCAATGTGATACAATCGAATAAAATCAATTTAAATTGAGTTCAATTAAAATTCATTGATTTTTCGACATGTATTTAACTACTGCATAAAACTTGCTAAATAACAAAAAGGAACAAAGCAAAAAAGCATCATCTTTTCAAATAATGACATCATCCGTTCCTAATGAAAAAGCATTTTTTTGTTCCAGTTGTTGAAGATGATATGATTAGATATCGAAGTTAGGAACAAAGATTATTACATGTAGCTGAGAGGTTCGCATAGATATTACGCGAACTTATATTGATAAGATTGTTTTTAAGTTAATAAATAGGCGAATCAAATCAATGTATTGTATAATTACATACTTCCAACTTTATATGCTTCCATTTAACCTAATGTATAAAATAGAAATATTTTGCATATAATTATGCACATAAATATCCCACAAAAAGTAAATACTTACTTTCACTTCAAAATCGCACAATGTCACACGTGGAAAATGACCAGATTCTTCCCATTCTCGTCCATTCATCAAATCATTCAACACCTGTCAAATGAATCTTATTATTGTTATGAATCATTATTTTTTCTTATTATTCTCATGATTAATAATCTTTCATTAACTTGTTAAACATCACAGTTAGGTGAACTTCACTGCAATTATTTTTCCTATTCTTTTATAATTACTGAAGTTATTCGTAATGATTCTTAGCTTGGATATTTATAATATTTACAAAGGTAGCGCTAAGACTTGACATTTCAAATATTCAGTGTTTCGTATGTATAGGCAATCTTAAATTTTCAGAAATTATAATTTTGAAAAAGAAAGAACGATGATTTAACTTATCCATCTTCCAATATGCAAAAGTATTTTCTTTTAAAAAAGAGGGAAATTTCTTGCAAATTTCTATGGTTTGATAATTACTCGTCATAGTTATGCTCATTAGCAAAAAAAAAAAAAAAACGATGAAACGAATTTAAGTGGCGAAAACTTATAAATCAGCATACATTTAACAGTGTGTGTTTTAAAGTATTTAAACAGCTCTGAAATTTGTCGAAAAGAATGCATATTTCGAAAGCCAACCTGTAATCCATACCATTTGCTACGATTGCCCAAAAATGTATTGAGCAAGAAAATTTGTCCGACGATATTTACCGTGTAAAGGATTTTCACCGAAATGTACAAAAATGTTACAGCGGCGCCACTGCTACGGGTACAAATAATCAAATTTAATAATTTCAATCGATTTCCACCCATCTGAAAGGAACTTGTTAGGTTCAGAATGCAAAAGTATAAGCAGTTCTCGTTCCTTCGAACAATATAAAGCTGTTAAAAATCAAAAGCATTATGCCAGCATCATTTCAAAGATGTGTTTAAGAAATCAAATTTAAAGCAATCATAAATAACAAGTGATACATACATGAAAATTTTGACAATTTTTAGCAAACTGAAATAATAACTTAATAAGTTGATGAAGTAAACGAACCACTTGATGTTTCACATGAAGTGCCTCCTCGACGTTTGTAGCAATCGTTTGCAAGGCTTTATTTCTGGAATCCAAATCCAACAATCGTGAATCGCATGCCATTTGCACCAATGATTGCACATGGATGCCTGAAAATTAATTTAGCAAACGAAAAACGAGCAAATTGAATATGCAAAATGAAAAATGAGGAATTCAGAAGCATTCATTAGATGGAAAATCAAAATTCGGGAAATAATTTTTTGCGTTATCTTGTTTGCTCTTCAAAAGCATAAAAATTGTCATACGGTAGGAGTGAAAAATTATTGTAATTCTCATGATTTTGAATAAGAAAAATTTGTGCAAATTTAGATATTAAGTAATGCTAATTAAAATGAAAATGTAATTTAGCACAAATGCTATCACCTAATAAGCAATAAATGTATCAATTGTAGAATGAATAATTAGTGTGAAATAAACCTGATTGCCAATTAAGTAGCCTCCAAACGATTGTAGGTACATAGAAAAGGAGTGCTTCCAAAGCAAGTACAAATGGTACCCATTGGTAATATCCAATTTGCCTATTTTCTCGTTCAGCATAATTATGAGGAATATAATCGTGCAAGGGTAAAAAATATGTATTTTGTACCCAACAATAATTTTCTGTATACTGTTCCATTGGTTCTGTAAACGTTGCAGGTACCCAGCACTGTATCGGGAAACCTAGATAAGTTAAGAAATGATTAACGATTATTTATAGTAATCATTTTTAATAGTTATGGCATTATTCCTATGATATTAAAATAGAAATAATCTTTAATGCAGAAATGACACATATCATATACGGAATACAAATTGAAAGATAAGGAATGGAGAATTTGAAAGTAATAAATCATTACTAAGTATTACTTACTATCAAACATATCAAATGTAAATTGAGAAAGAGTAACTTACCAACATACTGCTTCGCAGATACAAGAATAGCGAACACTAAAATGTATATACAATAATTCAATGATGTAAAGAAAGATCAGTTCAATTTTTTAACCTCATATTTATCTATTTTTCATAATATTTGTAAGTTATAAAGCTATTTATGATATTTATTAAGCACAGAGCTATTTCTATTTCTGTGTAACTAAACATTTTTTTTTTTTTTTCAACTCTTCAATAACCTCATTTGGATTATTTGATACTTTACTATAAAATATAGTAAATTTCAGTAATTAGATTTTTGAAATAATGAAAAAAAAAAATTAAAATAGCGTAATTAAAAGATTATCTCATTAAAGATTATTTCATTTATCAAATTTTAGAAAAATTCAAATTTAAAATTTTATCTCATATTTATTTATATTAAAACGAATGTTAACTGCGCATTGATATAATTTCAGTACTTCACTTTTTGCTTGTTTTCCATTCAGTTCTAGTAAACAATAATTTCAAGCATAACTTATAGACTTGTTCACTCGTACTGTAAAAAAGAATTGGAGGGGGTGAGATAAAAAGGACATAATTAGTTCGTTTTAATGATTTCTTTTTTATCTATGAAAAAAAGTGACTACTTTCACTTGAAATGCTTCCACTGATTGCTTCACACTCGCACTATTCAATTCATTTGTTAATACTATGCTGTATATAACACCAATTGTTTTGCCTTAACATTCTCATTATTCATAATGAAAAGAAAAATATCAGTGCATACTTCATTTTATTCTTTTTCTCTCTTTTTTACTTTGAAATATTTCTTTAAGTGTTTAATTTTCTACCAGTCGTTTTATAATCTTGAATACATTTTAAATTAAGTTAAAATTGAAAAGCTTTAAAAGGAAAAATTAGAAGAAAAGAATTATGAGATGCTAATAATTAAAGAAAAGCATAAGTTTGAATTGCAAAAAAAAAAAAAAAAAAAAAGAAATAAAAAAGGAATCTTAAAAACTTTTATTTGAAAGCTATGAAAAAGTGGCTTAAAAATGTTGAGGATCATTAATTAATAATTAGAAGAGGTGGTTATATAATTCAAGTAAATATCGTTAAACTTAATGCACACTACTACTGTTACATTTTAAGTTAAGTTAGAATCGAAAGGCTTTAAAAGGGAAAATAGAGGAAAACAATTATGAGATGCTAATAAAAAAGCTAATGCCTATTCTAAGCATATATTTTAACCTGCTACTACATTGACTACAATCGGATATCCATCATACATATGCATATATACCTACCATACATATATTTTATGTTAATACAAAATAACTAATATGAATAATAAATTACCAGTAATGATTGAAGTGGTATAGTAGTAGTTGAGTTTATCGATAATATCATCGTCCACATGAAATTGTATTGATTTAACAGCACTAGCAAAATAATACAATAGCATCGCCTCTTTACAATCCACCAATCCACAACTGTCCGCTATTCTTTATCTTCTTATCACACCATTTTTGCTCAAATGATCCAAAATCTTTTAATTCTGAAGGGAATGAAACATATTACAAAAACAAGGAAATTGGAAGAAAAAAAGGTCTGATCGATTAATCAATCTTCAATCCTTAGACACAGAAATATTCTACAATTATAAGTTAAATTTCAGTTAAATTCATCGTTTTAAAATAATCAACGATTGATATGCTAATTTTGAATGAATTTACAAGATTTTGATGAGTTTGAATATAGTATAAGAATAATTATAACCTATTTTTGTATCACTGATCGTTTTGGGACAATGATTCCAGTATGAATTTGCAAGATTCTGATGAATTCGAGTATATGATGAAAATAGTCATAACCTATTTTCAAGATAATGCTTCTTCGGATTGTTGTATTGCTATTTACCCAACAGAGATGCAATATGACGGTGTTGTGAAATTCGTGTTACTAAAATTATTCACAGTAAAGTAAAAGACACCAGTAAAGAATACGCTCTTTTCGATTAAATTACATTTTAAAATATCATTTAACATCTTACCCGTTACACATTATAACATTTCAGATATTAGAATGCTTCGGAAGTGATTGCAAATATTGCCTTTTTCCTTTTCGCCTTTATCTTAATTTAATGCCAAAGAACCAATTGTTCTTGTCCTAATGTTTAGTATTACTTACTGAGACGTTTAAAACCAATTTGATTCATTATTGCCTGGTGATAAAATTGAATGCTTTCTTTAACACATGGTGAAACATTAAATCTGCTGCAAATTCGGGGAAAAAAAAAGCATAAAGTTGCACATGAATTTCAGTTAATATTATCGATTTTTCAAAGAGAAAGAGGCTTGTCATATTAATGGACCACTGGGAAACCATTTGAAAATTTTGCTTAAAATTTTGAGTAAGATTTTAATGGCAGAAAAGAAAAATTGGTGTGAGAACATTTGCAATATATTTGTGAATAATTGAATTGGTGATGAATCTCATTTGATTGATAGTGATGATGAAGAGGATTTGAGGAGTGAAATGATGTTAAGACTAAAAGATGAGAGGATGATACATATCAGTGATTTGATATCTCAGTGCAAAATGTGTATTTCGATTATATAAGCAATTACAGGATAACCTGATTTATGTATGCAACACCATTAAGCATGTTTAATCGCTTTGCACACCTTTTTTTTCAATGTAACAAATATTCTATCTCGGAAATATATCCACGGTGCAATTTATCTTGAATGCTATAGATGTGTTTTCATTTTATCATTTGTCAATTTTCAAAACTGATAACGAAATTATTAAGAATACAGAAATATGGAGGATATCAAGGAAAATAAAGAAAAAAAAATTATGGATATATGAAACGATCTGATCACTGCTATGTGTTTATACAATTTTAAAAAAAAGATTGTTAATTCTTTTTGAATTCAAAATGAATAAATGGCGCTTAAAAGTATGGTGGTGAGTAAGATACACTGTCTCCTATCAATTATCCCTTGTCCTCCATTTTCTGACCATTAATTAGATAGGTAACATTTCCAAAATCACGGTTATTTGTAGCAACCAGTTGTTATAACTTTCGATGCACCACTATCAGTCCAATATTTCATAACTAATAATACATAATTTATAAACTCTTACAACTGCTAACTGTTACAGCTAACTGAAATCCTTTTCTTTTTTCTTGAACTCACTTATATTTATGCTAATCTTTATAATTTTATTTTGTTCACTGTTCATTTTATCATATTTGATTTGCTATATTTGAAGTCAGTTAAGCTATCCCTAATTAACAATTCATAATTACTATTATTGAAAATGGAAGTAACAGGATAGTTTGCATTGTTTGGGCTTAAACTAAATAACTGTCTTCTTGTAGTATTCTTCGATTTTTTAAGGAACATTTCATGCCAAACTGATCCTTGTTTAATTATTGCTCAGTGTCTACTTCATTTTATAGAGATTGTGCAATGCATTCTTGTTATATTGACTTAAACTATCTCATTAATTCTTTTTAATCTCTGCAAGATAATAATACATTTAAAGTTCTGAAAACTAGAATGAAAAAGTGAATATATGTTATATAAGGAATGATTCCACCCTGTATGTTCTTGGCATTTCAAGGCAAGCTATTTAGCCAGAGTACTACTTAACCAGGCCCCATATTCATTCAAACGATTTTCATATCATGTATTGAAGTAAATATTGGTTTATTAAAACCAATATTTTCGCATTTTGCATTGAAGCACTTTTTTTTCCTTCCAACTTCGAAATTTTCGAGTGGTTAAAATAGAGAAATGAGTTTGAGAAGAGGTAGCCAAAGTAAAACTATTTGATTGTTTTTACTGAAGTTGAAAATAAGTGTAGAAAGGAAAACGAAGCATGATATCAAAATAATAGTAAAATATTAATAAGGAAACTGAAATGGATGATGATAGGGAAATGCAATATCATCAAGCAAATGTAAATGAATTAACGAAATGGTTGGACGAATAAGAGACATGCACTTTTGAAAACGAAAGTTAAAAAAAAAAAAAAAAAAACTAATATTTGTCCTGTAGAAACAGTAAAAAGTTGGGTAAACGAGAGAAATTAAAAAAGGAAGAAGTAATTAGCTAGCCTTGATGCAAGAACGAATGATGATAAGGATGAGCTACAAAGGACTACGCTAGAAGGACGAAGTAGAAGAACGAACAACATACAAATAACTGGCCTAGTGATTTTGAAAATGGGCTGAAGGCCTCTATTCACACAAGATCGATCTGACGTATTAGATGCTGTTGTTGCTGCTTTGGCTTCAATCTATACATACCATCGAGTTACGTCTATTCTTCATATCTCCTTCTCCGTCTCCTCTTCCTCCTCCTTTTCCGCAAACTTTCCTTTCCATTCTGTTATAGCTTTACCGCATTTCAATTCACAACTCTCTCACCTACCCCATTTCTGCTTCAATCTTCAAGAAAGCATTGTTTAGACTAGTAGCCAATAGCATCCATTTCATTCTCACCATCTAATGGTCCCTATCAGCTGCTTCATTAGTTACGCTGGATATTTGAGGTGTGTTCCATTTAGTAAGATTCTTCTGGCGAACTCCGACTAACATCTGCCCTTTTTCAAACTATTCCACATCCCACATTCGCTTGTCCCTAGATGACTGACTGACTGACTAATACACACACACACACATTATATATACATAGTTTTATATATAAAGTTATATATATATATATATATATATATATATATATACATATAAAGTTTTATATAATATATATACACGTATATTTATGTATATATAGAAATAGATATAAAACAAACAGTGAGTCAGTCACCTAACATGTTATATTAGGAATATAAATAATTCCTCTTAACGCATTTCATTTATTATTTATTTATTCATTTAGGCAGTCACAAGTGAATGTGCCTTAAAGCATCAAATGGATTCTCGTTAAGAGCACTTTAACAATTGCTGATGCAGTCGCGATACCGCTTCCGCCTCTAACACTCTCCCGTATTTTGGTGCAACGGCGATAGCGGTAGAAGCGGAAGAGCCTCATACGACATCCTCACAATGAATTGCAAACTGGTGAACTGGTATTCTTTGCACTGATAGCCAAGAAATAAATAATATATGGCTTATTTCGAGCATCACACTATAAAGTATTGTCGATTTACTTCATCACGCTATGATTTAATGATTTTTCAATTTTACTCCTTTGATTAGCTAAAAAAAAAAAAAAAAAAAACATTGAGAGATATGTTTGAAGAAATTTTGCATATAAAATTGTCCTTGATTGTGATGGCAAGTCATGCGGCATTCATGCTTGTTAGATTAGATTTAATAATGATTCGTTTCATCTAGTGATATTGTCAACAAACTAACCAATACCTTCATTATTATACTGAATCAATTAATAAGACTGTCATGTTTGTAAATTAGAGTGCCACAACTAATAAAGGAGATTTCAACGTGCTACAGTAATTTCTTGTGAAATGCTATTAATTTATTAAATTTGATCAAATAACATCAAAAAGAAAATTGCTACAAGAGAATAGGAGTGAAATACTGAAAACTTTACTTATACATTAAGTATTCATATTAATGAAACCTAACGCATTACGAATTGCATTGATAGTACAAATTGCTTCCAATTAACTCTTCAGTTCATTATATCATAAAAAGGCGTTAAATTTGAAATGGAAAAAATAGACGACCATGATGACTCCTAATGTTTCCTAAAGGAAGTTTGTCACAGCGATGTTTTTTTTCTTTTCTGACCATAACTTGCTTTCAAGAATTCATGGAAGGTTTTTGTAACCTGTTTACTATCTTCAAGTTCAATTACATATTCATGTAACTATATTGCTACAGTGACATATACTGTCTATGTGGATGTTAATAAAGGAATAAGTTGAAATCCGTAATATTGTATGATGACGATTTTGTTGACTATTTTTTTTTGTTGATCCGTTTAATGTTTAATGCTACAAATCAGTGAACGAAAAACGTCATATCCATTTGATTGACTGAGTTGATATTCGCTACAGTGAAATAAATATCATACTTTCTTAGCAAATGTTCAAATCTCTTGAAATAAGTCGATTTCTTTCTCCGTATAGCTAACATTACGCCAGATAAAAATAATATGTTAATTACCAATTACCTTTTAAATTCGAATTTTATGCCATATTTTATTTCAACTCACATTTTTTTTGTTTTTTTTAAGTACATAGCTTTGTTATATATTTGATGAGTGGAGGCAAATTTTCCCTCGGATAAATCGTTTTAAGAAAAATCTGTAACTTTAGCATTTCTAACACAAATCGTTGCAATTAATTGGCCACACTCAATTTTTCTTTTTAAAATGTTAACCAACCGAATGTGATACCTTTCATTTTAACATGGCAAGTCGACATGATCAGAAATTAATTTATTCAAAGAGAAATAGCTTGTAGGAACTAAAGAGGAATAGCTTCTATAAGATAAATAAAATATTAATTAAAATACACAATATACACAAGAAAAGCGTAAACCGAATATTGAAATAATGAAAAAGCACAACAAAACTGTTCTAAATAACTCAGATTTGCAACTTAATTTATCATTTCAATAAAAAACTCATAGTGTAACATTTGATGCTTTTCTATAGTTTAATTTTAGTTTAATAGAAATCGATAAGCAGATAAAGATAATCACATCTGGAAAATAAACTTTTTCAATCTCTATGATCACTTTGCGCAGTCTTTATTAAGCTAGCTGTTGAATGGTGTTCAAACGGTGGGGATCCATTAACTCACCATTACAACGGCATCAATATCGAGAAACCAATCGTGAATTGTTCTGTTGAAGTTGCACTTCTAACGTAAATAAAAAATAAAACTGTGCTGTTGATGAGTCATACAGTTGTCCTCTCACTTATTTTCTCTTCCGCTTGCTTATTTTGTTTAGTTTTTTTTTTTTTTTTTTTTTTTTTTCTGCCAATCTAAAAAAAATGCCTAATATCCATAATTTCAACTCATAAGTATATATTGTAATGAACAGTCAATATGTTACAAAAAACGTTCAATGTTGATTGAATAATAATTTTTTTTTTTGCCTCCTTAATAAGTTAAACAGGAATTTTAATTTTGTCAGTTAATGCTTGTGATATTTTGCTCACTCGAATGAATCTATTTTTTCACCTAGTAATACAGTTTGACTTGTGAATTTTTTAATTCATTTATGAAGAAATCAATTGACTATTTAATTTCAGAATGATAGACAGTAAGTGAAATTTTAAGAATTGTTGCAGTTGGGGGAAAAAAAAGGATAAATAAAATGAAAATTAATGAAATAAAAATTGTGCCGTACAAATGAATCATAGGCCAATCAATATGGGAATATTTTTACATTAAGCGGATTAAGTATCATCACGAATGATGTTTTTTCCTTCTTTTTTTTTTTTTGTATTTTTGTTTTTGTTTTTTTTTTTTTTTTTTTTTTTTTTGCTATTATATAAAATATTTTTCTTTAGATAAGAAATTGAAACATTATTAAAAAGAAAACATGAAAACTCGTAATTTCCTTCTAGTATATTTGGCCATGATTATCCGTCCAAATGAATCATTATTGTCTAGCCAAGCTAAGTCCCTGCCGCTTATTCTCATGACATTTTTGTTTTCTTGCGCTTTTTTATTTTTATTTATATGATTGATTAATGTCAAAATTTTGAATTGCTTTTCAAAATAATCAAAAGTAACAATAACAAATAACAAAGAAATACTATGATGTAGCATGACATTTTCTGGCTGTATAACGATGCATGGATTCTAGGCAAGTTTTTAAAAATGCAAAGACTTAGCTAATTGTAGCAGGACACATACACACATACATACAAACAAACACAAACGCAATTAAAGCAATGTATTAAAACATATGGACAAATGCGACATTTGGATGTTTTGTCATAGCTTTAGTTTTCCTATATAGCAAGCAGATATTCCAAAAAGAAAAGACTAAAGCTGTTGAAGAACGAATATTAATGTGAAGTTATTATGATGAAAAAGACAAGAAGGAATATCGAATATCTGCCGGGTATTTTGAACGGAATTACAGAAGAATTGCAATTTGAATTTTAATTCTGAGAATTTTAACTTTGGAAAAAGTTTAAAGCTTTGTGAAACGGATAAATTTTCGTGGGCTGAATATGCCTTTTTTTAAATGTTTCTTTTTTCGTCATTTTTGCATAAGTTGAGGGATTATAAAAAATGAATGAGCAATAAGTGGCATTATTGTTTTAATTTATTATATAGTGCCTTGGTTTGAAAACAAAAAAAAAGTTGATGAAATGGGTGGGCTATTTGATAGATGACAAGGAAGAACTTTATGCCAAGGTTAATTGGATGAATGATACCCGAAAGGGAAGGTAGCCGATATGTTGAGCATTGTACCTAGCCAAGGTGTTGTCCCGTAACCGTAGCAGCACCTTAGCCGAAGTACAAAGCTTCACAAAGGGCCTAGCTATGGGTCGTAATCAATCTCGACAACTACCACAACTAAGCAGGTGAACATTCTTCTTGGGAAGCGTTCCACCAGAAAATGAATCATCATTCAGTTGTAAACCCACTCTTTTATAGATGCGATCTGTGACCCGGCGGGAGAGCGGACAGCAAACGGGGGAGGGGGGGGGGAAGGAGAGGGGGGAGGGGGGTCTCTCCGTCTATTGTTCTCTGTACGTCTGGGCGTCTATTTCTGCATTTCTATAAGTGAATGAGCGTTACCCACGGGAAGATACCCGATGTTACCCGTAATGTCAACAATATCCAGGTTTAACGCATACATATATGTATATATAACATATTCATCCTAAATGACAAATATTTCGTCATCTCTACTGAAAGGAAGGCCTAAGCAATGCCTGTGCAATGAATGCCTGTTTTGAAAGAAAAATTCGTCTTCCCCCCTCAATGAGTCATCTTTTCCTCTCCATTTTGTTTAAACGTGACTGTGAAGCATCATCAACATCTGCAATTCTCCCTGTTGCCGTTCGTGTCACTCTCCTCGATTATTGCATGCATGCAGTGAGGTGACGTGTTTCACGAATCCTACCTGGTACTCACACTCCCTTTGCACCAAAGAGTGCATGCTAACAGAAGAACATCAACGAAATAGTATGAGGAAATAAATATATGCGCTATTGGTTATGCAATGCAAAAGTTAGTTTTGATTATCATCGTAGGGATTTATGATGATAGCTACAATTGATGTCGTATTGATTAGATTCAATTCATTTTTGATGAAACTTAATTAGAAACTTTCATCTAGTTATTTTTAAGGCTTTACATTTAAGTTCAAAAGCTCTGCCAATTCAAATAAAAGTGGAGAATGAGAAAAATTGTTTTTATATCGCTAAACGTCGCAATATACATAATGAAATTAAAAAAAAAAGAAATTCAAATTTTTGAATAAGTCGTATTCCTCCGTATCTGATCAAATATTTGTATCGATTACAGATTTAGATAGAATATGTTATGTCCATAGAATGCGTTCACTTTAACTACTTGCTCTGAATTGCCTACTAGATTGGTTATAAAACTATCGTGACGTACTTAATTTAATTTAATTTAATTAAAACTCTTTTAACCATATGATTAAAAACTTTAATTTCCAGTGGAATGGAAGAGGACAATTTGTTCAAAGACCTTCAATTAAATAATTTTGCTAACGGTGCAAATCCTTTTAGAAAGGGAAGTCGGCCGATGTTTTGAGGGTTTGGAAAATCACGTAGTTACAGAAGTTCGATATCCGTATTGGGAATTTGAAAATATTTTTTTCTCAGTTTCAAGTTTATTTTGATTTTTTTTTTTTTTTTTTTGAAGTTTATTTTGAAAACATAGATTTTTTTTCTTGAAGTGATTTCAAGCAGAGAAACAAGAATTTAAAATATGCTTCTACGCTAAAAGCAAAATTTTGAAGAAAAGAAGAAAGTTCTAAATATTTTGCAACTCATTTCTAGTAATTCTTTAAACTGATTTTTAAATGTTAATTTTTGAGATGGTCTACTAAGTATATTTAAAGAACTGTTCTCAGCAACAACCTTGAAATTCAATTACTGAGTTCGATAGTTGGAAAGCTTTCCGGAACAAATCTTTTTGAATGAAGTGCTTTCCTTCTTCCTGATTAGATTTAAAACTGGAATGAAACAAAATTCAGAAAGAAATAATTTTTTGAACAACCGAACTAACGGAATCCTTTGGTTGTACTGTTGACCTAAGTGTACCCGTAATGAATTGTATTTCGCTCCATATGACCATTGTTCATTGCATGATATTATTCATAAACAGAGAAGTGATATTGTTAGTAACTAATTGTTAAATTCAGTGAAATATTTTGTTCTGAGACAGAACTAATATCTGATAGAAATTGATTGCTCTTAGAATTAGCATTTCTATTGAAAAATATTTCGCCATGATGAAAAATTTTTAGTGATTTGACAACGAAATGACGCAACAGGATATTTCACCCCGAATTTCAAAGATATTAGCCATATAGTCTCAAATTATCTACATCCTAATTAGTTTGTGGAGACATTAAGGATTCGCATTAAACTTCAAAAATATGTGAAGCTATATTCATCCTCGGAATTGAATCCGGTTCTGGTGATAAAGTATTTCTGTTCTTTATTGATTGCTTTTGAATATTGAATTCAAGCATTGTGTAGTCAATAAAAATAAATTTTGCATACAACTTTTGGCATACATATCCGAATAAATTTTTTGATTGTATTAAACTAATATGTATTACTAATGACAAGAAACCATTCTTTGGATCTATCAAGTAAATAAACTATCGGTATACGAAATTGAAATTCGATATAAAATAACGAACATAAAGTTCTGCCGAATAGAAAAGAACTTTACTTTTAACAGACATGTGTTTGGATAAGAATTATTTTTTTTTTTTTTTTTTTTTTTTTTTGCAAGAAAAAAAGAAATCGGCAATTTCAGCTTCTTTGATAAAAACTACCAAATATTCACAAAGAGAAATAAGTTGTTTGATGAGACTTAGCAAATAGTTGATAAAATGATAAATTAAATACGAAAACGTTTCATCCAAATATCGTTTTTCATAGATTAAAATTTCACAGCACATTTGAGATTAAAAAAGTAACGAAACGAGTGTCGCATGTTAAGTATTGTTACCTTTACTAACAACGAAATTTCTCAAAAAGTTGGTATTATCATCTGCAAGATTTAGAAGTTGTATGATGAATTAAAGCTTATGTGATACACAATTACAAATTGTGATAAGTAAGAGTTAGATATTGTAATTCCTAATTTCTCCTATGACACACTATTACATTGTGATAATCATAGTATTAATAAGGCAAGACAATTTCTTCAAAATCGGTAGTTTTACAAATGTTTCAAAATGTGGCGTCATCGACCAGTTTTCTCAACTCCACACTTATATTTTCATTTCATATGCATTCGTGTTTTTCACTATTTTTTCAATACAATTTTGTCAGTGATGTTAATTCATCTATAAACCATTTATTTGTTTTCCAACATTATTTCTCTCTTATCAATTATTGTTTATCTCGTAACATTTTACATCCTTAAAAAAAGAAAAATGAAATCATGCACCATTTTTGGAAAGAGAGAAATACTCAATGACCGATTAATTGGCATTCTTCGAAAAAGAATTCCAGAAATCAGATATCAGTACTATCACTAATGCCTCATAAAATTTCTCATTGTTCAAGCTCACTCATTTATATGGTATTACAGTAGAAAACTTGATAGTCAAATCATCTCTATCAAAGATCATAAGGATGCATTGTGTTTTAGCTAGCTTGAAATCTCCTTCTTTCTTAAATTTGAGATTTAATTCCAAGATTAAAAATGATAAAATTACAAGTCAGTTCATTCCTTAATTATCTACACGTTAATTATTTGCATATGAACCCCTTACTAAAGTACTAGGTTACTCATCACTGAACTACTGGTATCATAAATAACAATCTTATTCTCGGGATTTTTTTAACAATTTCTTCATTCAAATGCTTAAAGTTATAATAGATTTTATCTTAGTCTGTATGATCATAAAAACACAAAGAATTCTCTACACTTATAAGATATATAACATATAAATATAAGATACATAAATGTGGAGCTTTTCCCACTCTCCTGATTATGTATTTATACAAAAATATCTTGCTCACTTCGCTTAGAATATGAAATTATTTCCGGCTGTGGCCATGGTAGTGAGTAGCAAAATAGTAAAGTTGCTTTTTCACAACTTCCATAAACAAAGAATTTTTCTTTATTCTCCAAATTTCAAACTTTTCAAGAGTTTTGGCATACGTGACACCAGTTCTCGTCCACCAATGATAAAAGGTACTAGAAGGAATCGTAAGGGACCGGCTTTAGCACTTCGATAAGAATTTCAAAAAATCTGTATCTTGGAAAATGTAAATTTGATAAACACAGGATGTACCATTTGAAAAACGCATTTTTGACATCTTGTTCCAGTTAGCGGTGAACAATCACAGCTTTAGTAATGAAGGGATTGTGTTGTTGACGACAAATGTATAAGTAGCACTACAACAAATAATATTATGTTTAAGTGAAAGGCTTTATTTTGTAATTCATGAAATAAACCATTTAAATAGAATTCATATGTAGTGGGTAACAAACAACCCTTAAGTCAGCCAACAGAATGGAACATCCGTTGTAACTGATACTGTTGATAATTCATAGAACATTAAACTTCCAACAGGGGCAGTTACAAAAGAACAGAAAGAGGTACAACCCAAAACATTTAAAACGACACAAGTATTACTAAGAAAATTGCAAACCTGCAAACCAAATAAACGTTATATGAACTCATAGTAAACATATCATTAGCAAGAAATTTAAGTAATAAAAATAAATGACCTGCAACAGACGAAATAGGCTGCTGTGAAAACTGATCAACCAACTAAATTATAGAATAGAGAAAATGAACTGACAATAAATAATGGTTACATTTAACTACCATACGGGTAAGTAATGGTAAATATGCCCACAAGACCTAAGCTCTTACATAATAGTACCTACAGATGGATATATGGCACGAAAATCATTGAATAGTATAAATATGTTATTACACGATAAGAAAGACTTGCAAACAAGAAAAGAACATAGTGTGCACCAGGTCTTACTGCGGATATTTCGTTGGATAATTTTATTTCTATGAAGCAAACCAAAAAATTTATAAGCTGTAGACTTCTGTATAAGTTACTGGTTAAGATTCACTTTGGAATAGCACATAAATGGTAGAATTTTCAAGTCTAATTTCACATAATATACGATGATCTCTATGTGATCAAGAAAACTGCGCTGGCTATCTTCTTTTCAAATATTCCGTAACTTATTAATCGAAAAAATGTATGTACAAAGTTTATCGATGATCCATGTTTGGCGATTCTGAATTTTTGGACGGTCCACAATCAATGTAAGCAGGTCGAAACACTGTGCGTATTTGCTCCGTTAGCCGCTGTTGTTGTGATGAATCTGGGACTGGCGAACTACGTGAACCACGATCAAACTTTCCTCCTTCACCTCTCACTCGCGTTAATGCATGCTTATGTCTGGACTCATGAAGATATTTCTGGAAATGATGCGTACATAACTTCACTACATACTATCAGAGGGTATCCATAATTTCCACTACTCATGAAATATTCATAAACATTACCAGTGATAAAAACATTCAGCATTATTACTTACCCGCCTTTCTTTAGGAATTCTACCCTCGCTTTCCAGTTTTGCTCGAGCTGCTCTTCTCTTTATAATTCTGTAAATACCTATGTGTAATACATACACAAGAAATTGTACTCCACTAAACTGATGACACAAAGAAAAACATGGCTATAAATAAGTAACAAAACACTCACCTATGATACTGTTTGGCATTAACATAAAGAGGTTCTTCATCAGGTTTGGTGACAAGAGGATTATTCGACGTTCCCTACAACAATTTGATAAATTAAAAACCGAGATATGTTTATATTTTGAGCATTGGGAGTTTTAGAAAAATAACCTGTGTTGTTAGCAGTTGAACCACATTTGCGATATCAATTCCCTTAGCATCTGAAAGTGCAATAGCATGAAAGCAAAATAAATAGAAACAGAAGATATTTCTAAACAAAACATAAGGCACTTAGTAATCTAGTTCAATTCTGCTTTTGTTAGCAGATGAACAATGGAAGCAGTTGAATCTTCAGCAAAGCACGTTTTACGACCAGCATGACTCTCTATTACTAACCGAAACTTTCTGGAAAAAGTCTACAATACCCGCCTCGAGCCAACCCTTACTCATTCATTGCATTAAAATCACAAACAGTAGGTAAGAAAGAATTAAAGACATTAAAAACGTTCAACTTATTATGAACTGATAACGAGAGTAATGAACAAAGGTCCTTATAAACTAGTACTCGATACAACTCAACAAAGCATTCTGATGACGAAAAATGACGATATCAAAAAGAGCCATTTAAATCATTTCAGCACAGCAAGTCAAATGAAATGAGATACCTGTGAAAAGAAACGGCGAGCTTACGATAGGTGAAGATGTTGAAGGTTGCTGACTCTGCTCGCTAACAGATATCGAGGGTGAACTCGGCAAAGTGATGTATGACGCAACATCATTCAAATTGATCACTTGAACATTACTAGGTAATACCTGAATCATAATAAATTATAATTGCTATATGATAGTGCATGTAATATGTAGCAGATTTTTCAAGCACATGCAATAAGAAATGTAATGTAATACGAATAATCACAGAAAGAGAAAAACACTATCAGGAAATCATTACCATCAAGATCACAAGTAAGAAAGATGCGATTGAAATTGTGATTCAAAACTAGTTTCAATCAAAGGATGTTTTGTCAACTACTATTGGCTTCTTAAAAAAGTAACTGAACAGAATGACAATGACCTGCAGAGAATTTCCACCGAGCTGAAATGTTTGTTGTGCATTCGGTATCAATATATACGATTTTTGATCATTACTGTTTACTGCAGTATCAAGATCAGTAGCCAAATTAACCACCTGTACTTGACATGGTTGATACTGAAACTTTTTTCACTTTCAATGAATTCTGCCAACAATCTATGTGCTTGATTGTTAAATAATGTTGCCATAATATATCAACACAAACGTGCCACCAAAAAATGATGTGATACAACAGTTAAATTTAGGCTATTCTATCACATTTTTTCACGCGATATCAGAAGGAAAACAAAGCCAGAGGGGTTGAGATATTCCAAATGAACCTGAGGGATTGACGAAGTTGACGTAGGCTGACTACCAGCTGCAACAGCATACTGATGTGTTGATGTGTTGTCGTTGTTCCTGAACCGAAATCACTTATGTATTACTGAATAAACTGTTGCATAAATACTGGATATAATGCTATATGTACTAACTTATAAAGTTTACTAATAAAAAAAGAGGATAATATAATAATAAGTAATGGAAGGAAAAGAAAAATTAGTATAATAGTCAAAAAGAAGCAGTAATCTACAATAAAACAATGGGGATAGAACTCCCATTCTTTCCTGTTTCCCGCGGATGAAACCCACCAAAGCCCGAAAACAGCATATACCAGCACCCGCCTACTAATCCGCGTTCCACTTACATCTCATTGGCGGACGATGCATCGCAAGTTGGCTGATTGGCCGGCACCATTCGGGCAGTCCAATCACAATCGATTACCTCCTAAACAAATACAACGCGACACGCCCGACAATCTTTTTAATGCTCGCTCCCATCGTTTCAGACCAATCTTCTCTTTGCTATTATTGCATCCCATCTGATCCGAATCGTCTCATTCGTTTGCAATGGTTTACTGTTCAGTTATTTGCTAACGAACGGGACAGAATATTGATTATTACTGAGACTCATTCAATAAGAGTAATATGCTTTTGGTAGTTTAGCAATTACATGTTAATCAGTCGAGTACAAGATATTTTTTAGCAAATGCAACATGCTCATATGCTTTCAAAAATCTGAAGATTGTTTCGTCCTCAACATATCCCACTTATCCATAAGTCCCGCTTGTAATTTTATTTCTCTTTTGTGACTAAGCCAGAATTGCACTTCAAGGCCTCCCGCAATGCATAAGTTTCTCCTTCTCTTCAAACTTCAACACTGATTTTCCTCCACTGTTATAAGACACTAGACCCGTCCATTAGAAAAGGTATTTAACAACGACGGCTAGAATATCGAATGACTAGGTTTGCACATGGCTACAAGAAACAAGTTCAACGTGTGTACTTCTCCATATGCCTTCCCTAAGTTTTTATCATTTGTTTATTATTTGGTGTACTACGAAACGTACTGCTTTTAATTTTGCTTAAAAATACACAAGCAGCAATACAGAGAGACAAAACACATAAAGAGGGACGAAACGCAAAAGCAAAAAAAATGATGACCAAAGAAAATATTACGAGAACATGTACCATTATACAGTGAAATGCCATTCCTTAGGCAATGACACATTTTTAAAATATCTTCACTATTTCACACGGAAAATGGATACTGCATTGCGGACATAATACATCGGACTTCCATATTTTAAATTCTATAAAAAAGGCCATTTCGTATTTTAATGTACCATCACTCATTCAATTCCTGCTTTACACACATTTCCCGCCTCACAAATTAATAAAACAGAAAAATATGAAGGTCCTGCAAACCGATAAAATACAGACGAATGATGATATACACAGAAAAGCATACATACCACCAGTTTTTTTCAAGATTTGCCCAGTTGCTTGAAATACACAGAAACATACAGAATATGCATGTTTCTGCACCTCCTTTTACATATCCAATACTAAACAAAAAAAAGAAAAAAAAAAAAAAACAGTTCTAGGATAGCGCATGAAATGATGACACGTTGAGATCTAAGAAACAATCACTGTCAACATTCAACAACAAAAAATCACAAACTGCCACATGCAGGATCAACCATCCTAAAACTGGATAAATTAGGTATGAAGCTTCGAAAAGCCATCATTTTATCCATTTTCCTAACTGTAATATTTCCGAAACTAAAACAGCTGAGACCTATAACAAGTACACCACTACAAGATATCAAAAATCATATTCGTTGATAGCAGGAACTTCTTGGCAAGTGAAATTACCAAGACCGAAAGAGCAGAAAAAAAAAAGACGAAAGATACAGATTTCACAAAATATGTACTGGAGAGTTTGGTAAGTTACAAAGAAATTGAAAGCAAACCAAGAATCATAAAAAAAAAAACTGTTTCTGTGCAGCTAATTTTCTTTTGTTAACCAGAATTCATATCTTTTTTCTAAATTCAAATCTTTCTTATATATGGAGAAACACAGCTGTTACTAATTTAGAAAAAGTTCATCAACTAAGTATAAACCAACTGATTATAATTAGAAGCATACCAAAACGGTTACTCGATGAAATGAAATCCGTGAAAATATTACAATTTCTTTCTTTACGCTTCCTCATAAGTATTCATCCAAACCAAATTTTCCGTGACGGTGAAAAATAGATATAGTAAAGCAAGAAGCCACCCTTTAACTGAACGTCCAAGAATGTCATCCAAAGATAGACAGTTCAATAATGCTGCGGTCGAAATGCAGGCTGCAAACGAAAAGTTACCATTCACTGGCATTTGGCGGTGTAGTTGGAGTACTTACTCCGTTAGCACCAGTGTGCGCCATGCTTGAATAACCTCCTCCCATTTGGCCGCTTGACGAAGCGGCCAAACGCCGTCCATCTCCTGGCACTATTTCAACAGTTCCCTGAAACTATGATTAATAAACCATAGCAAACAGAACGACAAAAAAATTTGGACACAACAAAGAAATAAAGGTGATAAGACTTGCAAGCACATGAACAGTGACTACCGCAGGAAAATGGAAACATTGCTCAATTAAGCTATCAGCAAATACTAGAAAAATTTTTTATAAATATATTGCAGCAATGTGCAAAATAAAATTAAAAAGAGCAGCATTCTGTTTTCAAGTGAGGAACAAAAGCTAGCACTACACAATTTCTTGCAATCATTCGCCACAGACATTCGGTAACAAATACAAAGAGCGTAAGTCCAAGATAAAACTCACACCACATTATTCCCAAATCTCAAAGCAAAGTATGTCGAATTTTCACTTCCCTTTCCTGCAGTATTCAGTTCTTAAATGCTAAGTAGTATGCCACTAAATCGCAACACCATAATAAGGGTGCAATGAAGAACAAAACGTTCCGGTGATCTAACTCTCATATGCACCGGGAGTGTAAGAGACACTCTCAAGGTAAAAAACACAGCATTTATTTGAAAGAAAAAACCTGGAAACGTTTTAGTACTGACCGATCGAGTCGGATTTGAATGCTGCAAAAAAACAAAACATAAAAAGAATCCCAGTAAGAAAAATAACACTAAAGAACTAAGCCTTATCTGCTCGAAATGACTCTACTTCTAACTCTGATATTCCTGACCTAATCCTAATATATCCAACTACGTTAGAAGAATCAAGTCATGCCACGTTTTGCACAACAGCAATTTATAATAAACAGGAGAAAATGAGCGCGTCATATTGTTAAAATTTATTTTAATATAGCAGCGAACAACCACACAAACCTGTGTATACTGCTGGTATTGTGGATGGAAGTTATGGATTGCATCCTGCATAATATCCTTAGGATTCATTGTTTCTTTCAGCGAGCTGCTAATACTTTGCAGAGTGACCGGTCGCCCACCAACACCACCATTCAGCACTAAAAGCACTGTACATTCCTGACTTCTAACTCTGGTGACCTTAACCTTATTTCTAGTTCGTGTTCGTCAAAAGACTCAAAAATGTAAAGAAAGCTAGAGCGCATCAAACTAAATATTCGAAAAAAGTCTACAGATGGTAAAAATATCTGAAAGATGAACAAAACCTGTGTTAGGGTCGATGTATGCACTAATGCTAAAAGCATATCTTAAGGCCACCGCTGCGAAAAACATTTCAACACAAATAAAAAAATTTTGCCAAGCCGCAGCAACAGTGCCACGGGATATAACCTCATAACCTTTCGCATCGTAAATTGGATCAATAGCCGAAGTAGAACCAAGAACAGCAAGCAAGAAACCTGAAAGCCGACCGTAATAAGTGACAAACAACAAAATTAGATTCTATCGGCAATTCCATATAAAACTACAAAGTAATACGGTGTTCTTATTGCATGACATAATGTAGAACGGTTAAAGACTGCATACTTTCCAATACCCTAACAAACCCTCATAACTCTTACAGTTGTGTTGCTTATTGTATATTTATAATAATATGATTTATAAACACTCAGTGTCATACGTAGATGATCTTGACCAATACTGGAAAGCGCAAACAAAAAAACTTTTCCCTTTCAGCTCTATACATTTCAACCAAGGCTATGAAATACATTGAATATTTCAAAAAGTAACATCAATACAAGTAACCTTGCCAGAAAGAGAGAAAAATAACTGATTTAACAGTGAGAAACTTTAAAACAGGTCGGTATGGTGAAAGCAAGTCACGTGTAGCTGTATAGAATAAAAATAGACCGTAAAGAGCCAAAGAGACAGAGACGTTGTACACAATAGTTATATAAAGATAGCCTTGATCACCACTGAAAGCAAAAAGAGATTATTTTTCAACAATGAAAAGACTCGAAAAAGAAAAAGACGTACTTAATGGACAAATTAGAAGCATTATCTATTTCCAAAGTCACTTTCATATATTGACTATACCTAACAAAGTTCTTCATTTACCCCACGCTGAAAGCATTACAACACCATAAAGAAAGCAATTCACCTCCAGTTTCCATCTTCGTATTTCCCTAGAATCATTAGAATAACGGTAAGTGTAGCCATCAATGGCTTGATAATACAAAACTGGAGTGTTGCCTGCTTGCAAAAGCGCAAGAATTCAATTGTATATTGCTTGCCCGCTAAACAACATGTACATGTGTAGTAAGTAGTTGGCCTGAAAGTCACTACGTATCATATATGAAAAAAAACGTTCAATTTCATATGACAAATCCCCAATCATTAACTACGACTAGGAATTAAGCGATAAAGAATAAAAAAGTCTACGATAGTCCCATTTTACACTGCATTACTTTCTAATGTCTATATCCAAGTCCTATGTTCTTCTCTACTGCTGCAGCGATTAAAAAATTCGGTAAAGAAATCAAAATGAGGCAAAGGAAAAAACAACCTTACAAAGTTTCGCAGCGTAAGAAATGGAAAACTAACCGAATCGGTTTCCCTCTTATTTCAGCCATTATGTTACTTTCACCACCAAGATATTCATAGCATAAACTCAAGAAACTGTATATAACGAACGCTGAAAATGTACCAAGTAAACTTCTATCCAATTTCTTATCATCAAAAATTTGAATCTGTGAAAAACAAATGTTGAATGAGATTGTTACCTTCATAACAATCGCGAATGGCATTGAAATAGACATATACGTTGTTAGAAAGAAAAAGTAGACTCAGCCACGAATCTAATGAATACATAGGTACAATAAATAAAATACGCACAATCCATCGCTGTTCAACTGGGCAAGTATACCATCGTAAATGTTGGTAGATCTGAAAAATATTGGAACAGTACGATTTCTGCAGAAATTATAAAAAAAAATTCATTTGTGTTCGTTAGCAGGAAAGCAAGCAAAACAACAATGTCCGCAATGATGAATTCCCGCAGAAATTTTCCATGATTAAGATTTGCAGTATACATCAGCAACATTTCCTAACTGCATAATAAGTACCTGATAAGAAGTAATGATAAGAGCTGCCCAAGTGAAAAATCCAGCGATGCCACGAGCAAACGTGGAACGAAGGAACAAATCATCTATCATCGTTCCATTCACCATTTTTGCCTGCAAAGATGACTAGTTAGCAGAAGCGATGGAAAAATGGAATATATACTGCAGTGATGAACAGAAGACGATTTAACTGTGGTGCATTTTAAAGCAGTCGTATGTGGCGCAAAAGAGTCCCAAAATCAATTTCTTAATTTTTTTTAATGCGATTGAAGCTCACCACTTAATTTGTGTAAGTGTATTTTTTCAAGTGATTTAATAAATGGATGAAATACTGTCTGAAGAAATGCAAAAGAACGTACAGGTAGAAAGCCAATAATCGACTGATGGGAAGCACAACATAAAAAGCTGATTTGTTTAAGCCGAGGGAAGAGAGAACATCAAGTACGTGACGTACCACAACGCAGGAGAGGAACCAATGTGCTGCAATTGTATACAACAAACGTGCTAATAAATTTATGCTTCAACTGAGGAAAAGTTTGTCATTACATTAAGCTACCAGTAATATCTTCTTCACTCTTTTTGCTCCTTAAAATCTATGACTGACGCTGAGATGGCAAAAGAATAATGTAACTTGGTCTATCAAACTAGGCTAGAGGCAAATCAAATTAAAGTAGACATGAACTCGAAGCTTCGAAAAAGATACTGTTGTGTACTAGTAGGTAATAACCAGCTGTTTTAAAAGACCGGTAGCGCGATTAACAACTGACCAGACAGATGGACCTACAATTGTAGGCGTGAAAGCTTTTATAAAGCTCATCCAGAAAATATTATGGCATCACCACTGAATGTGACATAATTAGATAACAACCTGGTAAGAATTATTTGATGCATGTGTTACCAAAAGAGCACATGTGGAAGTGATATTTAACAACTAAAACACAAACCTGTTTCAAAAAAGGCTCTATAACTAAAAAAAAAAAGAAAACTCCCAGCACTCCCGTTATCCTTCCTTAAAGGCTTTCCTTCAAGCCCACTCAAGAACTACCTCGAAAGCAATCATCCAAAGAGTCATTCAAATTACGTCGGTCAATCAAATGCGAGTGCTTGATAAAAAGAAATTGATGAAAATGCATTTGAAGAACTAGTTTACAAACCGCCCTTTCCTCCTATTTCAGTCTACCAACGTGGTACTGGCGTAATGTATCAGTTCTAGCTGTTACAACAATCGGGTTGTATCGAAAAGGAAGGTGTCGTCTCTCCAGGTCACATCCATTTATAACCCACTCCACTATATTCATTACATACATAGACATACACATTTATACGCACATACACATACACACATAGCATTGATGCAAGCACCATACCACGATCAATCTGTGAAACTCCATAATGGAGTCTGTTCTTTTTGCCGAACATTTCAATGCTTTTGGAATGGCAATGATCACAAGAAAATATGTGCGTACATCTTTGTGCACAGATCCACATTTGATAACAACCTTCCGTGGCCAAAATATGTAAACATCGCGGACCCTGGCCCTCTCACCCTTCTAAGGTTTATCGATATTCTAGGCTGCCCGAGCGCATACATCACATGAACGCATTTGCGCCCTATGTGTATGTGTGCGTGTATAGTTAACGCCACATCCTACTGCCCTGGCAGTAGGATCTATGGTGGAGTCCCGCACACGTGTGCGTACCACATAGGTAGTAGGACTGAAATGCCGCAGATCAATTATTGTCATAGCGACATACAAAGTCCGCGAGCCACCAACCCCCAATCAATGATGGCCCACGCCCGCCCGCTCATCCGCTCATCTTGTGTTCGATCGTACACAATATGTTACTGCATCAGAGCAAAATTATTGGACTACTTTGACGGGTACGCTACGACAACTTCTCTTACCGCAAATATACTTTCTATTGCTATTTGATATTCTAACGTTCGGAATACATAGTCATTCAGTAACTCAAATGGGTCCTCGTATGGGTGAATGTATATAGTTGGCAATATACAAATGTAATATACAAATATAACAAAATCTATGTCTTAGAAATCAAAGTGAACCGCGGAAAGTGTGTTGAATATCAATCGGATGAAGTCCAGTTAGTTTGATCAATTGATTGCATGCTGCAGAATTCCTTCTAGTCACTTTATCGATATAAGTCTACCATAAACATATTGACTGTAACGTAACATAGAGATGGACTCGACAAACGGCTTGTATTTGGATATTTATGAATATGTGGGTTTCTCTTTTTTCGCTAACTTCAGCTATGATCTCAAGAAATGGCGCCGAGCATGCTCTGAGCATCCCAGGCTCTTCATTGTATCAATTTGCTTTTGCTGCTCCCTGTTGATTTCATCGTCATCATTCTCTCTTAACTATCGTCCAGGTAAGTTATTATAATTAAAAGTTTTGCAAATTATATATTTCCCCGTAATGAAGTACGACTAAATCTCTGTACGTGATAAAATACGATTAAATCACACTTAAATATTTACTGGTTTAGTAATATTTCCAATTAATACGTTTTTTTTTTTTTGTTTGATTTTGCAAAATATGTGGTTTTTGGGATAATAATATTGATATATCAGAACAGCGAGCTGACGAACTTATCGCTTTTACTGCAGGTTCAGTAAGATGGATGGGGAACAGATCTGCAGCTCGGATGAATCATTAAAATCAGTGCGTTGTTAAATTTGCATTATTATTATTACCACTATCATCATCATTATTACTACTACCATTATTGCTATTATTAGTACTAATTAGTATTATACATGTGTTAGAACTGTGTTGAAATAGCTTTGGTAATTGTAGGTGTGTGCACCGGAAGAGTGGGTTGTGGTGTCGAGCGCTATAGGCAGCAAAGGTATCGAGATTCCTTTATGTCCTTCGCATGGTGTGCTGCATGTCAGGACACTAAAAAATGTTTTCAAGGATGCCACAGGATTAAAGTATCGAAACCCCGATACCGGCCTTGATAGAGTACTCTTGTATGTTTTGTATTAGCCAATTCATACCGTGGTAAATATAAGTGGTAAGATTCTGTTTTCCATTCAAGAGAAAAAGATATCAGCTATCAATGACTGTCACTCCAAATCATTGTTTCTCAAAAGCAAAATTAGACGCTTCCCATGATTGTCATCATGAACCTGCCGGAAAGGACTTATCCGGCAGATCAAATGAGTTTCGCAGTCCCCGCTGGGCTACCTTCTGAACTAAGCGGTTTGTCATCCTTCCAAAACAAGCAATTATTGAAGGCGGATTTATTGAATTAATTATTCTCTTATAAAACGAATTGGTTTATTTTTCGGTTACATTATAGGATGGATCATGATGAAACGTGTTTTATAGCTCCGACTGGAGGGTGGAAAAATAAAATGTTCACTGTTGTGCGTTCTACAAAGTTTGGTCAGCTGTATTCGTTTCACTTTCAAATTTTCAAACCTAGTTTTTCCTTCACTCAAGGAACTAATAAAGTAATTGAAATATCCGCGTGTAATCGATGCACAGTTTTAGTTCGCCCGCTAGGAAACGCGAAGAAGCAAGTGAAACGATCATTAGCTAACAAATCAAAGGCGATGGTTGATATGGATTCAAACTCCGATGGGAAAATGAGAGCCGCATCAGCACCAGAAGGTGCTTGTTGAAGTGAATGATGCGTAGTGTGGATGCTTCGCTAGCTCGTTGTATTTTGATCGTCTCTTTTATTCTCGTTTTCTTATTAGTTTTAATGTAATAAATAACTTCCTCAATGCGTTTCTACCTTAAATTATTGGCCTAAATACTGGCTATGATCAAGAAACAACTTCAGTCTTATTTCCACTTTAAATTCTATGTTCAAGGTCACGAAACTATTAGATATTAAATCCTTGAAAAATGGATGCCTTTAACTCCTCAAGTTATGTGTTCTGCAGTTTCACAGGCTTGTTCAATTCGCAAATGGAAGTCGTCGATTGTGATCAAAATTACTTTATCACTTCCAGACTCGCATATTCTCATTTACCATGTTACAGTTTTCGGACACGTAAGCAAAAGCTAACTATGCGCAAAGTCCGACCTGAGCTCTCTCTGTGATAAAAGACATAATTACACAGTTCAAGATAAGTTCATGAAATCATGTTCTCAAAACTAAATTTGAAGTTATGATTATGAGAATTATGATGGCAAGCACATAAAGATACCAAGGAGGAAACATATGATGTAGAAAGTGTGCATGACTGGTGTTGTGTACATACTGATGCAAGTGAACAACATCGATGTGATAGCTTTTAGTTCCTAAAACTTAGCTCCGAGCATTTTCAGTATTCCCTCCTTGTTCTCAGTAAAATATGTCGACACTGTGACATATGGGTCTTCTCCACACTTTTTAATTTGCTCTTCTATTGATTGTTTTTGACCATCTTTCGTCCCTCTTACACTATGACGCGTTGACTGTCCTATCCTTCTGGAAACACGAAATTTTACATTTAAAAAATCTTAGGTTTCCAGTATTTGTGAACTTATGTAAACAAAATAAGTTTATTTTGTTGTGATCTAAACGGCCTATATACTTTTGTCACTAAAAAAAGAAGTGAGACCAAATGAGTGGTCAACCTTTGCACTTGTGGTATTGCTATTAGAATGGAGACATATTCGGAGCAGTAGTCCTGAATTCTTGACAGTTCTTCCAGAATTGCTATGTTACTTATGTACTTTACAAGCCCGGCACTTCTTAGCGATCCCTGAAATCAGATTACTATCTAAAATCCCAACTGGTTAATATTTATTGCACTTCCCTCACATCTTATTTCTTCATAACACAAATATTACCTTTGCTTCCACATGTCGCATAATGCGATTAAAACACTGGTACCCCTTTGTTGCAAAATCGATTTGAGACAACACAAGAAGAGCACCCAGTAGCTGATCATTATCGTGATCCATTGCTGTTGACGTATAAACCTTTAATTGACAAGAAATTTATACCTTTCATAAATTGTTGCAATCTACTGCGATTCCAAAAATGTAGTAGAAGTACCCGAAATAAAATATGATACGCAATATCGTACACTAATTTTCTTAATCGTTCTTGTTTGACTATTGTGAAAGCCGGCTAAAAATAAAAGCATGGTAAAAATAAGTACTGAAATAAAATATTGATTCAACACTCCATTCCAAATAAGAAACTGATTTCTAACAATTTACCACTTAACATAAAATGCAGGCAACACCAAGTAATGCTTCTCTGACATTATCAGCAGTGAATGGGTTGTAAATGATATAATGTCACACTACTGTGTAGCAAGTTCTACCAAGGAATATGCAGAAAAATTACACAAACCTGAATGCTAGAGTCGTTATTAGTAAATGTGCTTGACAAATCTGTATCGAAAATGGGCTGCAAATGGATATATACTAGCGTATATTAATATCTAATTTATTCAAATTAAAAAAAAATCAAAAAATCCGTTTAAAAAAAAAAGAAAAAAAAAAAAAAAAAACTTGAACACATAGTTTAAAATATTCAAGAAGCTTGTCTCCACATGCATGAAATATGCGAAATATGAAAATAAGATTATTTGGCTCTGGTTGGATAAACAACTAGTAAAAATGTGCGTGACAGGCACAAAATCACTTTTGATCCGATATCGCTCTCTGCTGAAATATTAAGCATGTGAATGACGTTTTCACACGCATCAGGCCAACTCCGGTCCAAGCAGTGAGCACAGGCAAGTTGGAAATAAAGCACTTCTTTCGTCCAACAATCACTATTTTCCAGCTGCTAAAAGTAAAAAATGAGGTTATAAATGTAAGGTACGGAATTAACTGGTCGATAATGAAACTACTATTATATAGAAAAATTAACACTTAGAAAATTATTGACGGCACCCACATCGTCAACATAGGCTATTAGCTCATTGATTTTGCATTTGAATAATAGAGATTCAGTGATGAACTGTCGCATGTCACTGTAAAAAGAAGCAAAATACAGACTTTCTGCAACAACGTCTATAGAAAATGATGTTATAGATGCACAGATTGCAGCACAGCAAAGTTCGTATGCCTCACATAACTGAAAAAATACAGAACTATATGCTTATATCCAAGAACATAAGAAATCTCAAAAAAAAAAAAACAAAAAAAATCATTTACTTCTAATAAAAACTTCTTGAAGGAAAAAAAAAAAAAAAAACACCTCAGGTCGCGTCGATATCAAATACTCTACTTGAAATGTTGTCATCTCCTCCTTTCGTTCCCTGAGCTTTGCTTTTTTTGAAGGAGTTAAACACTCAGCATTACTGTTCAATAATTTGTCGACGTCCATAGCCCAGTTATTTTCTGGGATCCACACAAGTACTTCACCTATTGAATTTTGCGATGTAAATCTTGATAACATTAAAACTAGCTCAAAGAAAAAAAAAATGAATTTCCCATTTCCAGGTATGCATAGTAACAAAATACACCAAAAATGTACAAAAAGTCTTAGTCACAATATATACATAATGCTTCATTTAAAAGAACTATTAGCTTCGGAACTGAAAAATGCATTTTAAAAAAATTGTAAAAAGACACCTTCATCAATATTTGCCCTCCACTGCTTATAAGCATACCATATAAAAAATGGAAATACGATTTTACGAGCTTCACTTTTTAAACTGCCAGCATTATCCACGATACTTGATAGAACGCTACATCTACTGAAACTGTAGTAAACTGTACATATTTTTTATATACTGTCCAGTAAAGTTCCCGGCGCTTTTCTTGAAAGGAAAACTCATATAACAATACCATACCTCATATTTAAAGATAAATTGACAGATACTCCCAGATCATACAAAATGACACATTTGTCGAACAGTGCAGCCCCTATTTTAAAGCTCTCTTGTGAGAAATACTGTGCCTCAGCTTCATAACTTTCTGAAACTGCCCTGAAATGATTAGCAGTAGCTTTGCAGAGAATAAAAACAACTGTTAATCAAAAAAATAGCCAGCGCGAATGAACCATAAAAATATATATTACTGCATTTTTATGGTGCAAAAAAGAAACGAAAATTAATAACCGTAAAAGATTAGTCCAGTTACCACTATGCGTTGGCCAAGCAATTCCAACCTGAAGAACTGTGATAACAATACTCAAAGCTCTGCACACTGTTATATTTGAAAAATTTAGCTTCAAGAGAGCAGGAGCAACAAAGACGGCTGAAAAAGAATCAAATGGATAAAATAATATACAAGAAGTGTTACGCAAGACTGCTGTTTTCACTTTCAGTAACTGTCCCTTGAATTTGGGTGTATTATGCTCATAGTTATCATTTATTATGCTCACGGTTATCATATATTACGAAATTGAGAACTGTTACTTTACAAACATTTACTGAATGGATACTAAGCAGTAAGCACAAACACTCAGTGGTCTTACCCCTACATAGTATTTAATATTCCTAGCACTCCTACATAGTATTTAATATTCCTAGCATGAAAAACTGATATTTCGTACTTTAATACCTAAATAAACGTGGTACTTGCCAATGCCACTCTCGAGCTCTTTGTCGTTGCTCGCTCTTTCCGTTATAAATGTTACGGCACGGTTCTACAAAGTTAAAGTTGTAAGATTCTAATATTACTGTAAGATTCTAATATGTGATTCAAATTTTTTGCATTTGGAAAGAGCAAGAATCTGAAAGAAAAGATTATTACTAATAAATAATGAAATAAATTTTCAAAGAATCAACGGACACAAAAATTAATTATACTAACCAATAGTTTGTTGAATTTGTTTTCATCGGCATTACGTAAACAAAAAAGGAGTAACTTTGTTTTCAAAAGATCATCGTTGTCAAAACGCTTTGTTAAGCCACCAATGATGAATTCAAATGTATCGTTTGATATTTCGGTAAACAAAACTGGAATTTTTTTCTTTGTGACACTATCAGTAAAAAATAAATTTATTGAAAAAGTACCTTTCTCAGTAGAATTCTCTGAAGACGATGCTTTCACAAAAAGTTGATGTATTAATGTCCAAGCCTCATCTGATGGATGTGTTTTTACACTAAAATAATGAACTCAGTAACTGGCTACCTTGAAGATGAGAAAATTTTTAAATCTTTGTATGTTCTGTAAGTTTAGAAATTTATGGGTAGGTTTGAATGATAACATAAATAGAAGAAATAACAAAAAGTAAGGTTTTGTCATATGATGACAGCCATTGTAAAATCCTGGAATAATAATAATGATGGAAACCTACAGCCGTTCCAGTATAGGGACAGCTTCTGTAGCACGATTCCATTTCATATAAAATCGTAGTTCAGTAATCTGTAAAGTAAAGCTAAAGTTTTATAGAAGACTCGAATTGCATTTCACTTAATTCATATCATTTTGCTTACAATGTTCAAGTTGGTCGACCATCATTAGTGAACAGTTCTCTCTGCGATATACTTTAACATTCCTAATAAAAGCAGACCATTATTCTTCAGTAAACTTTTGATTTTTCTTCCGGACACTTCTTATCTTGACTGCCGGATATGAGCCGCACCTAATATGCATATATACAAATGAAGGTTCTGAAAGTGTCTTGCACACCTACATAAGGCTTACATCACACAGCAATAAATCGAAATCAGGATACAATGAAGCCAATCGACAGTGCGCTTTCCCGACCGCGTAATCATGTTCCTCTGTTAAACAACGAACCAAGTGTTCCTTAGCCGACAATTCCATCATTCAATTCCTCATCTAATCATACATGATAGCATATCCGACAAATAACAGAAATATTAGCTTAAAATAGGAATTAAATAAAGTATCACAGCTATGCTTTTCTTTTTATTTGCATTCCTACATTTCATTTATTTTCCTGTAGAACCAGAAACTGAAAAGAAGAGAAAGGGAGAGGAAGCGAAGGAGAAAAAAAAGAAGGAGAAGGTAGGAAGAAAGGAGAAAAAAGACAGCCGAGACTGCAGACCAATCTTTAACTAAATTTAATTAAAAAAATCAAAACCTCTCTCACCCAATTATCCCTTCTAACCAAAAATCCTTAAATACATCAATCGGTCGTCCATTCCGCTATCTACTAATCTCTGTCTTTCTCAAAACTCAATGCTGCATTTTTTTTTTTTTTTTTTCAACCATTGCTACGTTTACGCATATTGACCACATGTTCGAGCTGGCAGATATTCTTGCGATAAGGATTGGATGAAGAAGAATGGATGCTTGAGGTGAAGGAGGAGTATATTATGTTTCGCGGTTGACAAAATGACACATCCAAAAAGTATACGTTTTATTTCGGATGAACTTTTAGCTATTTACCTAGTCTGATTTTAATTAAAATGTGATACTTTTTATCATACCGTTCGAACATTCATCCTTACTTTCCATGTACCGCTTGGGACTCTTCCAAATTTGTTTAAAGATTCGAGAATTCGGAATTTTGAATTATTGGAAGCTTGTAGCGGTTTTGATTTCAAGAACAGTTAGATTTTTATTGTGAACGATATTTTCATGAGCATGCTTGTACTGGATAGCAAAACAATGAAGATATGCAACAGTTTTTAAATTACTAATTCGAAGGTACAACAGGTATTCATTTCATTGTGAATGAATGTCCAAAGATTGGAGGAAATAGTACCACAGGGGGGCTATAGTATCGTTGTTGATCGTTTACCCAGTGATTGACCCGCCAGTGCATCAAAATATCGTTTGGGCAACTCACGAGAACTGTCAAACCGTATCCTTCTGCTGTCTGAATCGGAAAATGGATTGATTATGCCAAAATTCCGCTGCAATACTGACAGTCTTCAGTAAACTCACAAATTTTATTTTTAATGATCAAATGTCCTTTTATCATCCCCTCTGGTCGTTCGTTTTTGCTATTTCGCTGCTGAAGTACCAGTTTTCATTTAAAAGGTATTTAAAGTTGTAAATTTGGAACTTAACGATACGAGTTTGAAAATGTTCTAAATTTCTTAGTTATATTTTCGAATTTTGAATAAGTGAGAAAGAATGGAATATTTTAGATAGAATTTTTTTCAGAAAAAAGAAATGAGTTTAGCAGGTACATGAAAGACTAACCATGTACAAATCACCTCTATTATAATCGATGTAATTTCCTTGACGTGAAACATATTGAGATTCAGTGCGATAAGATAGCAATATCATAACCATTAATAAACATATTGCTGTTGTCATTGTTGTTCAGTAATTTTTTTCACAATGAATAATTTAATTATCGATTCACGTAACGTCCGTACTTCTTTCTAAGCGAATAAAAGTGAAATATTTAAATGATGTAAATTACTGTGTTCGTAAACGAGGTGAAGATAAGGTAAATTAGAAATAGCTTTATCAGTGGGAAGACAAAATCAAAGACCAATTATCTGAAGAAGTAGATATTAAGTATAACCCCAAGTTAAAATATTTCGTAAATTTTAAATTATATTTTGTAACTCTTTAATATCCCAAAAAATGACTCATGATATTAATTCTTTTTGTCAATTTCTTGTAATCTACTAAAACAAATTTGTTTCGATTATGTAGTATTTATAGTTGATGTTTCATCCCCAAATATTTGAAATTTTTGGAGTTAGGACGAAGTGGAAGATGAAAAATGCTAGGTGGAATTAAAAAAGGTGGAACGCTTTGGGTGGTGGATAGGTACTAATTTTGAAAAAGTCTTACAATTTCAAAACAAGTACCTGCCCATTTCCCGTTCCGTTTTTGCATAAGCATTATTACTCTCCAGAAGTAAGTCGTTTTTCAAAAATTTATTTCGATATTTTCTAGCTTCATCCCTTCATTTTCTAAAATATAAGAACCAAACAAAAAAAAATGTGAAAAGCACTTCTAAGCAATAATGCTAAAATCCTTAAACTTCGGTAGTGTTAGTTTGGTTTAAATGTAAGTTTAACGAAGACCATTAAATTATTTCAAAAAGAAATATGTTATTAAAGAGTTTACTAATAGCTTACCAGCATTAGTAGCCCATCGAAAATGCTTTTTTAGAAGTTAGTGAAATATTTTTCAGCAGTAGAGGAAAGTGTGAAATCAGAATCGTAAGAAATTTAAGCACTACAGGATTAAGGGGTTGATAGCTAAATCCTCCCTCGGGAAGAGGATCAATTTAGATACCGTGAACGACCCGTTCATACAAATATGAATTAAATAGAAATTTCAAGTAGTTCAGATGCCTAAAAATAAATGGAAGTGTTGTCAAGCGGTGAAATGCTTCAAACAGATACCGTAGAACATGTGCTATTAGCTGTTTGAAAAAATTTTCCATTCCTGAGATAAATTTTGTCATCACATAATGATGCTTGTCAAATATTTGATGTTCAGGTTATTTCCATTCATGGATAATCAGAAATACCATTTTAAAAAGAAGAGCAATAAAACTGATTGAAAAGATAGTGAATATAATGATTATGATGAAGTGTTCCAGCTAAGCTAATATTTAAGTGAAATAGTTAATATATCAGTCATGCATTCTTCTCAGCCTATCGTCTTATTAACTAATTGGATATTTAATTGGTTGCTTGCATGAAACTGAAATCGAATTTATATGTATGAATCAAATTTTATGCATAAAAAAATGAGAAAAATATTTAATGCTTAAACTTTTACACATAAAACATTCAAATGGATATAAAATTTAAAAAATATGGGAAAACTGAA